>NW_021703784.1:8683475-9166045 GCF_005190385.1 Monodon monoceros | reverse complement strand
CCCAGCCGCTCCGCGGCATGTGGGATCTTCCCGGACCGGGGCACGAACCCGTGTCCCCTGCATCGGCAGGCAGACTCTCAACCACTGCGCCACCAGGGAAGCCCCACAACAATCTCAAGAAGTAGGTACTGTTATAATTTCTCTCTCTCTCCCTTTGTTTTTTTCTGGAAATAAATACAAGAGGAGTTGACTTGCTCACTCAACTGTACATGGCAGAACTACGACTCAGACCTAAGGCTCTTTGTCTCCAAAGCTTTAAGGACTTAACTTCTTCCTATGACACCATCAAAAGACATGTCTATGTGCAAATCAGTCAGAAAGGTAATGACTCGTCGTGCAATGGAAAGTTCCTAGATAAGTGTTGTGTAGATATGTGTATTTATATGTGAGAAAAGTAGGTATAATCCCTTTACTCACAAAACTTCTAGTATGATGAAAAACTATGGACTCTAAATAAATAAACATGAGAAAATGCAATATATTTTGTGTTCTTTCTTTCTTTTTTTCTTTCTTTTTTTGGGGGCGGGGGAAGCTTATAATCACTCACCATTTAGAGAGCTCATGTAGATCAACATGAGTAAAAACCTCCTCGTTGCTTTGTTTTTCTGTCTTTTGTTTTTTGTAAAAGGAATAACCTCTTGGCCTCATCTAACAGTTTTACTTTTAAGAACACAACATATTTCATTGAATTCCCATGATATACCTGTGAGGTATGAGAGACTAGTCGTCTCTTTTAGAGATGGCAAAAATTAATATTTAGAGAGATTAAATGATTTGTGTACTGTTACACATCATTCATTCATTCATTCACCCAGAAAACTTCTACTGGGTGCTTATCCTATGCCAGGTATTGGATTAACCTCTGGCTTTACAACAGTAAGTGAAATTGTGGGCTAAGGGCTATTATGTCCATAGCCCTGGAGGATGGAGTCACAGATTATGCTCGGGAGGTGTGGAGCAGGGGGACAGCTGGGAAAGTTTTGAAAGCGGTAATATTTGAGTAGATGAGTAGACTTTCCCAAAGAAAAGGAATGATAGAATGGGAGTTGATGGGTGCTCTGAAAGGTTTACCTTGTAGATGTGGGTGGCACTCTGCTGGTTCTTAATGTGGGGCACTTTTCACCAAATGACCCTGCCATTTTCAAGTAAGGTCGTGATTTGTGGCTAAATGGAGTAGTGGAAAAGAATGATATCTTTGGTATCAGACAGGCTTATCCTGGATACTCTGCTTGTTACCTCTGTAACCTTCGGCAAGTTACTTAATTCCTCCGAGTCTTAGTTTCTCCAGCCATAAAATGAGAAAAATAATGCTACCTACCCATAGCTATTTATGGCAATTAAACGAATGATCATGTAAATCACCTGGCTCTTAGCATAAACTTAATAGATATTATTTTCTTCTCCCTTCATCATAAATAAGGACTAGACACTATTACTATCTTCTTCTTTTTAGGAAACTAAATTCAAGAGAAGTTAAATGACTTGGCCATTCAACTTGTATGTAAGTGGCAGAACCATCAGTTTTTTTGTTTTCAATTCTTTGATGTTCCTCACTCACTATGCCCGTGGACTCAGATTTCCCCAGCAGCCATGTAGGGCCAGGTAGAGCCTAACGTACCAACTCCAGGACTTGAAGGAGGAAAGGGATGGGGCTCTAGATCCAGAATATATGAAACAGTAACGTAGCTTCTAAAAGTTATTGCATTTCTGTAAGAACTTGCAAGAACGTGTGACTATGCCTAATGTTTGGGAAAGGCACAGCGCTGGACTTTGTGTTTCAGAATGATTGATAAAGTCACTGAGAAAACCAGGCTGGGCTGAGCAGCTGCCAACCTCCTTCATCCTTCAATAAAGCCTTCAGATTTGTTCTTTCCTGCTCCCACGCCTTGCTGGAGATGGCTCCCGCAGCTCCCAGAGTACACTCCTACCACAGCTTTTGTCAAATTACCTGGTAACTGGTTCTTTGGGGTCTGTCTCCATCACTAGCCTGCAGCCTCCCCTCTGGCACAAAGATAGGCATCCCGAACTCCAACACGAGAATATGAGAAAACACTCTCCCCTGACGTAGCGGTAAAGATGGCTCTACTTTCTCTCTTTTCCATCCTTTAAGTGGTAGCGATAGGAACTCACTTGCCTTCTGGGTGAGTGAGAAACCTGCGCGGGGGGATGGGGATGAGAAGCATAAATACAAGTGTCCTTTGGGTAAGGGCATTTGGAATTTCCCAGGGAAATTAGGAAAATTTTTACTTATCTTTGAATCTGCAGAAACTAGCAGAGTACTTGGAAAATAGTATTAAAGACACAAGCTAGAGTGAGGATAAGACATCAGTGGTGAGAACGTGGTACGTTCAGCCAGTGGTTAGGATACAAAGCAGATTAAGAGTAAAATATAGAGGATTAGATGAAAGGTAGTTTACATCTCAAACAGTAAAAGGAACAAAACTTCCTAAAGCAAAGATAGGATTTCAACAGGAAGTGATTGAAAAGCAAGACATTCTTGACAGGAAAATAACACGAGCATAGAGGTAGGAAAGTTTCAGACCTGAGATGAGGAAAGTGAACGATTTAGTTTATCTGAACACGGGACACATTTAGAGAAATAATGGTGGGTAATGCTGGAAAAGTAAGTTAATAGTCTTTAATGCTCATTAAAGTAGTCTAGACTTAGTTTGATAGGTAATTGGGAGTCACTGGAGATTTTAAAGCACGTAAGATGATATGAAATGAGTTTAGGAAAATTAATCTGGCAGAATAGGAGACATGGAATGAGAAAAATAGGTGAAATGATTGGAGTAGATGTAGTAAGAGGGAAGGAGGGGCTGATGTAGGGAGTGGGAGTGGGAGAGGTCTGATCTTGGGAAAAATGTGAAGGTATAAGATATTGGATTTGGGGACTTCCCTGGTAGCACAGTGGATAAGACTACATGTTCCCAATGCAGGGGGCCCAGGTTCGATCCCTGGTCAGGGACTAGATCCCACCTGCATGCCGCAACTAAGAGCTGACATGCCGCAACTAAGGATCCCGCCTGCCACAACTAAGACCCGGTGCAACCAAATAAATATTTAAAAAAATAATAATAAAATCAAGTTTAAAGAAAAAAAAGACTTTGGATTTGGCAAATGACCAGATGTGGGGAAAGGGAGGAAAAGTCACTCTAGTCAGGGTTGATGGGGAAAATTTTTATGCCATTAGAAGTTATAGAGAAGATAGCAGGAGTGATTTAGGGGAGAAAATGGCTGATCTTGGGTCTTGTTTGGTATATTTTATGTTTCGGATACCGATAGGTCATCTGGAAATTTAAATTTAGTCCTTAGAAGAAATCACGATTTGAGAGTCATTGTCATAGAGTGATAATTGAAGTAATGGAAAAATGGATGATATTTGAAGGAGAGACTATAAAGAGGTAGGAGATCTGAGGATATCTTAATTTAGGAGGGTAGAGGAAGCAGTGGAGCCAGGAATAGAGATGGAAAAAGAGTGATCAAAGTGATAGGAGGAGATCAAAATAGTGCTGTGGTCAGGGAGTAAAGAGAGGGAAAGTTTCATGCCAAAGTGTGCTACAGCAGCAAGTTAATTGGGGGAGAGTTGGCTGGGAGACTTGGTAATTAGGAAATCACTGATGACCTTAAGAGGAGTTCCAGCAGAGGAGAGAGAGGGGGCAACACATAATGGAAGAAGTAAAGCAAGAAGTGTTGGTACAGGGACTTCCCTGGTGACGCAGTGTTTAGGAATCTGCCTGCCAATGCAGGGGATACGGGTTCGAGCCCTGGTCTGGGAAGATCCCACATGCCGCAGAGCAACTAATCCCATGAGCCACAACTACTGAGCCCGTGTGCTGCAACTACTGAAGCCTGCACGCCTAGAGCCCGTGCTCTGCAACAAGAGGAGCCACCGCAATAAGCCCGTGCACCTCAATGAAGAGTAGCCCCCCCTCACCACAACTAGAGAAAGCCGGGGTGCAGCAACGAAGACCCAACACAGCCAAAAATAAATAAATAAATTAAAAAAAAAGAAGTGTTGGTACAAAACTAGTAGATGTGATTGGTTTGACTATCCTTTCGAAATATTTGATAGTGGGAATGAAAGAGGGATAGGAAAGTGATGAGAGGAAACTTTAGGATAAGTAAGGATTTTCTTAAGGAAGGTCATATGGGCAAAAGCTTAGAGGTCAACTCAGAGGGAAGGACTGAAGATGCAGGAGAAGTGAAAGGACTGATGCAGGTGCTTGGTACCAAGGAGGAAAGAGAGACTTGAATGCGGAGTACTAGCTGAGGGGTTAACCTCAGATTTAGAGGAGGAAGAAGAGGAGAAAGAGGAAGGAAACACAGAGATGTTGAGAAAGGAAGAAATGAATTTCAAGTCGCTCCAATGAGAGAAATTTTATGTTAGTGAAACAGGTAGTAAAGTCACCTGCTGGGAGTGGGAGGTTGGATAGAACTTGGGCCTTGAGGAGAATGAAAGAGATACTGAGAAGTCTCGAGGAAGTAGGATGAGTAATTAATAAAAGATGAATGAAAGCAGATGTGAGTATCAGTAGACCTAACAAAGAATGGATTTGTGACGAATCCAGTTCCGGTGGCTTTAAGGCTTTCTCCAACAACAACTGGCAACTATTCCTGAAGGCTAGGAGTGGCAATAGAAGAGAAGTCCCAGGTGTTGAGGCATCTTGGAGTCGTAGTATGTTTGTGAAATGGTTAACTATATGCGGAGTCACACAAATGGGATTAAAAAGGAAAATAAAGAATCATAGAGTGACTGGTGATGAGAATAAGAAGCAATTTTAGGGGTGGCAAGCAGTTGAGAGAGAAGGAAGGGCAGGAGGTAATTGCTAGAGAAGATATTTTGAGGGTTGGAATCTTCAGTGTGGAGCCACACTGAGGAATAAACAAGTCTGTATGGTGGGGTTCCTGCTAAGTGACCAGGGTACATTGCAGACAGAGGACATTGCAGTTAAAGAGGTTAGGATAATGGAATTTTTTTGATGTACAAATTTGAATTATTTTTCCAACAAGTAAACATTACTGCAAAGCAATAAAATCAAAACAAATAGTTATGGAATTCGAAAGAATGAAACAGAGGAGATTTCAAGTTCATATCCAGGTCAGTAAGTCAACAATTCTTTACTAAAGTCACTAATGTTCAGCTGGACTGGATTGAAAGTCGGTGGATGTTTGCAGGTCTCTGGAATTTAAAAGAAAGGAAAAGAACGTGTGAGGTCAAAATATGAGAAGCTTTATCAGCATAGACTATTGACATTCACGAAGGCAACGATGGGTATAAGAAAAGAAACAACCATTCTCAGATGGAGAAGTCACTGAGGAAGATGGACGAATTATAGGGAAGTCAGCGGAGAACTCTGAAGACGATGCAATAGTGACGTAGTAACTTTCATGAACTCCGTAAAGGAAGAGCTGACTTGAGTCATGTGGATAAAACTATGGTCTGAATAAGGCAGGTGGGAACAGGGATAATAAATGCTTCTCTTCCAGGAGAATAGAAATAAGTGGAACACACAGCCTCCTTCCAAAGGATTCCAAGAGATTTAGTCCTATGAGGCCTGGGGGAGAAAGTAAGAAAAGATTCAGTTAATTGAAATGAAAGGTGTAACAGTCAAAATTGGGGGAAAGTTTGTTCCTAAAAGGACAAAACTGAGTTCCCATAACATCATAGTCCTTCTGCACACACAGGCACTTAGGGTGCCTAAATACAACCCAAATAAATAAGCTGCTGTGCGTTGCCAGCCGTCCCTGAGGGCCTTCAAGGCCTTGAGGGAGGAGTCAGATTTCAGAGGGAGGAGAAGATGCCTTTTGTTTTTATGCGGGAGTGAGGAGACATACCCTTGGTCCTGTTTTTGTGTGTAGTTGAAGTGGAAAATAGTAGTAAGGAAACTACTTCTTTAAATCTCATCATGAACCATTTACTGTTTGGGTCTTAGTCTCCAGGACCAGATTGAAAGGTGAGAAGAGGATTTTAGCACTTTTTCATTTCCTTTTTCATTTTCTTTTTTGCCTTTATTTTTCATTTTTCTTTCTTTCTCGTTCTTTCCCTCCCTCCCTCCCTCTCTCTCCTTCTCTCTTTCTTTCTTTCTTTCTCTCCTTTCCTTCCCTTCCTTTCCCCTCCTTCCTCCCTCCCTCCCCTCCCCTCCCGCTCCCCCTCCTCTCTCCTCCCCCTCCTCTCCCCCCTCCCTCCCCTCCCCTTCCCTTCCCTTCCCTTTTCTTTCTCCTCGCTGGCAGGAAGGAGGCAGGGCCACAGCTAAAACTCTTTTCCAGCTGAGATAATCTATTGATGTGGTATCGTGCGTGGAATTGAGAAGTGCCACCTTCCACTCCTCAGCTCCCAGGCTCAGCTGACTTGACAGCCCTCAGTGGGATGAAGGGCAGCACGTCCATGGCTTTCCTAGAAGTTTCTGTCCCAGCAGCACAAAATTCATTCCAACCTAGTGAGGTAAGATGAGTGTTCAGAACAGCTGCCAATTTGGGAGCTTTATTTAGACTCTCTTCAAAAGTCACCTCTGCTCTCAATTTGGCTGAGTGTCTGTTCCCAACTAGACAAGGCTGGTGCTGAACACTCCACTTGGACTGGACCTGCCTGTTCAGGCAGAATTTGTAACAGCACCAGAACCTCCAGTGTCCCCTATTCCTTAGGGGACGACCTGGCGACGCCTCGCCTGACCCAGGCACTTACTGGCACCTACTGGCCCTCGGTCTTTGCCCAGCTCTGGGTTTGTATCCTCTATTCTGCCCCCAGCAGTGGTGTCATTGCTCCTCTTGTCAACAGGAAGCAGAGATTCAAAAGTAGACCTACGCTCAGAGACAGAGAAAAGCGACTCAGAAATGTTTGTTTTCAGATAGAACAGAGCGGGAAGAAAGGGAACACAAATTTTAAGAGTCTGGGGTCAGATACAATATAAAAGCATTTGACTCTAAGGGCATGAAAAAAAAAAAAGTAGCTTAACATGTCCAAGGTGAAAACAGCCATATCGTAGAGTGGGTTTAAAGAAACTTATTTTCCTGCTTTTTTTTACACGGAGTTACTTTATCTCTTTTGACTCTGAGATACCTATAACCCAGGAATATTTGGAAGACAAAGTATCTAGAGTTAGATATTAAATCTTCTAAAAGTTCTTAGTAGTGAGCTGGTAAAAGAGGGAAAAGCCCTGATCTGTAGGATTGACACATTTCTGTGGTGTAAATACTCCTACCATGCCTACTTTCAAGCTACTGATGTGACATCCCTGAATACGGAATTGGGAAGAAATGCACACATCGGTCTCATGAACCAATTCAAGCCAGCAGCAGGATAGCAGTGCTTTTTCTAGTTCTCCTTAATTCTTTTTTTTTTTAATTTTAAAATTTTGTTTTGATGTCATCTTTTATTTAAAGCAGATTTCACAAGCTAAAAGATACCTTGCCTGGGCCATGATTTGACACAGGATCAAACTCTTCCCTCAAATTGGTCATTATTAAGTGACTCGTAATTGGTAGAAAATTTCTCTCAGCATCACTGATATTGATTGTGGTGCTTTTCTTAAACTAAACCGCTTGCATCCAAATTATTTCTAAACCTTACAAAATATATGAGACTCATATATTCAATACCTATTTATAGACCACAAAAATTATTCATTGGAATGCAAGGTTTAATTAAGCGGAACTTCAGGACCAATGAGAGGCTGAGTGTTATCTTGGTTACCAATGTGCAGTGCTCCTAATTCTAATCTGGGCTTTCCAGCCAACCTCCAGTGAGGGGTTCATGGAGATCAGGCTCCGAGGGCAGATTATACTTCCTTTTGTGTGCTTAGATGCTGAACTGACTGGGAAACACTTCACGTCTCAGGGCACAGGAAATCTTGGAGTAGAGGAGATGAGTACTTTCCCAGTTCCAGAGCATTCTTATTCCTGTCTGGGAGTGGCTGATCTGCTTTAGTCCCTGCTTGCAATCACAACATTATAAAGAGAGACACTGCTTCCCCTCAAAGAGTTTCTATGGCAACCTCACCCAGCAGGCAAAGAAGAGCGCTCTAAGCTTCATCCGGAAGGTTAGGAGATAAAAATAATTGTGATTAATCCAGAACCCGCGTATGATCAAGACTCAGGAATTACTTGAAAACATAAAACCAGTCGGAGTGAAATTTGCATACTTTCCTTTCCTTTCTTAACAAAAAACCCACAGACAAATGAACTGATGCATTTTCTTTACCATTATGGCTCCTTGAAAAGCAGAGCTCTTTCTCTGAGGCTGGATTTTGTTGGTAGCTTTTCTCTCTGAATTTCTTATTCCCTATACATCAGATTGCAAAGGAGTCTGTGAACTGAGAGTTGACACGGCCCAATAGGAAACTAGGGGCCACAATTCGTATTTCAGAGTTGATTGCCACAGCCCAGAGACTTGAGATGTAGCACCATATATCATGAGTCAGTAAAATCTCTGGATTTCTTAATTCTCTTACCTTAAAAAAAACACCTTCCCTGACAACCTTACAAGTGAACAGTGAGGCTCAAATGAGGTCACAGATGTGAAACGTTTTTGAAAAAATGAAAAGGTTCTGTGCAAATGTAGGTTGTGACGGTGACTGTTATTAATATGCCTTGGGCTTAGGCGGAGGGGAGAGCCAAGGGAGTAGGCAGAGCTCCGGCTGCGGTGGGCAGGCAGGGATTAAGTCCCTCAGCAAGGTGTGGAATGAATCACCCGCAGACAACCAGTGCTCACAAGGCTGAATGCTCATCCCTGCTGCACCCAAATTGCAGACTCTGCTATCATTTCAAAATGATTTCCTTCTTCTGTCTCTCCATCCACTCTCACAGAGATGTTCTCTCCTCCCACTCAGACTCCCCACACCCAGATTTGCCCCAGCCTGTCTGACCCTATTATTTTCTCCACGCTTGGGTATCAGTGAACATACAGCCTCCTCTGCTTAAACTGTAGCCACATCCCTGCTCAAGGCATATTCTTTTTCTCCTGTAAATTCCAGAGATTTGGCCTACTTAACTCTATTCTCTTTAGCTGCTGCTTCCCTTTTGGGCTTTCTTTCCATGCCCACCTCTATCTTCAACATAAGGAAGAGGATCTCTTAAGTCAGTTTAGCCTGCTTCAGAAGACTAAGAGGCCTTTGAAATTTTGAGGCAGGTCATTTCTAAAATTTTATTTTTCATTTTTTTAGATTCCCTATTTTTTAAGAAAAGTTTTATTTTGAAGCAATTATAGACTCACAGGAAGTTGCAAAAACAGTAAAAATAGTCTTGTGCAGGGCTTCCCTGGTGGCACAGTGGTTGAGAGTCCGCCTGCCGATGCGGGGGACACGGGTTCGTGCCCCGGTCCGGGAAGATCCCACGTGCCGCGGAGCGGCTGGGCCCGTGAGCCATGGCCGCTGAGCCTGCGCGTCCGGAGCCTGTGCTGCGCAACGGGAGAGGCCACAACGGTGAGAGGCCCGCGTACCGCAAAAAAAAAAAAAAAAAAATAGTCTTGCGCACTCTTCAGCCAGCTTCCCATGGTGACACCTTATATAGCCGTAGTATGATATCAAAGTCTGAAACTTGACATTGGTACATTAGTGTTAACTAGACTACAGAGCTTATTCACTGTTGGCCATTTTAAAAAAAATATTTATTTATTTTATTTTATTATTTGTATTTTCTTTATATTTTTGGCTGTGTCAGGTCTCAGTTGCAGCACGCAGGATCTTCACTGAGGCATGTGGGATCATTTTCGTTGTGGTGCGTGGGCTCTTCGTTGCAGCATGCAGGTTTTCTCTCTCTAGTTGTGGCGCATGGGCTCCAGAGTGCGTGGGCTCTGTAGTTTGCAGCACGCGGGCTCTAGTTGAGGCGTGTGAGCTCAGCAGTTGTGGCATGTGGGCTTAGTTGCCCCGCAGCATGTGGGATCTTAGTTCCCTGACCAGAGATCGAACCCACGTCTCCTGCATTGGAAGGCAGATTCTTTACCACTGGACCACCAGGGAAGTCCCTGTTGACCATTTTTTAAACCTGCATTCATTTATGTGCTTGTGTGTATATAGTTCTATGCAATTTCATCCCATGTGGAGATTTTAAGATCCAGAACTGTTCTATCACCACAAAAGAACAGCCTCATACTACATCTTTGTATGAATGTCCACCACCTGCTCCACTCCACTCCCATCCCTGTCTCCTAGCAACTGTTAATCTGCTCTCCATCTCTACTTTTTTGTCATTTTTAGAATGTTCTATTAATGTAACCTTTGAGATTGACTTTTCTCAGTAAGCACAATGCCCGTGAATTCTGTCCAGGTTGTTTTACGTATTAATAGTTCATTTCTTTTTATTGATAAGTACTTTTCTATTGTATGGATAGATCAGAGTTTGTTCAATCATTTATTAAAGAAAACTTTTGAGTTGTTATCAGTATTTTGTTCTTACAAATAAAGCTGTTATGAACAGTTGTGTGTAGGTTTTTGTGTGAACTTAAGTTTTTATTTCTCTGGGATAAATACCCAAGTCTCATATGACCCAGAAATTGCTGGGTCATATGGTAGTTGCATGTTTAATTTTATAAGAAACTGCTGGACAGTTTTCCAGAGTGGCTGACACAATTCCACTCCCACCAGCAATCTATGAGTGATCCAATTTCTCTACATCCTTGCCAGCTTTGATGTTGCCCTATTTTTTTTTTTTAATTTTAGCTGTTCTTAAAAATGTTCTTTAAAATGTGTGGTGATATCTCATTGTGATTTTAATTTGTTAATGGCTGTGATGTTCAACATCTTTTCATGTGCTTATTTGCCACCTATATCTTCTTTTGGGTAAAATATCTGCTCATATCTTCTGTGTATTTTATAATTGTTCCTTTTTTAAATTAATGTTGATTTTTTTTAGAGTTCCTTCTATAGTCTAGATATAAGGCCTTTGTCAGAGACATGGTTTATAAATATTTTCTCCTGGTCTGTAGCTTTTATTTTCATCCTTTTAAACATTTTTCACAGGGCAAAATTTTTAATTCTGATGAGACCCAATTTATCATTTTTTTCCTTTTATGTATTGTGCTTTTGGTATCATATCTAATAAGTCTTCACCTAGTCCAAAGATTATCTCCTATGTTCTAAAAGAATTATAGTTTCACATTACATTTAAATCTGTGATACATTTAAAATTAATTCTTGTATTTGATATGAGGCTTATGTCGAGGTTCCTTTTTTTTGCCTATGTATATCTGATTGTTCCACCACCATTTGTCAAAAAGACTCTCCCTCCTCCACTGAATTACTTTTGCATCTTATCAAAAATCAATTTGGCATATTTATGTTGGTCTGTTTCTGGGTTCTTTATTCTGTTCCATTGATCTATATAATTATTCATCCACCAATCTCACACTATCTTGATTACTGTATTAGAAAATAAGTCTTATTATCAGGCACAGTGATTCCTCCTACTTTATTTTTTTTTCAAAATTATTTCAGCTATTCTACTCCTTTACTTTTTCATACAAATTTTATAATAAGTTTGTCTATGTCTACAAAAATTCTTGCTTGAATTTTGACTGGAATTGTTTTAAATCTATAGATCAATTGGGAAACAATTGACATCTTTGCTATACTGAGTCTTCCAGTCTTTAATTATGGTTTGTCTCTCCATTTATTTGGATCTTCTTTGATTTCTTTCACCAGCATTTTATATTTTCAGCATACAAATCTGTATGTGTTTTGTTAGGTTTATACCTAGCTCTTTCATTTTTCGAGAGTAATCGTAAACAGTATTGCATTTTTAGTTTTTGTTTTCCACATGTTTGTTGCTAGTATATAGGAATACAGTTGATTTTTGTGGTTGATTTTGTATTCTGTGAACTTACTGAACTCACTCATTGAGTTATATATGAACTTGTTTGTTAATTCCTTGGGATTTTCTCCGTAGATAATCATGTCATCTGGACATGATTGGGACAACAAATTTGGACAACTTATTTCTTCCTTTCCACTTGGTATACCTTTTATTTCCTTTTCTTGCCTTGTTGCTTTTTTTTTTTTTTTTTTTTTTTTTTTTTTTGCAGTACGCGGGCCTCTCACTGCTGTGGCCTCTCCCGTTGTGGAGCACAGGCTCCGGACGCGCAGGCTCAGCGGCCATGGCTCACGGGCCCAGCCGCTTCGCGGCATGTGGGATCTTCCCAGACCAGGGCACGAACCCGTGTCCCCTGCATCGGCAGGCGGACTCTCAACTACTGCGCCACCAGGGAAGCCCTGCCTTGTTGCTTTGACTAGGACCTCCACTACTGTGTTGAATAAGAGTAATGAGAGTGGACACACTTCCTGTGTTCCTAATCTTAGGAGGAAAGCGCTCAGTCTTTCATTGGTAAGTATGATGTTAACTTTTTTTTTTTTTTGCCACACCACATGGCATGCAGAACTTCCCTAACCAAGGATCAAACCTGCACCCCCCTGCAGTGGAAGCACGGAGTCTTAACCACTGGACCACTAGGGAAGTCCTGATGTTAACTTTTGATTTTTATAGATGCTCTTTATTAAGTTGAGGAAGTTTCCCTCTGTTCCTAATCTGCTGAGAGCTTTTATCATGAATGGATTTTGAACTTTGTCAAATGCCTTTTCTGTATTAATTGGTTGATTTTCAAATATTGTTCAGCCTAGCTGATTTATTCCAGCCCCTACCCCACTGGTTATGGTATATAATTCTTTTTATATATCGCTGGATTTGATATGCTTACATTTTTAAAAAGTATTTTTGCATCTAAGTTGTGATAAATATAAGCCTGAAGTTTTATGTTTTTTTTAAAATTATATTTGTCTGGTTTGGGTATTAGAGTAACAGTAGCCTCACAAAATGAGTTGGGTAGTGCTTTCCTCTCTTCTAGTTTCTGAAGAAGATTGTGTAGAATTGATGTTAATTCTTTTTCAAATGTTTGGTAGAATTCTCCAGTGAAAACATCTGGGCCCTAAAGAGTTCATTTTTGGAAGGTTTCAAATTATGAATTAAATTTCTTTAATAATTACAGGTCTGTTCAAAAGATCTGTTTTATGTTAGGTGAGACCTTTAACATTTTTGAAGGCTGAAATCTGGGTTTCCTAGAAAGCAGAACTGGAGACACAAGTTTATGTGCTATTACTTGGTTAGGATGCAATCCCAGGAGATGGGAGAGAGGGAAAGGAGAGTCAGGGGAAGAAGGAGAAGCAACACAAGAGCGTGTTACTGAGTCGATCACCACTTGACTTGGAGCAGGACAAGACGCTTGATTTCACAGGATCTCCCAAGCTACACATGACTCTTTTTCGGGAAAGTTTCTCTGGGGGAGGAAGAGAGAAGAATTTAGCCACTGGAGCCCATCTTCCATTTGTCAGAGTTTATCACACGGTTAATTTCCCCCATGCTCCGAGCAGCTCATGTGTAAGTGCCCAACTGGTCCAGTGGTTTCTCACCTCTTGTCAACAGCGAATCTCCTGGACCAGAGCTAAGCGGCACCAGCTCAGGCCTGAGGCAAAGTACTGTCTCATTGTTCTGCACAAAGTTCGTCAGTTTAGTAGAGGTGGTTGTTACAGTGAGTGGACCTAAAATAAGTGATCCAAGACCTCTGAGATTGCGAAGCTGAGAGCCTGTGAAATGGTACAGAAGAGGTGTCTGAGGCCATTGAAAAGCAAGAGCAAAGGGTTTAAAAATAAGCCAACCATTGGGTAAGTTTCAAAAAATCTCAAAAAAAAAAGTCTCCTAAGGTTTGTACTTGGTCTTCACTTGAAATATAAGCAGAGTTAAGCTTGACTTTCTCACACAGTCTTCCTCCCTTTGGTACAGTTTTCCTTCATCTTTTGTACCCAGCGATGGAGTTTATCAATCTTCCTTTTCCCTCAGCAAGAACTCCTTCCCACCTGAATGGCCCATGTTTCTCTCCAGAAAGGAGTTCCTGTGGATATCACAGAGGCTCTGTCATAGAAGTGCCACACGTAAAGGCAGAAGAGATGCTTCCAGACTCAAATGGATCATCTGGAGTCTTAAGTGGCTCAAGACAAATGTCTTCATTCCTGTCTTACATATGAAAAGGCAGCTTAGGCCATTCCCGGAGACAAAATATTCCTATTTCCATGGTCCTTAGCCTAGAAGCCACCTTTTCTTTTTTTTTTTTCCCTTTGGCTGCGACACAAGGCTTGCAGGATCTTATTTCCCCGACCAGGGATTGAACTCGCGTCCTAGGCAGTGAAAACTCGGAGTCCTAACCACTGGACCGCCAGGGAATTCCCAAAAGCCACCTTAAGAGTCATTGGATTATGCCTCTGCTTTCAGGCAGGACAAGTCTCTACCATCCTAAACCAATGAGAGTTTATTAAATTCTTAAATTAAATTTTTTTACCAAAATAATAAATATATTATGTGGTTTTAAAGCCAAACACTACTACAAGGCTTATGAGCCTCCCCTGCTTTTTCCCTCTCCATTCTTAAGTTCCATTCCCTCAGGGCGACCACGTAAATCTCTTTTAGCCATTTCTTCTGGTACTTTCCTCTGTATAACAAAACAATATGGTTGTGCTGCTGCTATATCTTTACGTCTCAATTTTAGACACACACACATATATATATATATATATATATTTCCTATTACAGTGTAAGGGTTTAACGCATTCACACTCTGATTTCCCCTTCTTGTCCTCCCTCTCTAGTTCCAGGAATGATATTCCAGACATTGAGTAATTGCTGGAGAACTTGCAGAACAATTGTTGGCTGCCCGGCTATACCAGTGCATATCAGATGAATATCACATTGTTTGTTTGTCTAAATTAGGAAGCAGCCTAGGGTAGTAGAAAAATGCTCAGATTCTGGACACAGGCTGCCTGGGTTCAAATCCTACTTCTGCTACCGGTCGCTGTGCAACCTCAGGCAAATTGCTTCACTACTCTGTGTCTTTGCTGGGGACAGTAATAGTAGCTACCTTGTAAAATTTTTGTGAGGGTTAAATGAGTAAATACAGATAAAGCACTTAGAACAGTGCTCTACTAATCCATATACATGTTTGTTATTAACATTATTTTATGATTATATTATCACTACTATATAAGACCCTCTTGCTGAGTCAAGAGAATATGATGAATTTGTTTACTTTTTTATGACCCAACACTGAATCTTCCCACTCTTCAAAAGAACTATCAATTCCCCTCTAATACTGTTTCCATGTAGTCAAATAATCAGGTATTATTCCAGTTCCATCCCCCTCCCCCCCCCGCCCCGCTTTTTTTTCCTTCTGGTATACTCCTACTGGAATCTTTTGTATCCTGGTATAATCCTACTGGATCCCTTTCCAGTTTGGGCTGGCTGTCCTCTAAGCCTGTAATACAGCTGCAGACCTGGGACTTCCCTTTGCAAATCTACTGTGTTGGAAATCTTATTCTCTGATAAAGTATCTTCTTTCTTGATTTAATCCAGGACTTCTCAGTCTCTGCACTGCTGACATTTTGAGCCGGATAATCTTTGTTGTAGAAGGCTATCCTGCCATTATAGGATATTTAGCAACATCCCTGGCCTCTACCCACTAGATGCCAGTAGCAGTGTCCCCTTCTACTTGTGACAACCCAGATTGTCTCCAGACATTGCTAAATGTCCCTGGAGGGCAAAATTGTACCCATTTGAGAACTTCATGCTACTGACTCACAGCTGACAATAGCTTCCCGAGAAGGGTTGCATAGGATGTAAATTTTTTGAGGCCTTGCATGAAATCTTCTTTAATCCAACCTTATGGTTGATGGCTAATTTTACTAAGTGTAAAACTGTAGATTGAAATAACGCACCCCCATCCTCACCCTGGCTTTTCAAGCTATCACTCGACTATTTTTTAGCTTTCAGGGGTGTTGTTAAGAAGTGTGATGCCATTCAGATTCATTTTTTAATTTGGGCAATTATTTTATATTTGCTGCATAACACAGCATCTGTAACTTAATGGTTTAAAACAGCAAACATTTTATTATTTTTCACGATTCCATGGATTGACTGGGATGCATCTGTCTCACATGGGGCCTCACATGTTGTCTCCCTCTCAGCCAGAGAGCAGATGGTGCGGGAATAGCAAGCATGGTTTCATCCATACATCTGCCTTGGCCAGGTGGCAGGAAGACTCAGCTAGAACATGGGGACGGCTGAGCCTCGCATCCTCCATGTAGTCTCAGGACCTTTCTCTCTGTCCATGACCTATCCATGTGGTGTCCCTAGCAGAGTACCGAGAATTTTTACATGGCAGCCCAGGGCTTCCAAAAGCAGAAACTGGTAGCTGTCTCGAAGACTTAGGCCGAAAGCTCGCCCAGCGTCACGTCTGTCCCATTCTATTAGTCAGAGTGGGTCACAGGGCCTCACGGTACTCCATGTGGGAGAGGACCGTGCAAGGGTGTGGTTATTGAGAAGCACGGTTCACTGAGGTCTGTCTTTGGAGACTAGCTACCAAAGCTACCACATTTTTATTTCCTTGTTTTCTGCGGATGTATCTTGTACAGGCTCCTGTTCTTGCTTCATGGATGCAATAGCCTCTCTTTTCTCTCTGAGAATATTAATCATAAAAGTAATATCTTTTTTGGTCTCTGGTTCCTTTGACTTCCATTTCTTCTGCTTTGGAATTTTGTTGTCAGGTGGAAGCTTTCTTCAAGTATCTCAAGATCCTTGGCTATGCTTTCCAAGCAAGGCTCTGAAAAGCTGGTTGGAATCTCGGGAATAATCGGTGTCACGTCTTTGCCTTCAGTCGATGGGGATGTGACAGAGTACCAGCTGTTTTATTGTGGATGTTATACATTTAATTTTGGTTTTTTTTTTCCTTAAGACTCTTCAGTCTCCCCAGAGAAAGATTGTCCAATCTTTCACTTGGAGAGAATTTGTTTGGCAGTCAGTATTCTTGAAGCCAAGCCACTGAAAGGGCTGGATGCCAAAGGTGATAGTCTAGATTTCCACTGAATCACCCTCTTTCCAGCACAGCGCCTCTTCCCTGTTTTCCACTGTGCTGATATCCTATCTGAAGACTCTTGATGTGGTTTTTTCAGAGAATACCCTAGACCTTCTGTGATGGAGGGAGTCACCTGACTTCTCCTACGGGGGGAGAGGACCTAACAGACTGCCCATTATACAGACGTTCAACTGAATCCTCCCGTTTTTAGTCCCACCTCTCTTCCTATCTCAGTATCTGGTGCCTCCAAGTATTCTTCAGCACAAATCATCTTGACTCTCATCCACGCTCCCCTCTGCAAACACGTAGGTTTTAGCTTTTCTAGCTTGACGAAGTCAGTTTCTATTCCTCTATTTGCATTCCATTTTCCAAAACTTAGCTGGTAGCACTTGTCTGTTGGTTTCTCTTCTCTGTGCTACATGTCCTTACAGGTTTAAAACATTCACTCTTATTTTAGTGGGAACCCGGGAGGGAGTATAGACGAACACATGTTTAATTCACTATATATAACTCAAAGACTTTAAAGCTCCGAAGGTGATATTTATAAATTTCCTAGGTTCAAGATCAAACGTCCTCATCCATGGTAAATTCTATCTAACTTCGTCTAAGCTGATGGAATGCATGACCCAATGGTTCTCAGCCCTGGCGGTATATAAGAAACATCTATGTAGCTCTGGAAAATGCTGATTCCTAGACCCTACCCCAGATCAAATTAATCAGAATCTCTGTATGTGTGGGCACATACAGTAAATAATAGATTTTTCTGATGTAGAGCCATGGGTGAGAATTAGTAATGTGGCAGCTTGGTGGGCGGAAGGGGAGTGGTGGTGCTGGGGCACCAGTGTTCGATTACACAGTCTGATGACTCTTGCAAAATACATCTCTCTTTCTCTCTCTCTCTCTCTCTCTCTCTCACATGCACACACACTTTCTCACTGGCTTCCTATGCATGGTTGTCCATGCTTAGCTTTGGGGATGAAGTATTTGGGACTGGTGCTGCCTGTCCTGATTTTCACTTTTCTGTTCTATTCTGAACCACTACAGACCTAACAAACACAAGGGGGCACATGTATCCAGAACCCTGATCTCTGTTACCTGTGGGATAAGAAGTCTCAATTCCACCTGTCCTCCTCCTTTTACCTTAGTCTGTGCTAAAGGGACACCTCAGAGAGTCACAGTTAGCAGCTAAAAAGGCACATTGTGGAGGGAAAGAAACAATTTAAACTGGACAATCTCTCTGGCTTTCTAGACTTCAGAAATTTGATCTTCCTCAGTCTTGGCAAAGATGCTATTAATTCGATAATGCATTTAAGATCCTTTGAAAAGTGTAATGTGCTTGGAGCTGTTTTTAAAAAATCTAAAGTGTGTAATTTTGCAGGGACTCATAACAAGGTCACAAATTAAGAGTCAAGTCAGCAAGTCAGGTAAAATCTTTATAATCAAGTCTAAGAAAGAAAGTAGTAAAATGTAATTTAACTAGACACAGAGACCTGATGAGGGGATGCCCACAATCATAATATGATTACTTTTCATCAACTTAATTAATTTTCACTGACAATTAATTTAATTAATAATTTGTTAATTTTAATTATAATATTTATCCTGATTTAATAGGATTAATTTTTAAGATTTTCACATTCTTTGGCTGCTCAGTCTATCACATTAGTTTTTTTTTAATTAATTAATTTATTTATTTATTTTTGGCTGCATTGGGTCTTTGTTGCACATGGGATGTATACCCTGAAGTGGAATTGCTGGATCACGTGGTAATTCCAGATTTAATTTTTTGAGGAACCACCACACTGTTTTCTATAGTGTTTGCACCACTTAACAATCCCACCAACACTGCATGAGTGTTTCAATTGTCCCACACCCTTGCCAACACTTATTATTTTCTCTGTTTTTTTTTTTTTTTTTTTGCAGTATGCGGACCTCTCACTGCTGTGGCTTCTCCCGTTGCAGAGCACAGGCTCCGGACGCACAGGCTCAGCAGCCATGGCTCACGGGCCCAGCCACTCCGCGGCATGTGGGATCTTCCCAGACCGGGGCACAAACCCGTGTCCCCTGCATCGGCAGGCGGACTCTCAACCACTGTGCCACCAAGGAAGCCCTATTTTCTCTGTTTTTGATAGTAGCCATCCTAATGGGTGTGAGGTGATTGAAATCTTTTCTTTTGGCTGCAAATCCAGTGCGGATAATGCCACAACACAGAAACTATACCACATCACACCAGCCACAGCTGCCTAAGAAAACACAGGAGAAGTCATCACAGAAATACATGGTCCTACACCTAATGGACCCTTCTGTCCCTGATCAGGATGGTTCATGTAGTAACAGAGAGTATTCAGAGTACAATGCTGCTTTGGACTGAATTATATTTCCCTCCTTTACCCCCAATTCACATCTTGAAGCCCTAACCCCCAATATGATGGTTTTGAAGGTGGGGTCTATGGGAGGTAATAGGTTTAGATGAGGGTGGTGTCCTCACGATGAGATTAGCATCCTTATAAGAAGAAACCCCAGAACTCTTCTCGCACAGAGAAGGGGTCACGTGAGCTCACAGTGTGGAGGTGGCCATTGGCAACCCGGGGAGAGGGCTCTCACTAGACACCAGCCATGCTGGCATCTTGATCTTGGACTTCTAGCCTCTAGAACTATGAGAAAATAAACATCTTGTTTAAGTTGCTCAGTCTATGGTGTTTTACGGCAGCCCGAGCCCACTAAGACCAGTGTCTTGCCCTTTGCTTTCCACCTCAACACTATCCAGTGTCCAATTCTACCAGTGATGGTGAATGAAGCCTGCTCTCTAGTCACAAAGCCCGCCAAGTTCCAGAACCTTACTGAACACCAGAGGCTCAGAAAACATGCTATCGTCAGTGATCAATTATCTTAGACGAATAAAAGCCAGATGCAGGAAAGAAGTCCCGACGTACACAGACACAAGTCTTTAGAATGGGGTTTGGAAGTAAAGGTCCCTGAGAATCTGAGCCAACCAATGGATGCTTCCCATGTAGTTCTGCCTGGAAATAGAGGGCTTGGACATTTCATACACCTCTACCCAGTTAATCTCTGACCTCTCCTTCCCTCCCTTTTCCAGAACAGATTCTATAATAGCTTCTAGGACGTGAAGGAGATTTTAGACTGGCTTCATCATACAAATAAAGTTTTGAGTTTAGCCTTGGTCCGTTTTCTTGGCAGAAAATAATTTCTGTGTTTGCCATGTAGGGAGAGAGAAAAGGACAATGGGCAGCCAGCTCTTCTCTGAGCACCACTGGAAGCTTTCCCCATTTAGATGAGCAAAAGAGGGAGGAAATATCTTGTCTCACTGGCTCATATTGATTTCCTGGTCATGCCTGATACCTGCCTGTGGATAGACTTAATGGCTGCAGATAGATGAGTCTTGTTCAGCTAGCAGAAGGGAGGCTGAAAAAAATCGCCTGAAAATGCATGGTGTGTGTGGGTCTAAACAAAAGTAAATGTGGCTTTTTAGCCTGCAATTCACTCTGACACAGTCAGGCTAGGCACTGGGGGGGGACTTAAATTATGGTCGCTGGACTTCTCATTGTGAATGAGAGGCTCAGGATCCTGTGTGGTGAGACACAGAAATGGGATTCAGCTTCTGCCGTTACGTGGAGCGGGCTAGAGGTGAGGGGACACGCCGTAGAGCTGCTATGCCACTTTGACCTCTTAGATGAGCTCCCGCTGTTCCCCTATCGGGCTCCCTTCCCTTTGATACTGGGATACTGGGCTTGGTGCAGATGGTAAAGAGGAACTGTTTGGACTGTACCCTGACCACCATTCTTCACTCTGTTCCTAATGCTAAGTCTTTAGTGCATAATAAATGTCCGGACCACTCAATCATTGCACAGTATGCGCTAGCTTGCATTTCCTGTTCTGTATTCTGTCTGCCAATGAGATTACAAGCCCTTTGCACGCAGGGACCAGGTCTCATGCTCCCTCCATCTCCAGGGTTCTCTCCATAGCATCATATGCATGAGCAGGGCTAGGTGTGATCTGCTTAAGACAACATGAAAGGACAGAGGGGACGGGCACGGATCTGACACTAGCACCCTCCTAGGAGTGGTGGAGACAGTTGAAGCTGAAGGAGCAAGTACTGTCTGGCAAGCAGAATGTGGTATATGATTAAGACAACAGCACATACGATGGGGAGCAACTCAGTAAAGCACTTTGCATCAGGCAGGCCCAACATGAACAATGAGGGAGTGTTCCTTGGACAGACAGAACACAGTGATGGAGAAACTAAGAGTAAGCCATACTCAGGGTCTCAGCAGACAAAGGTAGAAGCAGGGCATTTTCTCATCAGGTGGCAGGAGCCTAGCCACTGCCTGGGTGTAAAGGACAGGGTCCCAGTCCTTGAGGATTGAAGGATGGATCTACAAGAACAAGGAGAGGGTGTGGAGAAAAGGGAACCCTCGCACACTGTTGGTGGGAATGTAAATTGGTGCAACCACTATGGAATAGTATGGAGGTTCCTTAAAAAACTAAAAATAGAGCTACCATTTGACCCAGCAATCCCACTTCTGGGCATATATCCAGAAAAGATGAAAACTCTAATTGGAAAAGATACATGCACCCCAATGTTCATAGCAACACTATTTACAATAGCCAAGACATGGAAGCAACCTAAATGTCCATCAACAGATGAATGGATAAAGAAGGTGTGGTACATATATTCAATGGAATATTACTCAGCCATAAAAAAGAGTGAAATAATGCCATTTGCAGCAACATGGATGGACCTAGAGATTATCATACTAAGTGAAGTAAGACAGACAAAGACAAATATCACATCACTTATATGTGGAATCTAAAAAAAAGTGATACAAATGAACTTATTTACAAAACAGAAATAGCTTCACAGCCATAGAAAACAAATTTATGGTTACCACAAAGGAAGGAGGGGAGGGATAAATTGGGAATTTGGGATTAACAGATACTACTATATATAAAATAAACAACAAGGACCTACTGTGTAGCACAGGGAACTATATTCAATATCTTGTAATAACCTACAATGGAAAAGAATCTGAAAAAGCGTATATATATATGTATATATATATATGTATATATATATATATATATGTATAACTGAATCACTTTGCTGTACACTTGAAACACTATAAATCAACTTTAGTTCAATAAAAAAGAAAAGAACAAGGTAGAGTCCTGGATGCAGAAGACCAAACAGTAGAGAGTATTTGTTGGGAATGTGAACTCAGAATTTAACACTGTAGGTTTGTGTCCTATTACTATCTGTGTTACTTTTGGACATTTACTAAACTTCTAGGTGCTTATTTATTTGACATATGGGGATGATAATGACATATACCTCATAGGCTCACAGACATTAAATGACATAATCCATGTGAAACATGTCATGCCGGGGCAGTACCTGGCACATAGGAGCATTAAATAAATGTTGGATGCTATTGTTGTTTTTATTACAATTATTGTTACTATTATAAAACTGAGCCACATGAAATTGCTATATTTGACTGTTTTTAACAATAAAAAGGAAGATTTCTTATAATAAACCTAATACTAGTCAGGTTACACAGATAGATAATCAGGAATAAGGGTGACAGTATTATTGACCATTTAATCTATGATGCTATTTTGGTTAATCCTTTATGCAAGTCATGTGGGATTAGATCCATCTGACAGAGGAGGGGAGTAAGGCTCAGAGTGTTAACCAGCTCTGGTCCCTGCCCAGTGGGGACCTGCTCTCTAAATCAGACATTGACCACTAGTCAAGAGAACCAACAGTGAAGAGGATTATATCAGATAATGCACTAAAATATACTAAGGTATGGACAGAAAGAAGGAGAAGTACATATTATAGGGCAGTTGGAGTCCCACGGTACATTCCTGCTTAAAATGAGGGAGGCCCATCTTTACCATCATCATCTTCGTCATCCTCATTATCGCCACAGGAAATGGTTATTGAGGGTTTACTTTGCTCCAGACATGTATATAAGTGCTGTGTGTCTATCAATTCACAATCTCGCAATAACCCTATGAGAAAGATAATCTGACTGTTCCCATTTTACAGATGAGAAAACTGAGGCGCAGAAGGGTCACACTGCCAGTGAGGGGCAACTAAGGATTTGAATCCTGGTGCAGAATGATTCCTCCATTTGAAGGGCTCAGCAGAAGAGATGATATTTCAAAAATATTTGAAGAAGGAGCAAAGAGATGAAAGGAGAAGACAGGCAATTCCAGGCATGTGGCCTTTGACCTAAGACATCTGGGAGTTTTGCCTTTGTTTTCAGTTTATGGATACTTTGTCTACATGGCATCACCAACAAGCTTACTTAAGGGTTCCGAGGATATAAAAGGAATCAGAGGCCCCACAGGCTTCTCCAGGAAATGCAAGCAGAGGGCTCCTCAGATCCACCTTGCAATCCCTGACACCCCCTCCAGGAAGTGTTCTTTTCTGCGACAGGCCTATGGGCCAGCCGCTGAGATGTTCTCTGGGGAGGGAGTGGGGAGCTGGGGGCTTGCACGTCACAGGCCTTAATGGATGGAGGAAGGCAAATTAGAGAACGGGGATGAGGGACGGGGCCGGGGTGGTGCGGGAGGTGCAGAGAGTCCTTGCAAGGCCTGGCGAGGCTGTGGCTGAGTCTGAGCTCATCCGCTGAAGAGCTGGGCCTGCTGTGCAGTTTGAGGCCTGGGCATGGTGTGGGTGGGAGGGCTTACAAGCCACTCAGCCTGGCCTGTGGGAAACATCAAGAAGCACTATAAGAGCGTACGAGCAGAGCTCTGAGATCTGGGTTCCAGCTCCGGCTTTGCCATTCACTAGCTATGTGATTCTGGGCAAATCAGTTCATCTTTCTAGGCCCATTTCCTTTTTCGTAAAATGCGAGGTTTTTTGTTTATTTGTTCATTTGTTTTAACATCTCCGAAGGCTTCTGTGACCCTATCATTCTGGAATTCTGTGGCTTCCATAGAGCAGGCTGGTTATACACCAATGCCAATCATGTCATGGGATGTCGGGTGTTCCAGTCATTACTGCTTTCCTCCTTACCCTCTACGCCTTGGTAAAGGCCGACTAAGGGTAATTGTGCTGACTACTAGTCACTGCGATCCTGTGCTGGGCTAGAGCATTCCATCCTCAAAACAGCCCTGAGAGACACAGACATTACTTTGTTCTATGGATAAGGCATCTGAGGCTTAATAAGTGACTTTCCCAAGTATACATAGCTAACAATCTACTTTGGGAATTCAAATTGAGGCTTGCGTCTAAAATTTCAGTTGTTTGTTAATATGTTATCCTGCTTCTCCACTTTCTGTGGGTTTCTCCTGGCCACTGAGCCAGCACCGATTTTCCCTAGCCGGGGGGCAGGCATGGTGGTGGTAGAGTAGTGTCTGAAGTGTAAGGAAGGCACTGTGTTTGGGCCTGTGAGCCGCGGAGGCCCCTGGAAGGAATGTGGGCAGCACTGACCCTGTGGCTGCACTCTTTCTCAGCTGCTGCCCCGAGTGGGCATGAAATGAAGCTTTGTCTGCTAAGAACTTACAAGGAATCCCAATAAGTTACTCTTATTTATTTATTTATTTTTAACAAGATAGCATTTGCATGTCACAGCAGTTGCTATAACAGAAGAACAGTCCATTATTAGCTCTGCTCTCCTAGGTGGCTTTTTCCACCTCGTGGCCTCCCTGCCCACTTCCCCTGGGAGGCTGGCTGCAAAGCTGAGATGGGAGTAGAGGCACTTGCCGCCTTGGCGGAGCTGACTTTCAGCCAGAGAGGGTGGGCACGTTCAAGCTGGGAGGAAGCCCAGCTACAATCATCAGAGTTTGTGGTTGGTGGGAGTGGAGGGAGGTCCCTTCCAAAAGCTTGCATTTTATATCCCAGTCATCTGCCTTCTGAAATCTTTAAATCATTCACTCATTCATTCACTTAAAAATGTCTCACACAGGGATCTTCCCTGGAGGTCCAGTGGTTAAGACTCCGTGCTTCCACTGCAGGGGGGTGTGGGTTCGATCCCTGGTTGGGAAACTAAGATCCTGCATGTTGCACGATGTGGCCAAAAAAAAAAAAATCTCACATGTTCCTATTCTATCAGGAAAAAAAAAAAAAAATTCTCACATGTTCCTATTCTATCAGGAACTGTTCTAGGCACTGGCAATCTGGTAATGAACCAAAACAGGCACATTTCCTGCTCTCAGAAAACCAATATTATAGTGAGGGAGATAGAAACGCATCAATTAGACAAATACATATTATAAGATTAGATCTTAAAGAAAATAAATTACGGGATGGTGCAAGAGGGTGATAGAAATGTTATCAAGTAGGGTGTCAGGAGAGGTCTCCCCTAGGAAATGACAGCTGAACAGACTTGGATGTAGTCAAAGAGCAAGTTGGAGAAACAACCGCCGAAGAGTGGTCCAAGAGAGGGAACAGGAAGTGCACGGCTGGCAGGCCGGGAGGAGAACAGCAAATTCCAAGAACAGCAGGAAGCCAAGGTCAGAAATATTAAGGAATGAAGTTGGAGACGCGTCATGGACCATGGGAAGGACTTTGGATTTTATTTTAAATATGATGGGAGTCCATTGGAACAGAAAGGAAATACATGAAGAGGTTTGTGTTTGAAATAGTCTTCGTGGTTATTTAGATTGAAAGAGGTCTGGGGAAAAGCAGGGAGACCAGTTAGGAGCAAGGAGACCAATTATAACAGTCCAGACAAGAAGTGATGGTGCCTTAGACTAGGTGATTGTGGTCAAGGTGGACAGATATAGTAGGAGTCAGAATTTTTTAAAAGATAGAACTAGTAACATTTGCTGATAGATTGGCTGTAAGACATACGAGAAAAGAGAGGTCAAGGATGACTCCCGTTTCTTGGACTGAGTGACTGGGCAATATATTCCACTGGGATGGGGCACCCTGGGGAAAGAGCAGCTTGGGGAGGGGAGCAGAATACAGAGGTCAGTTTGGGGCATGTTAGGATTGAGATCCCTGTTAGACATTCAAATGGAGGCGTCAAGTAGCTGTTCTGTACTAATGCTGGATGTTTAGGGGAGAGACTGGGATGGAGATTTAAGTTTGGGTATTATCAGTGTATCAGAGGCTTTAAAGCTGGGGGAATAAGGGAATAAGAATAGATAAAGCTGGAAAGCGGTCCAAGGACTGAGCCATGGGCACTCTGATGTTCAGAAGTTGTGTGAAGATGATGATCCAGGAGAGAAGACTGAAAAGAAGTAGCCAGTAGAGTAGGAGGGGATGAAGGAGCATAGTTTCCAGGAAGAAGGGCTCTACTGTGTCAGATGCTGCTACAGTAGCATGAAGAACCGAAAAATCGTCGCTGGATTTGGCAGACTGAACAAGGGTATTTTCAGAGGATGGTGAGGAAGAAAAGCCAGACTGAAGAGAGTTTAAGAGAGGAATTCTCCTTGATGGTGGCGATATTTTTAGTGGGTTGTTAGAGAGGGTTTTTTATTTCTAAATCTATCTTTCTGTAGTTCTAGGGCTTGAAGAGTAGCAGGCTGAATCATGGCCACCCAAAGAGATCAATTCCTAATCCCTGGAACTTCAAAGTATTAACTTATTTGGATAAAGGGTGAATACTATTTTATACGGTAACATGTGACTAAATTAAGTATCTTGTAATGAGGAGATTATCAGGATGATCTGGGTGGGTCTTTGTAAGAGAGAACCAAAGGGAGAAGACACACACAGGCCTTGGGAAGATGGAGGAAGAGATTGCAGTGATGCAGCCGCAAGCCCAGGAATGCCATGTGGGCAGCCACCTGAAGCTGGAAGCGCTAAGGCACAGATGCTCCCCTAGAGCCCCCAGAGGGTGTGCAGCTAAGCTGACAGGTTGATTTTGAACCAGTGATACTGGTTTTGGATTTATGGTCTCCAGAACTAGGAGAGAATAGATTGCTATTGTTTTAAGCTGCCAAGTTTGTGGTAATTGGTTACAGCTGCCATAGCAAAGTCATACAATGAAGGAAAGATTCCACAAGGCCAGTTGTACCAAGACAAAGACCATCAATACGTTAGACCACTCAGCGATGAAATGGAACATTGAAAAGTGGGCAAGGATTGCAAAAGTCCCAAGAAAAACGAGGAAGAACTTCTGTTGGGGAACAGGAAGGGGCAGATGGAAAGAGGAGAGAAGGAGAGGGAGGCTGGGATAAGCTGTGAACTCCGGACTGTGGCGCCTTAGCCAGATAAGCATCTTGCCCCAGTGCTTAGACAGACCTACCGCTTTGATCCAAATTGGATTTTTTAATGCCTTAATTGAACTTTTCTAAAACTGAGCTTTTCTTCCTCTGGGTCTAAATTCAATTCTTGAAACCATCCCTTGGTTTAAATTAGGTGGTTTCCCAATGCTGCTTTCTTTCTGCTCAAAATTGACTTTGATCCGCAATTCCCAATTATCTTCCCAATTTGTCTGCAATTGGATCTGACCTGATTTGACATGGCAAGCATGTCAGTCTCCCGGTCTGCCTCCCCACCTCCAGTGGATTGTGACCACTCCAATCTCTCTGAATGTGCTGACTTTTCAGTGTATTTTGGGAGGCAGGCTGGGGCAGTGGATGGAGCGCGGGGCTAGGAGTCAGAAGCCCGTTTGGCACAGTGGTTAAGAGAACAGGTTCTGCAGTCACCCTGTGGGGATTCAGATAAAGGCTCCACCACTTACTTCTGGGTGTCCATTGGGAGTTACTTAATCTCTCTGGGTGAGGTCAGCTATTTTCCAGTTGACCTTAGCTCTGTTCTTTGCTAGCATTAAATGAGTGTCGTTGCCACCCTGAGCTTTATTTCCTTCACAAATAAAGGATTGTAAAAAAATAAACAAAACAAAATAAAATAGGATTGGACTAGACTGGATGATCGCTACACCTACTTCCAAATCCAGGATTCCATAGTTCTAGCAGGAAGCAAGGAAACTGATAGATAACATTTGGGTTCACTTGTTTGTTTCAAAATGTATCTTCCTTTTGTTTGAAGTCTTTGCTAATCTACTTCCCCCTAAGGCAGAATTCATCCCTCCTACTGGGCCTTGTAAAATGGGGAAGCCATTAAACAGTGGACTAGAGCTTGGACTTTACAACCAGACCTGCCTGGGTTCTTCCTCTGCCATGTGCATGTCACATGCACCTGGGCGGGTTACTGAGCTCTCTAAATCTCAGTTTCCTGATCTGTCAGCTGGGATTAGGAATTGGACATCCCTCTTAGAATTACTGTGATAACTCTAATCATCAGGGAAATGCGAATCAAAACCATAATGAGATCACCTCACACCTGTTAGAATGGCTGTGATCAAAAAGACAAGAAATAACAAGTGTTGGCAAGGATGTGGAGAAAAGGGAACACAAATGCAATACTAGTTAGCCATAAAAAGAAGGAAATCCTGCCTTTTGCAACAACACGGATGAAATTTGAGGACATTGTGCAAAGTGAAATAAGTCAGACAAAGATACATGCCATGTGATATCACTTATATGTGGAATCTAAGAAAAACCAAACTCATAGAAAAAGAGAGTAGATTGGTAGTTGCCAGGGGCAGGGAGGAGGCAGAGATGGGGGGAGTTGGTGAGGGTGATCAAAGGGTATAAACTTCCAATTACAAGATGAAGAAGTTCTGGGGGGGCCTAATATACAGCGTGGTGACCATAGTTAACAATTCTGTATCGTGTACTTAAAAGTTGCTAGGAGAGTAGATCTTAAAAGTTCTCAACACACACACACATACACACACACACACACACTGTAACTTTGTGAGGTGATGGGTGTGTTAACTAATTTATTGTGGTAATCGTTTTATAATATACACATATATTAAATCATCACCTTGTACACCTTATAGAATGTTATATGTCAATTATATCTCAATAGGGCTGGGAAAAAGAGAATTATTGTGATGACTGAGATAATATATGCATTGACAAAATGCCTTGCACCTAATAAACATTCAGTGATGTTGACTATTGATTTCTCTTTATTTATTTGTTTATTGAGGAATAACTTATATGTGAAGTGCACAAATCTTATACAGCTCAATAAAATTTTACATCTGTATATATTCAGTATATACAGCCCTTGATCAAGACACAGAATATTTCTAGCACAACAGAAGGCTCATTTTCCCCCTTCCTCTCAATACTTACCCTGCTCCTCCAAATAACAAATATTCTGACCTTTATCCTCATAGATTAGTTTTCCTGTTCTTGAGCCTCACCTAAAATGTAATCATATAGTATGTGCTCTTTGAGGTCAGGCTTCTTTCAGTCAACATTGTATTTAGTGAGATTCATCCTTGTTGCTATAAGCAGCAGTATTTTGTTCTTCATTGCTGTGTAATATTCCAGTTATTGCATATATTGTGCATATACCATACTTTATACTTTGTACTATCGATGGGTATGAGTTCTTTCTGTTTTTTCTATCATAAATAATCTGCGATGAACATATCTGTGCAAGGCTTTGGTGCACGTAAGCACTCACTTCTGTTGGTTTATACCCGGAAGTGGAAGTGCTAGGTCACAGGGTGTTTGTCAGGTTAGGTTTAGTGGACAGACCAAGGAGTCCTCCAAGTGCTTGTTGAGTTTACATCCCCACAGCAGTGTGCAAGCTTTCCAAATGCTCCACGACCTCATCACCTCTTAGTTTTCTAAGTCCTTTTCATTTTAGTCATTCTTACTGGGATACAGTAGTATCTCACTGACCTTTTAAAGTGCATTTTCCTGATGACTAATAATGTTGATCACTTTTTTGTACTTTTAGTCTATTTGTTTTCTTGTTCATGAAGTGTCTTTTCAGGTCTTTTGTCCCTTAAAATATGTTGCCTATTATTTTGTATCATCATGACTGTACTTTTCCATTATCTGTATAGCTAACCCACTCTCCCAATAGATTATAAACACATATCAAGGTCTATGTGTCATTCACTATGAATTGTTTGTGCCTAGCCTCCCGCTATACATTTGCTGAATAAATTGACAAATGGCCATGATTCAGTCGATCATGATAAAATATCGCCATCTGGTGTCAGTAGCGTAAATTAGAAGTGGAGGATGCAAAGCCAGTGGGCTAGATGAATTCATTAGGCTATCTGAGCTTTCCCTTATAAATGATTTTTTTTTTTTTTTTTCCGGTACGCGGGCCTCCCACCGTTGTGGTCTCTCCCGTTGCGGAGCACAGGCTCCGGACGCGCAGGCTCAGCGGCCATGGCTCACGGGCCCAGCCCCCCCGCGGCATGTGGGATCTTTCCGGACCGGGGCACGAACCGGGTCCCCTGCATCGGCAGGCAGACTCCCAACCACTGCGCCACAAGGGAAGCCCCCAGGTTCCACTTTTTTTTTTTTTTTGCAGTACGCAGGCCTCTCACCGTTGTGGCCTCTCCTGTTGCGGAGCACAGGCTCCGGACGCGCAGGCTCAGCGGCCATGACTCACGGGCCCAGCCGCTCCGCGGCATGTGGGAATCTTTCCGGACCGGGGCACGAACCCGTGTCCCCTGCATTGGCAGGCGGACTCCCAACCACTGTGCCACCAGGTAAGCCCTATATATGATTTTTTAAAATTATCTTTTACTTTGCCTCTGCATACTTGATTTAAGAAATTTTTTTCCATATGTACTTTAATTTCTTCAAATCTATTTAAATCAAAGTCCTTGGGGGACTTTTTCTTTAACTTCTTCAGTGATTACATTTTTAAAAGCTGAGTGTGATATTCATAAATAAAACAGTCAATCAGTTATTACTATATTCTAGCCCTGTAATAGGTGCTAGCACATACCCTAAAGTGTATTCAAGAGACGAGGAGCTCATAGGCAAGTAATGGAGAAATTAAAAACTCGGAGTGAAGTATTGTTAATAAATGCTTTAAAACAGATATTCAGGGCTTCTCTGTTATGCCAGTTCCCAAATAGTGGCTATGACTGTATGAGTCAACTGTCACACATTCTCCTACACTTTTTCAGACATGACATTACTATTCAATAACTATTTATTGACTTCCTACTATGTACCTGAAATTGTGCTTGGTGTTGGGTAAACGAAACCAAGAGAACAGTTAACAGGTGATGACAATACAATGGAAAAAGGGCCACGCGAGAAGTCTATGAAGGGAAAGGAAGAGCAAACTTCTGGGAGGCTGTGAACCACGCGTTGAATTTTCAAAATAAAAAGCAACCAACAGGTAAGTGGGCCATGGACAGAGTTGGGGATGGACAGAGGAGCTGCATGAGAGTAGGGCCTTCATGCTAGGGCATTCGTATTCCATCTTGAACATGCTGGGGAGTCACTGAGCAATTTGATGCTGAGAAATCACAGAATCCAATTTAATATTTAGAATGTTTGTGGGCAGCCACATAGAGGACGAGTTATGGAGGGGTAACGTGGGAAGCGTGAAGTCTGTTAGAATGCCATTGTAAAAACGCACATGATGAGGCCTGAACCACTGCAGGGGGGGGGACAAGGACACATGAGAGGAAGGCACAGGTGTGGGTCACCAAGGATAACTGAAAATTAGCATCACCGGTGGGACACAGAGAGGAGGGAGATGAAAGAATCTGGGACAAATCACAGGTTTCTGTTTTAGGTGGCTGGTGGCTGGTCACTTTCAGGAAGAATAATAGATTTGGAGATGCTGGCTTTAGTGGGGACACAATTCCCTCCCCTTTCCTTACCCCAGCTTATTTTCATTTCTGAGGAGGGCTCGTGGGTTTTTGGTGTAATAAGAAAAAAGGTCCATGGGCATCGTGCTGTATTTTTGTATGGAATTCCTGAGGCACCACAATCACTTTTACTGTCTGTAAATGTGCTCAAGTCAGAGTGCCAGATGTGAATAGACTGCGTCCCAGCCTGACTGCTTATGAGGGCTTCAGGTTCAAAGAACTAGCTGTTCAAAGCAGCCCAGATTTTGCACATATATCTTTTGAAAATTTGGGGAGAAATTGAAATTGAAAACTAAAATTTTGAAAGCAGTGGGGGGCTTTCAAAAATCTGGGATCCCAGACATTTCCCTATTTCTTTCTACCTAACACCTACCTTTGCAGACCTGGAGTCCCTGTGGAGGGCATAAGCCTCCAGCAGGGAGAGTCGACCTCAAGTGGTAATTCCTTAAACTGCAAGGGCAGCTGCAGGTCTGCAGGCGAGAGGAACCTGCTCTTGGAGATTTAGATTCATTTGCTAGGCCCAGGACAGCTCAGAGTTTGAGCTTTGGTTTGGTGGTGTCAGGCATAGCACACACTACCCTCAGGTTCCTTCTTCTGTTTAGAGGGAGTATTTTAGACTCCCTGGTTAAGAGCAAGAATTGAGAGCCAGATTGGGAGACGAATTTATCAATAAATATTGGTTCTACTACTCTCTAGTTGTATAACCTTAAGCGAATTACTTAACCTCTTTGAGCTATAATTGCCTTATTTGTGAAATTGGATAATCAGTAATTCTTTCTCCTCAGGTGTGGTGGGTTGATTTGGATCCCCCAAAAGGTTTGCTGAAATCTTAATCCTGGTACTTCCCTGACCTTATATGGAAATAGGGTCTTTGCAGATGCGATCAAGTTAAGATGAGGTCATACTGGCATAGGGTGGGTCCTAAATCCAGTTACTGGGAGAGGGAGATTTGGAGACATACAGACACACACAGAGGGAAGACTGCATTGGGAAGCCAAAGGCAGGTGTTGACAGCTATAAGCCAAGGATTGCCAGCAACCACATCTAGGAAGAGGCAGGGAGGAATTCTTCCCTAGAGCCTTCAAAGGGAGGCTGGCTCTTCTGACACCTTGATTTTGGACTTGTGGCCTCTAGAACTTTAAGGGAATAAATTTCTGTTGTTTTAAGCCACTTGGTTTGTGTTAATTGTTAGGGCATGCCTTAAAAACTAAACAAAATAAGGATCTTGTAAAGAATAAATTAGTGAACATAGGTAGAGCACTTATGAAATTGATTGGCACATAGTAAGTGCTATATAAGTGTTTGTTCTCATTAATTCCCAGAATCATATAAGTGTTATATAGTGGGACCAGATTTAAACTCAGACTAAATACCATGCAGTACTGGCTTGGCAAAATGGAAAATAAACACAGATTTACATGTTTGAAATTAAAATAAAATGTATAGCATGAATTTATATTTTTAAAAAATGATGCGTCAGCTTTGTAGGTTAACTGACAAGTTACTGATTCCAGTCATGCTGGATGAGCAAGTTTCTATCATGTTGTTGATCTTTAAGTCCCTGACTTACAAGATTGGGAAGAATCAGCAGCAGCGTCACAGAGCAAGGAAAGACTTGGGGTTTTGCTGAATATGGAAAAAAACATACAGAGATATTGGGTTGGCCAAAAGGTTCGTTCGGTTTTTTCCATAAGATGGCTCTAGTAACACTTAGTTGTCCTTAACTTCATTCAAAACAATTTTGTTAGATTGTATGTGACAGCTGTCACATCAGCATGCATTTAAAAAAAGACTTATCAGGGCTTCCCTGGTGGCGCAGTGGTTGGGGGTCCGCCTGCCGATGCGGGGGCGCGGGTTCGTGCCCCGGTCCGGGAAGATCCCACATGCCGCGGAGCGGCTGGGCCCGTGAGCCATGGCCGCTGAGCCTGCGCGTCCGGAGCCTGTGCTCCGCAGCGGGAGAGGCCGCGGCAGTGAGAGGCCCGCGTACCGCAAAAAAAAAAAAAAAAAAAAGACTTATCAAAATTGGTGAATTTCTGTGTAGCCATTTTAATATTGAAGATGGAAGAAAAAAAGCAACATTTTTGGCATATTATGCTTTATTATTTCAAGAAAGGTCAAAACGCAACTGAAATGCAAAATCTCCATACTTGTGCAGTGTGTGGAGAAGGTGCTGTGACTGATCGAACATGTCCAAAGTGGTTTGTGAAGTTTCTTGCTGGAAATTTCTCACTGGATGATGCTTCATGGTCGGGTAGACCAGTTGAAGTTGATAGCGATCAAATCGAGACAGTAAATGAGAACAGTCAACGTTATACCACGCAGGAGATGGCTGACACCCTCAAGATACCCAAATCAAGGGCTGAAAATCATCTGTGCCTCTTGGTTATGCAAATCGCTTCGATGTTTGGGTTCCACATAAGTTAAGTGAAAAAAACCTTCTTGACCGTATTTCCACGTGCGATTCTCTACTTAAATGTAATGAAAAAGTTCCGTTTTTAAAACAAATTGTGACAGGCGATGAAAAGTGGATACTGTACAATAATGCGGAACAGAAGAGATCATGGGGCAAGCGAAATGAACCAGCACCAACCACAGCAAATGCTGGTCTTCACCCAAAGAACGTGACGTGTATATGGTGGGTTTGGGAGTCCTCTATTATGAGTGAACTCTTTCCGGAAAATCAAACGATTAATTCCAACAAGTACTGCTCCCAATTAGACCAAATGAAAGCAGCACTGGATGAAAAGCGTCCAGAATTAGTCAACAGGAAATGCATAATCTTCCATCAGGATAACACAAGACCTCACGTTTCGTTGATGACCAGGCAAAAACTGTTACAGCTTGGCTGGGAAGTTCTGATTCATCTGCTGTATTCACCAGACATTGTACCTTTGGATTTCCATTTATTTCAGTCTTTACAAAATTCTCTTAATGGAAAAAATTTCAATTCCCTGGAAGATTGTAAAAGGCACCTGGAACAGTTCTTTGCTCAAAAAGATAAGTTTTGGGAAGATGGAATTATGAAGTTGCCTGAAAAATGGCAGAAGGTGGTGGAACAAAAAGGGTGAATACATTGTTCAATAAAGCTCTTGGTGAAAATGAAAAATGTGTCTTTTATTTTAACTTAAAAACCGAAAGCACTTTTTTGCCCACCCATAAAAGCAGGAGACTGGGACTTGGGGTGGGACAGGGATATAAGTTATGAACTTCACTTGGTTGACTTTGACACACAGGGAAGCGGAGGCTGTAAATCAAGGTAGAGGCCCTCACTACCCCTCACTACAAAGAACTCAGCAATCGGAAGCCAGATGTGCAAGAATTAAATGGTACAGTAACTCACCTACATATGAACCTTCTAGCTGGGAACTTTCAAAGATGCTAACATGCGTTCCCATGTCCAATCACGTAAGTTAGTTCAGGAATCTGGCGTATATTGTCACATGTGTGCATCCTCTACAAGTGGTTGTGCTTCTGTGTACTTTACAGTACTGTACAGAGTACAGAAGTACAGTATCTTTATTTTGAGGTAGATCTGCAAGAGGATGACTTCATTGAGCTCCTTGCTGTGCAACACGAGGAACTGATGGAATTGGAGGCCCAAAGAAAGAACAAAGAGAGGAAGAAGTAACTGAAGAACTGAGGAGAGTCACGACGCAGGAAATGGCAAGGGGATTTTCTTTATTTGAGGAGGCACTGTTAGCTTTTGAGGCACAGGACCTGAACGTAGAACGGTACACAAAGGTTGCAGCAGCCGTTCAGAATGCAATCCAGTGCTACAGTGTCGTCTGTAATGAGAAAAAAAGAGCTACTACCCAGACATCACTGGATCATTTTTTTCAAGGTAGAATTGAATCCAGCAAAGAACCAAAACCCTTGCCATCAATGTCAGGTGTGAGTGAAATTGCAGCTTGTCCTCCGTCTCCTATTGCTGATGATCCTTCAGCTCTACCATCTCCCACCTCCTCTCCCTCCTCCAGTCAGTAGCTCTTCTTGCCTGTTCACTCGATGCCAGTCCCTGTATGCCAGCGGTTGTACTGCACTACTGTCCTTTTCAAAGTACTGTACTGTAAGATTTAAAATGTTTTATTTTTTGTGTTTGTTTTTGTATGTATCATTTGTGTGAACAGTATTGTAAACCTATTACAGTACAGTACTATATCGCTGATACTGTTAGTTGAGTACCTAGGCTAACCTTGTTGGACTTATGAACAAATTGGATTTAGAAACGTGCTCTCGGAACGGAACTCGTTTGTATGTAGAGGACTTACTGTAGTTGGGAAGGGAAATTAAGAGATTTGAAATACATCGTGTGAGTTCTAAAAGAAGGGATTACTCAAGAGAAAACCCACAAACTGGCCAGAAACTTCAAAATCTTGCAAGAAAAGGATTTCAAAAGCCATTCTTCAAGAGAAGAGACAGTTTGCATGGGAGATGAATTTTCTGCTAGGACATAGGAAGATTCTTTTTTTTAAAAAATAAAATTTTAAATTTATTTATTTATTTTTGGCTGCATTGGGTCTTCGTTGCTGCGTGCAGGCTTTCTCTAGTTGCGGTGAGCGGGGGCTACTCCTCGTTGTGTGCGTGGGCTTATCGTTGCGGTGGCTTCTCTTGTTGCAGAGCACAGGCTCCAGACGTGCAGGCTCAGTAGTTGTGGCGCACGGGCCTAGTTGCTCCACAGCATGTGGGATCCTCCCAGACCAGGACTCGAACCTGTGTCTCCTGCATTGGCAGGCAGATTCTTAACCACTGTGCCAAGGAAGATTCTTACGGAGAGATTTCTGTCATTATAAATTATGGACTTGGATTGATTTGTAATCCAGAGAAGCCAAAACCACAGTCTTTTTCTTTATCATTTTTTAAACTTACTATTTCTAACCTTTAGTTACATAAATCTCTGCTATTATTTACATCTGAAAATAGCAGTGTGGATTTAGAAGGCAATATATGTTCCCAAACCATAGCTTTGGTTTGGGAATATTATTGTATAATGGAATTTGTAATGCTGCAAAGATCATGCTGGTTCTGGGACATCCTAGAGTTTTCTAAGCTTTGTGGGTGTGGAGCTGGTACTGGGATAATCCTTTATGTCCTTTAACTCTCTGGATTCTTGAAAGAGTAGGACAAATGATAGATGTATGTTGGAGCCACTTTGGGTACTAGCAGAGTGCAGCTTCTGACCCAGGTTGGAGAAGATAACTGGGCACCATGCAGGGACTAGAGTGAAAAGACTCAATGCACAGTTGGGATTTTTAATTTCCTTTGTGTAAAAAGACATAAGACTATTTGGGAAACTTAATTTATCTGTGGCAACGAAAGATTTACTTGAAAATGGAAGGGGTTTATATTATTAAATTTTATAGGATTAGCTGCAAATTTCAGGATATTTTAAAGCTGATACTGATTGTCTGGTTCCCATTAGATAACTTTCTGGCAAGTTTGGGTGGACATGATGAATCTAAGGCAAGAGATAATTTGATAATTTTTATTATTTCCTCAGTGTATCTTGTGACATAGGGAAAACTGATTTGAAGTAACATTCTCACCCTCAGGGGCTTCTGGAGTTGTAAGAACAGAGACATTCATAATGGTCTTCAGGGGCCAAGCTGCTTTTCTCATTGATCCTGGGAGTGGTAGAAAGAATCAGAGTTGAGCCGTCATGGACATGTGGCCAGAGCTTTCCTGATACACAGGCTGCAGTTGCAGCCCGGCTCATCACACGTCCAGCCAATCAAGCTATTTGGGTAAATAATAAATGAATAAAAATGTTGGCTTCGGGAATTCCCTGGCTGTCCAGTGATTAGGACTCAGTGCTTTCACTGCAGTGCCTGGTTGGGGAACTAAGATCCTGCAAGCCGTGTGGTGCTGCCAAAAAAATAAGAAGTTGGCTTCTAAGGGTTCTGTTAATTTCCCCACTTTACATTGGGGAACCTTTAGGGATGTTAAGTAACTTACATGCCCAAGGTCATATAGCTAATAAGTGATGGAGGTAGGATTCAAATCTAGGTCCCTATATAGGTCTATTTATCCAGAGCCTGTGCTTTTAACCACTACTCTGTTCTGCCTCTGTCTTATTTGAATCATTTCTTCAGGCAAAGTTGACCATCCCTTTTCTATGCCGTCTAGTATATCTACTTAGTACTTCTCACGTCTTTCCCACCTGTTCATGAATTCCTTGGAAGCAAAGCTCCTAGTAATCACTGTACCTAACACAGTGCGTGGCACAAAGCAGGTATGCAATAAATGTGTAATGCATGGGTGGCTATTATAATTCTTCTCTCCAGACTCTTTTATCTAGCTACTTACACAACATGTCCACTAACTTGTTTAGTAGGGTATCTCGGCCACGTCCAAACCCCATCCTTCTCATGTTTCTGGAAAGTTATGCTTTACCTAAGTCTTGCCATCTTAGTCAATGGTACTTACTTCCTCCCATTTACTCAGGCCAAGACCTTAGAGTGTTCTTTAATTTTTTCTTACTCAATTCTCACATCCACCAGTAAATCCCGTTCATTCTACTTTAAATATATCATTTGAACCCTACCACTTGCTCATCACCTTCACTGCAATTATTCTCACCCAAACTATGCTCATTTTTCACCTGGATAATTTTATTACCCTGCCAAGTGATCTCCCCTCTTCCATCTTTGCTTCCCTACAATCCATCCTCGCCTATCAGCATGTTTTTATTTTTTTGTTTTTGCGGTACACGGGCCTCTCACTGTTGTAGCCTCTCCCGTTGTGGAGCACAGGCTCCAGACGCGCAGGCTCAGCAGCCATGGCTCACGGGCCCAGCCGCTCCGCGGCATGTGGGATCTTCCCGGACCGGGGCACGAACCCGCGTCCCCTGCATCGGCAGGCGGACTCTCAACCACTGTGCAACCAGGGAAGCCCGATCAGCATGTTTTTATAGTTGTAGTGAGATCGTATATCAATCCCTTGAACAATAGCCTCACTGTCTTATTTAGAATAGAAGCCCAAGTTGTCCGAACGGCTTATGAAGCCCTATGTGACTTGCCCCTCCGCATTATCCCCCCAATCGCATCTCCTGTACTTTCTCCCTCACTCTCTCTGCCCCAGGCTCACAGGTCTCCTTGCTCTTCTCAAATATGCCAAACAGAAGCTTGTCTCGGGGACTTTGCACTTGCTATTCACTCTAGACTGTTCTTCCTGTATATATGCATGACTCGCTCTCCCAGCTCTTTTAAGTCTTTGTTCAAATGTCACCTTCTCAGTGGATCCTTCCTGGATTACTTCCTCCCCTATCCCTGGAACTCTCTATACTTTCCCTGACTAATGTTTCTTCTTGGCATTTGTCACCTTTTAGTATGCTCCATAAATTAAACAATAATTTATTTTGTTTACTGTTTGTCTTTCTTCACCATAATAGAAGCTCCTTGAAGGTAGGGATCTTTATCTCTTTTGTTTACTGCTATTTCCCTAACATCTAGAACGGTATCTGCTACATGATTATAAGTATTTATTAAATACTTTCTCAGTGTATGAAATAAAAGGTAAGGAAACTCATCATGGAGTTTGGGAACTGCATGTTAAGAACTTTTGGGTTTTGGTTATTTTATGTTTCCAATAACAAAAAAGAATTTATTTTTTTTCTTTTTTGGTTTCAAAGAAGTTTTATTTTTCTATTCATTTATTTGTTTTTAATTTTTATTGGAGTATAGTTGATTTACAATGTTGTGTTGGAAGTTTGGGGTTAGATTCACTCTACACATTTCCAGCTTCAACCGTCTATGGTTTTGTGACTCAGTGGTCTTCTGATCGATGTTCCCCCTGCTAAGTTATAGGCAGATTTTCACTGAGAAAATTCATCACAAGAATTATTTCTAGAGAGCAATAATCACTTATCTAGAGTGACCTTTTGTTGGTCAGTTTAGTAACAGAACTTTCTACAAGTAGCAATTATGTACAATTACTTTCCCTGTTCATGTAACAGTCTTCTCCATCATGAGAATAACTGATGGCATTCTTTTTTTTTTTTAATTTTATTTTTGGCTGCGTTGGGTCTTTGTTGCTGCTCTTGGGCCTTTCTCTTGTTGTGGCGAGCTGCGCATGGGCTTTTTCTCCGGTTGCGGTGAGCGGGGGCCACTCTTCGTTGCTGTGCGCAGGCTTCTCATTGCGGTGGCCTCTCTTGTTGCAGAGCACAGGCTCTAGGTGTGCAGGTCTCAGCAGTTGTGGCTCGCGGGCTTTAGAGCGCAGGCTCAGTAGTTGTGGCGCACAAGCTTAGTTGCTCCGCGGCATGTGGGATCTTCCCGGACCAGGGCTCGAACCCGTGTCCCCTGCATTGGCAGGCGGATTCTCAACCACTGCGCCACCAGGGAAGCCCTGATTGAGTTCTTTACAGTAGTTTTGTCCTGACCCCAGGCAGTGGTTACTCTTCCACCACATCCTCTCCGAAGATCAAAGCCTGGTTGAAAAGCTGAAACCCCCAACCTGCTCTTCAAAAAAAAAAAAAAAAAAAAATCAATAGGTATCTAAGGGGAGGTGAGGGTTGTGTCAGTTTAACACAATCCATCCTGACAAAATAAGTTAGAGTTTAGGTTTGAAGCTGTAGGGGCTTCAGTGGTTGGAGGAGGTTTGAGAAAAGCTATCGAGCTCTGTCTCATCTTCAAGCTTGCAGCTCTGTTAAGCTCAATCATCTAAGCTACACTTTCATTGTACTCTCCCTGATAACACGTTAGATGGATCCTCAGATCTTCTCAGAAGTTCTTCTAGCTGTTGTCAACCACTCTCTCAACTCCCAAGCTTGAACCCTTTCCTGCCCTTTCTGAGCCTATTTCTCTATTTTCCCACCCCTCCTGTTTAGTTGATGGGAGTAGAACTTGCCACAGGAGAAGGTGGAAACAACTGGTGATGGATTCCCTTCATTTTCCTTTCCCCAGTCTAAAAGCTGATCACATTTTGTACTCACCTGAACATGTTTTTCCTTTTGTCTCAGAATATTTTTCAATGCAAATCCATCCACTGTCCTTTTGATCCCATTGTCTTAAAGATTTGCTTCTTCAATTATCCCCTTTTTTGTATTTTTAATGTCTCAGTCTCCTTTGCCCCTTCTCCTCAGCTTCTGTGACTTGACAATATGTATAAATACACCTCCTAGCACAGTGTCTGGAAATTAGCAGGTGGTCAATAAATATGACTCTAATGCTTCAAGTTTCCCTTATCCTGAGAAAGGCTGACATCTTTTCTTGACACTGAACGTTCCCAAACTGCCACACTATTTTCTTTCCTTCTCAAGCTTCTTACAAAAACATCCTGTATTCCCAGTCTCTTCCTCCACTCCTGCTCGTCCAATTTTCACCACATTTCATAATCTAATTATGAAATCAAACGGGGACTTCCCTGGTGGTGCAGTCGTTGGGAGTCCGCCTGCCAATGCAGGGGACACGGGCTTGATCCCTTGTTGGGGAAGATCCCACATGCCGTGGAGCAAATAAACCCGTGCACCACAACTACTGAGCCTGTGCTCTGGAGCCTGCGAGCCACAACTACTGAGCCCACGTGCCACAACTACTGAAGCCCACACGCCTAGAGCCTGTGCTCTGCAACAAGAGAAGCCACCGCAGTGAGAAGCCAGCACACCACAACAAAGAGAGTAGCCCCCGCTCACCACAGCTAGAGAAAGCCCACGTGCAGCAATGAAGGTCAAACACAGCCAAAAGTAATAAATAAATTAATTAATTATAAAAAAAAAAGAAATCAAACACTCTCTCTTAGTCTTCATCCAGCTTGACTCCTCTATGGCATTTGACAACACTGACCACTTTCTCCTTTTAAATTTTTCTTCTTTTTCGGATTGTTTTTTCTCTTCTGAGTCTCCTCTTTAATTCTTCTTCCTCACTTTTTGTTGGTGGGTAATCTTCTGCCTCCACCAGTTTTTCCTTAAATGTTGAAAAAGCCCAGATTTCTGTCCTTAGCAAGTTTTTCTTTTATTACTATTATTATGGCCGTGCCGCATGGCATGTGGGACCTTAGCTCCCCAACCAGGGATTGAACCCATGTCCCAGGCAGTGGAAGCGTGTACTCCTAACCTCTGGACCGCCAGGGAATTCCCAAGTTTTCCTTTTTAATGTGCACGCCTTCTTTCTCATCCACACCTGTGCCCTGAACTTACACCTGTTTGCCCCAAAGCCATTTCTCCTTTCAGACCTTTTTATTCACAACAGATACGTTTCTACCTTCTGGATAAACTAGAACTGTCTCACACTCATTAAGACAAAACTGAGCACACCATCTTCCTCTCATGCTTTTTCTTTTCTTCCGCGTGTGTAACTTGAGTACTGCCGACTCTCACCTCGATCCCCACAGCTGTGTGTGTATGTTGTGTCTTCTTCATCTTTGCATCCTCTGCTTCATCCCCCAGCTCTTGGTACATTCAGTTTTGTTGAATGAATTAGTGACTAGCGAACAGAGTCACCACCTTCAACCTTATTCATTTCCCTGAAGTTTGCTCTTCTCAGGCTCAGTTCTTCCCATGGTGTGTTCGCGCTGCCTCGAACGCAGTGATATATATAGTCTGTCTCATTCCCTCCTTGGCTATGTCTATTCTCTAGGGACGATTCATTTTAAAGAGTGCCTTATGCTTTATGTTCAGCCTTCCTGTGTTCTTTAAGGTATGTCTCGTGTGTGTGCACACCCATATACATATGTGTGCATTTCTCTATTAACTTGATCATTAACTGGTATATTTAATCCACTTACACTTATAATTATTTATATATTTGGGTTTTTAGCTACCATCTATTTGTTATGTACTTGACCCACCTATTTTATATTCCTGTTTCTCTTTTATTGCCTTCACTTGCATTATTTTTCACTACTTCATTATTTTCCCTCTATTAAGATGTCAACTGTACATTCTTTTAGTGGCTACCCCAGAGTTCAACATATATCCTTGATTATTACCATCTAAAAAACATAGTACTTCACCTTCCCAACAATGCTTGAACCTGGAGGTATTTTACCTCCATCTACTCTCCCCATCTTACCTGCTATTATTGACATGTATTTTAATTTCTTTTTCATTTTCTGCTTTATTCACTTGTATAACATTTTAATTATTTTATGAGCATGATTCTTTTCATAATAAAAAAATAAACATTCTAAAACCAACTCATCTACCAAGTTAACAACCCCTTTGCTTTCACTGGCTGTTTGCTTCTCTCTTTGGCTAAAGCAGTTTCTGAGAAGTTCTGAGAAAGTTTAGAAACTTCTGAGAAGTTTCTAAAGCAGTTCAGAGAAGGGGAGTACTGAGGCGCCAGAGCAGGCCCAGCACAAGCTGCCTGGGCGTCCCTATTTACAGATGAAGAAATTGAGATCCAGAGAGGGTTGTAACACATGCCGAGGGCGCCTTCTCCTTGGGCAAGACTTCCTGGTCCTGAGTAGCTGCAGCTCGAGTCCTGACCTGGGGTTCGTGCTGACCCGCTGTGCAGCTCCCCTCTCTGGGCCTCAGATTCCCCCTGCACACTGGGAGGACCAGACTCAATAATGGACAGGCCCTACCACCTTGGACAGTCTTGGATTCCAGGTTCCAAAGACCTGTTCCTTTCTCAGAGGAGAAGGGGCTGATGTGACACCATCCCTCCTATGGCTGACCTCTGGATACCGAGGGCACGCATCTAGGACAGCATTTCATTTAATCCTCTCAATAGCTCGATGGGGTGCAGCTGGTGCTGTCCTAAGTTACAGAGGAGGACACTGAGACTCAGAGAGGTTAAGCTACTGGCACAGGGTCACACAGCTAGTGAGTGGGGTAACTGGAATGCAGTCCTGGGGTGCAGCCAGGAGGTGGTGGCTGGGGAGGAAGGCTGAGAGCAGGTGCCACATCCCACACGTATGGTCTTGGGCAGGCCCACTCCCTCCACTCCTTCCAGAGGCAGCTCAGCCCATGGGTCCCTCTCCACAGGCCTGTGCTCATCTTTCCTAGAATGAGCTCATGTCTGTTCAGATTCTGTTTTGGGGAGAGGAACGGGAGAACAAACAAGGAATTTGCTTTGAATGCCTATTTTTTTAAATTTTATTTTATTTATTTATTTATACAGCAGGTTCTTATTAGTTATCTATTTTGTACATATTAGTGTATATATGTATATACACTATATACATATAGTGTATATCTCCCAATTCATACCACCACCACCACCACCCACCACTTTCCCCCCTTGGTGTCCATACATTTGTTCTCTACATGTGTGTCTCTATTTCTGCCCTGCAAACCAGTTCATTTGTACCATTTTTCTAGGTTCCACATATATACGTTAATATACTATATTTGTTTTTCTCTTTTTGACTTACTTCACTCTGTATGACAGGCTCTAGATCCATCCACGTCTCTACAAATGACCCAATTTCATTCCTTTTTATGGCTGAGTAATATTCCATTGTATATATGTACCACATCTTCTTTATCCGTTCGACTGTTGACGAGCATTTAGGTTGCTTCCATGACCTGGCTATTGTAAACAGTGCTGCAATGAACATTGGGGTGCGTGTGTTTTTTTGAATTATGGTTTTCTCTGGGTATATGCCCAGTAGTGAGTGGGATTGCTGGGTCATATGGTAATTCTATTTTTAGTTTTTTAAGGAACCTCCATACTGTTCTCCATAGTAGCTGTATCAATTTACATTCCCACCACCAGTGCAAGAGGGTTCCCTTTTCTCCACACCCTCTCCAGCATTTGTTGTTTGTAGATTTTCTGATGATGCCCATTCTAACTGGTGTGAGGTGATATCTCATTGTAGTTTTGATTTGCATTTCTCTAATAATTAGTGATGTTGAGCAGCTTTTCATGTGCTTCTTGGCCATCTGTATATCTTCTTTGGAGAAATGTCTATTTAGGTCTTCTGCCCATTGTTGGATTGGGTTGTTTGTTTTTTTTCAATACTGACCTGCATGAGCTTCTTGTATATTTTGGAGATGAATCCTTTGTCTGTTGATTCGTTTGCAAATATTTTCTCCCATTCTGAGGGTTGGCTTTTCATTTTGTTTGTAGTTTCCTTTGCTTTGCAAAAGATTTTAAGTTTCATTAGGTGTCATTTGTTTATTTTTGTTTTTATTTCCATTACTCTAGGAGGTGGATCAAAAAAGATCTTCCTCTGATTTGTGTCAAAGAGTGTTCTTCCTATGTTTTCCTCTAAGAGTTTTATAGTGTCCAGTCTTACATTTAGGTCTCTAATCCATTATGAGTTTACTTTTGTGAATGGTGTTAGGGAGTGTTCTAATTTCATTCTTTTTCATGTAGCTGTCCAGTTTCCAAGCACCAATTATTGAAGAGACTGTCTTTTTTCCATTGTATATCCTTGCTTCCTTTGTCATAGATTAGTTGACCTTAGGTGCATGTGTTTATCTCTGGGCTTTCTATCCTATTCCATCGATCTATATTTCTGTTTTTGGGGTTTTTTTTTGCGGTACACGGGCCTCTCACTGTTGTGGCCTCTCTCGTTGTGGAGCACAGGCTCCGGACGCGCAGACTCAGCGGGCATGGCTCACGGGCCCAGCCGATCCGCGGCATGTGGGATCTTCCCAGACCGGGGCACGAACCCGTGTCCCCTGCATCGGCAGGTGGACTCTCAACCACTGCGCCACCAGGGAAGTCCTATATTTCTGTTTCTGTGCCAGTACCATACTGTCTTGATTACTGTAGTTTTATAGTATGGTCTGAAGTCAGGGAGTCTGATTCCTCCAGCTCCGTTTTTTTTCCCTCAAGACTGCTTTGGCTATTCGGGGTCTTCGTGTCTCCATACAAATGTTAAGATTTTTTGTTCTAGTTCTGTAAAAAGTGCCACTAGTAATTTGATAGGGATTGCATTGAATCTGTAGATTGCTTTGGGTAGTATAATCATTTTCACAATATTGATTCTTCCAATGCAAGCACATGGTTTATCTCTCCATCTGTTTGTGTCATCTTTGATTTCTTTCATCAGTGTCTTATAGTTTTCTCAGTACAGGTCTTTTACCTCCTTAGGTAGGTTTATTCCTAGGTATTTTATTCTTTCTGTAGCAATGGTGAATGGGATTGTTTCCTTAATTTCTCCTTCTGATCTTTCGTTGTTAGTGTGTAGGAATGCGAGAGATTTCTGTGCATTAATTTTGTATCCTGCAACTTTACCAAATTCATTGATTAGCTCAAGTAGTTTTCTGGTGGCATCTTTAGGATTCTCTATGTATAGTATCATGTCATCTGCAAACAGTGACTGTTTTACTTCTTCTTTTCCAATGTGTATTCCTTCTGTTTCTTTTTCTGCCATGACTAGGACTTCCAAAACTATGTTGAATAATAGTGGTGAGTGGACCTCCTTGTCTTGTTCCTGATCTTAGAGGAAATGCTTTCAGTTTTTCACCATTGAGAATGATGTTTGCTGTCGGTTTGTCATATATGGCCTTTATTATGTTGAGGTAGTTTCCCTCTATGCCCACTTTATGGAGAGTTTTTATCATAAACCGGTGTTGAATTTTGTCAAAAGCTTTTTCTGCATCTATTGAGATGATCATATGGTTTTTATTCTTCAATTTGTTAATATGGTGTATCACATTGATTGATTTGCATATATTGAAGAATCCTTGCATCCCTGGGATAAATCCCTTGATCATGGTGTATGATCCTTTTAATGTGTTGTTGGATTCTGTTTGCTAGTATTTTGTTGAGGATTTTTGCATCTGCATCGATCAGTGTTATTGGTCTTTTCTTTTTTTTGTAGTATCTTTGTCTGGTTTTGGTATCAGTGTGATGGTGGCCTCAAAGAATGAGTTTGGGAGACTTCCTTCCTCTGCAATTCTTTGGAAGAGTTTGAGAAGGATGGGTGTTAGCTCTTCTCTAAATGTTTGATAGAATTCACCTGGGAAGCCATCTGGTCCTGGACTTTTGTTTCTTGGAAGATTTTAAATCACAGTTTCAATTTCATTACTTGTGATTGATATGTTCATATTTTCTGCTTCTTCCTGGTTCAGTCTTGGAAGGTTATACCTTTCGACGAATTTGTCCACTTCTTCCAGGTTGTCCATTTTATTGGCATAGAGTTGCTTGTGGTATTCTCTTATAATGCTTTGTATTTCTGCGGTGTCCATTGTAACTTCTCCTTTTTCATTTCTAATTTTATTGATTTGAATCCTTTCCCTCTTTTTCTTGATGAGTCTGGCTAAAGGTTTATCAATTTTCTTTATCTTTTCAAAAAACCATCTTTTAGTTTTATTGATCCTTGCTATTGTTTTCTTTGTTTCTATTTCATTAATTTCTGCTCTGATCTTGATGATTTCTTTCCTTCTCTTTGTGTTTTGTTTGTTCTTCTTTCTCTAGTTCCTTTAGGTGTAAGGTTAGATTGTTTATTGGAGATTTTTCTTGTTTCTTGAGGTAGTCTTCTATTGCTGTAAACTTCCCTCTTAGACCTGCTTTTGCTGCATCCATAGGTTTTGGATTGTCATATTTTCGTTTTAATTTGTCTCTAGGTATTTTTTGATTTCTTCTTTGATTTCTTCAGTGATCTCTTGGTTATTTAGTAATGTATTGTTTAGCCTCCATGTGTTTGTGTTTTTTACCTTTTTTTCCCTGTAATTGATTTTTAATCTCATAGCATCATGATCGGAAAAGCTGCTTGGTATGATTTCAATTTTCTTAAATTTACTGAGGCTTGAATGTGACCCAAGATGTGATCTATCCTGGAGAATGTTTCGTGCGCACTTGAGAAGAAAGTGTAATCTTCTGTTTTTGGATGGAATGTCCTGTAAATGTCAATTAAATCTATCTGGTCTATTGTGTCATTTAAAGCTTGTGTTTCCTTATTAATTTTCTGTCTGGATGATCTTTTCATTCGTGTAGGTGAGGTGTTAAAGTCCCCCGTTATTATTGTGTACTGTCAATTTCCTCTTTTAGAGCTGTTAGCAGTTGCCGTATGTATTGAGGTGCTCCTATGTTGGGTGCATATATAATTGTTATATCTTCTCTTGGATTGATCCCTTGATCATTATGTAGTGTCCTTCCTTGTCTCTCGTTAACATTCTTTATTTTATTTTTTAAAATATTTATTTATTTATTTTTGGCTGCATTGGGTCTTCATTGCTCTGCATGGGCTTTCTCTAGTTGCGGTGAGCGGGGGCTACTTTTCGTTCTGGTGCACAGGCTTTTCACTGTGGTGGCTTCTCTTGTTGCAGAGCCCAGGCTGTAGGTGTGCAGGCTTCAGTAGTTGTGGCACTCAGGCTTCAGTAGTTGTGGCTCACGGGCTGTAGAGTGCAGGCTCAGTAGTTGTGGCACTCGGGCTTAGTTGCTCTGTGGCATGTGGGATCTTCCTGGACTAGGGCTCAAACCCATGTCCCCTGCACTGGTAGGCAGATTATTAACCACTGTGCTACCAGGGAAGCCCTATTCTTTATTTTAAAGTCTATTTTATCTGACATGAGTATTGCTACTCCAGCTTTCTTTTGATTTCCATTTGCATGGCATACCCTTTTCCATCCCCTCACTTTCAGTCTGTATATGTCCCTAGGTCTGAAGTGGGTCTCTTGTAGACAGCATATATATGGGTCTTGTTTTTGTATCCATTCAGCAAGCCTGTGTCTTTTGGTTGGAGCATTTAATCCATTCATGTTTAAGGTAATTATCGATATGTATGTTCCTATTACCATTTTCTTAATTGTTATGGGTTTGTTTTTGTAGGTCCTTTTCTTCTCCTGTGTTTCCCACTTAGAGACGTTCCTTTAGCATGTTTTGTACAGCTGGTTTGGTGGTGCTGAATTTTCTTAGCTTTTGCTTGTCTGTAAAGCTTTTGATTTCTCCGTCTAATTTGAATGAGATCCTTGCTGGGTAGAGCAATCTTGGTTGTAGGTTCTTCCCTTTCATCAAATATATCATGCCACTGTCTTCTGGCTTGTAGAATTTCTGCTGAGAAATCGGCTGTTAACCTTATGGGAGTTCCCTTGTATGTTGTCATTTTTCCCTTGTTGCTTTCATTAATTTTTCTGTCTTTAATTTTTGTCAGTTTGATTATTATGTGTCTCAGCATGTTTCTCCTTGGGTTTATCCTGCCTGGGACTCTCTGCACTTCCTGGACTTGGGTGGCTATTTCCTTTCCTATGTTAGGGAAGTTTTCAACTATAATCTCTTCAAATATTTTCTCGGGTCCTTTCTTTCCTCTCCTGGGACCCCTATAATGCAGATGTTGTTGCATTTAATGTCGTCCCAGAGGTCTCTTAGGCTGTCTTCATTTCTTTTCATTCTTTTTTCTTTATTCTGTTCCACAGCAGTGAATTCCACTATTCTATCTTCCAGGTCACTTATCCGTTCTTCTGCCTCAGTTATTCTGCTATTGATTCCTTCTAGTGTATTTTTCATTTCAGTTATTATATTGTTCACCTGTTTGTTCTTTATTCTAAATGTTTGTTATTTAATTCTTCTAGGTCTTTGTTAAACATCTCTTGCATCTTCTCAATCTTTACCTCCATTCTTTTTCCAAGGTCCTGGATCATCTTCACTATCATTATTCTGAATTCTTTTTCTGGAAAGTTTCCTATCTCCACTTCATTTACTTGTTTTTCTGGGGGTTTATCTTGTTCCTTCATCTGGTACAAAGTCCTCTGCCTTTTCATTTTGTCTTTCTGTGAATGTGGGTTTCCTTCCACAGGCTGCAGAATTGTAGTTCTTGCTTTTGCTGTCTGCCCTCTGGTGGATGAGGCCATCTGTGTAGTTCAATTTTCAAAAGGCATTCTTTGTTTTATACCACTACTACTGATTTATATTTATCTACAGTTATCTTTCTGTAGCTTATTACTTACTGTATTTCTATATTTCTATCTCTTAATCAATATTGCCAAAGGTTTTAGCAGTCTTTTCAAAAAGCCAGGCTTTTTCCTTTGTTAATGTAATTTTTTGTCATTACTTTCTGCAGTAGCTCCTTCTTATATTTTGTTATTTAAAACATTCCTAAGCTGATAATTTAGCTCATTGTTTTAAGCTTCTCCTTTTTTGTTATCCGCTCAGTAACATTTTCAGTGCATCCTATAAATATCGATATGCAGCATTTACATTTTGTTTTAGTTCTGAGCATTAGTAAATTTCCACATGATCTCTCCTTTGATGCAAGAGTTCTTTACATTGGGCTTCCCTGGTGGTGCAATGGTTTAAGAATCTGCCTGCCAATGCAGGGGACATGGGTTCGAGCCCTGGCCTGGGAAGATCCCACATGGTGCAGAGCAACTAATCTTGTGTGCCACAACTACTGAGCGTGTGCTCTAGAGCCCACAAGCCATAACTACTGAACCCCACGCACCTAGAAACTGTGCTCCACAACAAGAGAAGCCACCACAATGAGAAGCCCGCACACAGCAACAAAGACCCAATGTAGCCAAAAATTAATTAAAATGAAAAGTTATTTATATGGACATTTAAAAAAATAAATTTATTTATTTATTGCTGCATTGGTTCTTTGTTGCTGCACGCGGGCTTTCTCTAGTTGTGGCGAGCGGGGGGCTACTCCCCGTTGTGATGTGCGGGCTTCCCACTGCGGTGGCCACCCTTGTTGTGGAGCACAGGCTCCAGGCACGTGGGCTTCAGTAATTGTGGCACATGGGCTGAGTAGTTGTGGCACATGGGCTTAGCCGCTCCGCGGCATGTGGGATCTTCCCGGACCAGGGCTCGAGCCCGTGTCCCCTGCATTGGCAGGCAGATTCTTAACCACTGCGCCACCAGGGAAGTCCCTATATGGACATTTTAAAGTCTCCAAACATATAACTTAAACTTTTTGTTGTGGATTTTCCAATAAAAAATATTGTGGTCAGAGAACTTAATCTATATAATACTCACTTGGTATTTAAAACTTTATTACAGTATATACTAGCAATTATTTTGTTTTACATCCATTTCAGAATATGTATTCTATTACTGTGAAGCATGAATCTTTATTGCCCACAAGTTATTAAATTATGTTGTGTACATTTGTATCCTGAATTCACTAGATTCTGCTCTAGAGTTTGAGCCCTCAGTTCCAGATAATAAAAATATATTTTGCCTTTATTTCCTTCCATTTACTTCTCTTGGGACTCTGCAGTGGAGAAGAGGCTGGATATTACTTGGTTATTCCTAAACTAGTGGCCAAATGGTCTTAATATTATCATTTTAATTTCTTAACTTTGTTAGCAAATCACTTCATTTCCAACAATCTAGTAATTTTTTAAGTTGTCAATTCATTTAGACTATATCTTCCTCCAAATAATCTTTTAAAATCTTGCCTTTTTCTTCCTCTGAAACTTTTTTTTAGTAAGGTGTTAGGGAACGCCAGGATTCATCTGTTCACAGAATTCTGAACGACCCCTCAGGAATGGTAGGGCATCCAGGGCTCCAGCATCCTGTGTTCAGCTGTACTGCTTCTTGCTCGTGCCAGGCTCTCGTACTGGCCCTGCTGCTACAAACCATGGTTTTGCTCGTGTTTAGATTCAGGAGACAGCATATTCCTTCAGGAACCTCAGAAAATACAGTCATTTACAAGAGACCAGAGATTTAGTGTCAGCATATGAAACTTTGCAGGAGGATCAGCAATAAAAGAACTATTTTTCAACACACTGCACTGTCTCTCAAACTTTCCTTTATGTATAATTCTCTTGACAGATTTTCACCTATTGCAATAATGCAGACAAATCAGTGAATTAAATGTAATTTGTTGTTACCTCCAGAATTTTATCAACTTCCATAAATGTTATAATCCAGGGGAAATTATTTTTTGATGCTGTGCCGTTTCACCCAGGACAAACTGTGCTTAAACCTTAGATCAGTGGCTCAGAAATGTCTGTATGTTAGGAGAGTCTCTTCGGCAAACTCCAGACTCGGCTCTTACCTCAATTCCACCTATGGCTCTGCTAACCATGCCAAGCCTTCTCTATCCTCATGGAAAACTATCATGTCCTCCCAGATTTTTCTGTATGGATGATCTTTAGAAGTCTCAGGAACCTGAGGCTCTGGAGAGTGAATGGGTTAAATGGAAAGCCCTAGAAACCAGGGAACTTGGCTGCCCGTGTTACTTTCTAAAATTTCATGTGTGCATACTTCCAGAAGGACAATGGAGGACTGGAGTTAAAACCAAACCGGTCAGCTGGAACATCATTACTGACCAGAACGAGAATCCCCTTGTTGAGCCGTTAAGCTTCGGCTTTGTCATCCCACCCGCATTCCTCTGGTGAACGCTGGCACACAACAGGTCGAGAAACAGAGCAGAAGAAACCAGCACAGAAGGCAGTCTCCCTTTTCATGCTTTAATCCCATACCCCGTGCTCCACTTTTGGAGGATGGTCTCCCCAGTCCTTGCCGCTCCCACACAATCAGAGCAGGTGAGGTTCATAACTATTCAGCCTCACCTCCATGGAACCTTTACCAGGCAACAGAGATCCTTGGGCCATGAGAGTCTACTCCTTAGTCCTTAATTACATGAGAATGAAATCACGTAAGAAAAAGCAAACAACGCAAATACATGAAAGCCTTTACTCCTGGTAAATTCTTCAGGGTCCCAGGTTTCCCTGACATCAGAGAATGAGGCAGGGCGGATGGGGTGGGGTGTCAGGAGAACAGTCTGGATGGCCTTGGCCAGCAGCAACAGCTTTTGCTTAGTTTCCACAATTGGAGCTCAGATCTTCTCCAGCTCTCTTCATGTAAGTGAAGTGACCCCATCAATCAGGATTCTACAATCATGACAGTGCCTTTGTAAGCTGACACCACTTCCAAATCCCCTCACAAACTCATGGGAAGAGGGTCGGGTGGGTGGGCGTGTATATATGTGGAAATGTAAATGACTTCAACATGGTTTCAGTTAGGTGTTACTGAATCCCTCAGCACCCAAATGCTACATCTCACAGCTGTAGCACTAGGGACAAAACCGAGAGCCTGGCAGAACAGTAGGAGGGCTGGGCAGGGGCATTCTAACAGGAAAAAACCCACAAGGAAAGAGGCTTCTGACTAGGCCCCCCTTTCAAGCTGCGTCTGGCACCTGGTGTCATTTTGACAATGGGGAAGGGAGCAGCCTGACAAGGTCCACACGAAGCCGCCTCGATGTTTTTGCCCGTCAACCACTACTCGCATCTCTCCCGAGAATCAAAGGAAAGTGCATGGTGAAGCAGTGTATCAGTGAGAGAGTTGTACAGTTAACCTGTGAAAGTGCGGCAGAGCCATCAGGATGCGGGTCTCCTGCCTTGAGTTCAGGGCTGTGTGCTTTAAGATTTGAGCCCAGGAAGGACAGAATCCTAAAGGCTGGTCCCTTACCAAACCTAAGGACCTGTCCTGGGCCACTTTAAACTTGAGGGCGTTAGGCGTCTTTAGGATAGTTAACAGCTTATTTGGGGGCAAATATAGTAAACACAACCTCTTAAGTCTTCTAATTCTCCTACTTCACACCTGTGAGGTCGAGGCAGGAGCACTCCAGTCACGGAGAGGCCTCAATTCAGGCGAACTTTGGAAAGAATATCTCCTCAAGGTGTAGAACATAGTTGAGAGGTTCTGCCCGGGTGGGGTGGGGGGGGGGGTGATCTAGTTGTGGGAAGAGGTTACTAACGCGCATCTGGGCAGGTGAGGGAGACTCCCTAGAAAAGGTCTTCCCAGGCCGACAAGATGGCTTCTCCCAGACCACCCCTGGGAAAGAGTCGAAGGCAGGTGTCCGCACGTGGGGACCAGGCTAGGAGGTCTTTCCTGAGTGGGTCCTCTGGTGCCTGATTAAGTGGTAGCCTCTGCTGAAGCTCTTCCCGCAGGTCGGGCATGTGAACGGCTTCTCACCAGTGTGTGTTCTCTGGTGCCTCACGAGGTGGTCTCTCCGACCGAAGCTCTTCCCACACTCGGGGCAGCGGCAGGGCCTCACTGAGGCGTGTCCCCTCAGGTGCTTGGCAAAGGCGGCACTGTGGTTGAAGCAGCGCCCACACTCGCTGCACAGATAGAGCTCCTCGGCCGCGTGCGTCTTCCGGTGGGCCAGGTACCGCCTGTGGTCACTGAAGTCCTCTCCACACTCTCCGCACAAGTAGGGTTTGCCTCCAAGGTGGATTCTTTGGTGTGTTGTGAGCACGGATTTCTGGCTGAAGCTTTTGCCACAAATAGTACAGAAGAAGGGTTTCTCTCCCGTATGTGTCCTCTGGTGCCTGACAAGGTCTGAAGTCCAGCGAAAGTGTTTTCCACAATCGTCACACCTATAGGGTTTCTCAACAGGTGGAGTTCTCTCAACCTGGACCAGAGGGGAGGTCTCATGCAGATTCTTCCGGTTTAGGGGATATTTATAAGGAGCGCTCATTTTGTGGACCTTTTGGTGCCTGGCGAGATGTGAGCTCCGTGTATAACTTTTCCCACACTCCATACATTTATAGGGTTTCTCTCCTGTGTGAGTTCTCAGGTGTCTAACAAGGTGGGAGTTACAAGTGAAACTTTTACCACATACAGTACAGTCATGATGTCTCCCTAACAGGGGGTGGACAGGCAGAGTTTCCTGAAGATTCGTTAAACTATTAACTTGAGAAATATTTGTGCCAAATCTTTCGTTAAGTCTGCCTGGATCACCCTCAAAGACTATTTCCCAATCTGGAGTCTGGTGAATTTCTGCATCTCCCAAGATAGACCTGTGTAGATCCTCCAAACTCAGATCTGCTTGCTCAGGACACGCCTCATCTTCACTCCTATCTCCTGTAGAAAGGGAGAGAGGAGAAAAGAGGAAATTGTAGAGGCAATGATGCCTCGCACACAATGGAGAGACTTTTAAACAGTTTTGGGAAGGTAAGACCGTAAAGAGAGAAACCCATGTTTCTTAAGTGTAGAGGTTGGGAAGAAGGAAATAACCAGTCAACTGAATGCCTGTCGTGTGCCAGGCACTTTCTTATACGCTCCCTCACACTGTCAACAGCCTTCGTGTGGACAAACATTTTTATCCTCCTTTCACAAATATGGAGGTTGGGGATCAAGGGTTTACGTGAATGCTTAAAAAATGGTATAGCTGCAATTCCAAGAGTTCCCCTTTTTTTGTCTGTCACCATTTTGCAGTACAGATCCCTCAAACCAATGATAGGCGTGAAGAGGGGAAAAGGATAGAAGAATTTGGCTTCAGAGGAAGAGAGTGCTGTCGGCTGACATGTTAGAAGAACCAGTGAGAGGGGTTCCCCAGAGGGACTGCCAGCTCAGGGGACAGATTCCCTTTGTCACTCCTCACCTGTGTAGGTGAAGCTCAGGATTTCTGGCTCTTGAGGCTCCTGCGCCTCTGGGATCTCTGGGATCAAAGGCTCTTCTTCTCCCATGTGGGAGATCTCGTCTAGTCTGGGGATTGGAAACGCTGCTCAAGAGAGGGAAAACAGGACATCACGATTGGTTCAACTGTTCCCCATGTCAAGAGCAGATCTTTTCTGTTTGGCAGATTGCAGAACAATCACATAGGCAGGTCAGTCCATCAAACCTTCAGTCTCTTTAGCTTGAGCACCTCTGACGAGTACTGCCTATCTCTTGCCTTTCACCAGCAACTCAATAATCACACAGCCGTCAATGTTACCCTCTTTTCCCAGATTCAAGTAAGTAGATCGTCTCCAATCTTTATTGCTTGTTTCATAACTTATATGCTTACCTACTCACACTAAACTTAAACTCATACTAAAACTATAGTATTACAGCTGTTTTCTTATTAGAGGTTTCCAACTACTTTCTAGAAATTTTCTCTTCCCTCTAACTTCGAAGGACACCATCTTCCTCGGCTGTCCTTCAGTGTCACTGGTGGGGTCGGCATAAGAGAAGTGTAGTACGTACAATCTAAGGTCTAAGACACCCTCAATTTCCAACAAGAAAAAGATCTCTGTGCTCAGGACACTCTAGAAACACTTGAAATTCCTTACACAAGGAGACCACAATTCCGCAGTCTTCTTCCAAGACATATTCCCCATAGAACTCTTTCTGTGTTGGATCCAGATCACTCCACTGGTCCTGGGAGAAGCATACAGCCACATCCTTGAAAGTTACCAATCCCTGAAACAACACAAAGATTCTACTAAAATGGCATGCTTTATGGAGCCTCATATTTTGTTCCTGGAATAAAGGTCATTGGTACAGGCAGAATCCATCCAGGAGACAAAGAAACTCAAATGCGACACTCGGTTCCCTTTCAGGACATCTGAGTTTCATCCTGTCGCTGCTTCCCAAGTTTCTGCTTTTGCAACTGGCCCGCTTCCTGCTCCCTCGAATCCCACTACTTTCCCTCAGCACTAGCCTATGTTCTTCTTTCTGAGGATATTGTTTAAAATACAAGAAAGGTCTTAGAAGTCACCATTCAACTCCCTATTTTACACTTTAGTGCTACCTGCATTTCTGCAAAAATTCATCTTTTCCAGGAAGCTTTCCCTAACTGACCTTACCTAATCACACATCACTTACATAGTCTATACAGCATAAACAGGACTTTCTTCTTCAGCTAGACTACAATCTAAAAATAAGGATGGGGGGCTTTCCTGGTGGCGCAGTGGTTAAGAATCCGCCAGCCAATGCAGGGGACACGGGTTTGAGCCCCGGTCCAGGAAGATCCCACCTGCCACAGAGCAACTAAGCCCGTGCGCCACAATTACTAAGCCTGCACTCTAGAGCCCGCGAGCCACAACTACTGAAGCCCACGAGCCACAACTACTGAAGCCCGCGTGCCTAGAGCCCGTGCTCCACAACAAGAGAAGCCACCGCAATGAGAAGGCCCCGCACAGCAACGGAAGAGTAGCCCCCGCTCGCCGCAACTAGAGAAAGCCCACATGCAGCAACGAAGACCCAATGCAGCCAAAAAGAAATAAATTTATTTAAAAAAATAAATAAATAAGGATGGGGACTTCCCTAGCGGTCCAGTGGTTAAGACTCCACACTCCCAATGTAGGGGGTACGGGTTCGATCCCTGGTCAGGGAACTAAGGTCCCGCATGCCACGCAGCGCGGCCAAAATAAATAAATAAATAAATCAAATAAAAACAAGGATGAATTCTATTCCTTTTTTTCTCCAGCCACATAGCTTAGTTGTGGGGCTCTTGACCATGGTGAAGTCTTCATGAACGCCATGGCCTGACTGAATGCAGTCCCTGGAAGAGGATAGCACCCAAAATCAGAAATCGTTTTTGCAGGACAGTCAGTTATCCTTACAAATGACGATCAAGTTTATTCCTTAAAACCAAAAACAAACCCTCACTTGACAACTTCAAAGTTGTACTGGGGTGTTACCAAATAATCCCACTTTGTTAGTCCCTCTGCTTGGTGGCAAATCAAAAGGCTCTGGAGCCTGTAGATCCGACTGAGATGTTATAACTGATCTCATTAGCTGCAGTTCCTCCCCTTCCAGACACATGCAGAACTGAGAACTTAAACTGGTAAAGGAGAGTAGAAACTTGTGTCCCGTCTGACCTGGTCAGTGTATATGCCCAACGGTTCCTCAAATTCTCCATGGTATAGACAGAAACTAGGGTGCACCTGTGATAGAGCAGTAAGAAGGGCAACCATCTCTGGGTTTCCAGGGTTCCTCTCTTCAGGAATGGCTGGGTCCTGGGGCACTGGAACCTCTAAGAAGAAAAGAAGGCAGAGATCAGCAGTGTGCAGGGCAGCCCTAAAACTGGCAAAGAGCTGAGCATCCCCCATGGTCTCTGGTGGGAAGGTGGGAGTCAAGACACAGGCCTAAGGGCGGCTTGAGTCATCCCAACGCCACCACCTGTAACACTACGGGAATGCCAGGAGAATAACCAACAAAAGTGCTATCCAAGGTAGCCCTGCTTACGGGTACTCTAGCTAGTACTGCCTCCTCTCAACACCCTGTACTCTGTGGTTTCCTCCCCTTATGATCTAGCCAGCCTCCTCGGTATGGGAGCAATATCCCCCTCCCCTCACTCTGCCACGATCCCCCCTTCCTGCTGAGGCTCCCACCGCTCTCCTGCAGGGGCTGGAACTCCAACTCCTGGCACAGGCTCTGCTCTTCTGGTGCCCCCAGATCTGGGCTCTGTGTGGTCTCCTCATGGGACTCCTCGGGGGTCAAGGTCTGTGCAGGATCCTGAAGCTCACTAGGTGACTCGGGCTCTGCTCCTGGATGCACTGTCTCCTCGGACAGGACTTCCTGGCCGTGAACATGGACAGTCACCTGGGAATAATTCCAACTTCCAGTCACCATGGAGTCAGGAGGAAAGTCTTGGTTGTCATCAGGGCTTATGTTAGGAGAAGCTGCCAACAGGAAAACTCCCAGAGGGACCCAGACGAGGAGGGGAAAGTCCAGTCCCACTGGGGCGTGCGAGGAGGAGCCGAGGTTATCCTCGCCAGGACATGGGGGGACATTCAGATACTGCCCTGCTTTCTCATTTCCCTCAACCCTGCCTGTCACCAGGGCTATGAGGTCCCGTCCTTCCCATCTTCGCCTACCCCACCTGCGGCTCGCCTTGCTGTGTGCTTCCCTGTCTGTCGTCCTGAAAGGGGGATCTGTCACTGAGGGGCTGAGAACCTCTGAGGAAGTCACGGAATTCTCCTCCCCAGGAAATGGAGGTTCAACATCCGAAGGGAAAACCAAAGCCGTATCACCTTGTGTGCTGAGGCCACAAAGATGGTCCCTAGGCAGGTGTTTCAAGAACCAGGAAGTCACACTCATACACACACAAACACACACACACTCCTCTGTCCCATGGAGCTTATGGATCTAGGTACAACCCAAGGGCAGAGCCAATTCAATTTATGGGGTAATTTACGTAAGCCCTACCCCTAAATCCATGCTCCCAGCAAATAGACCCCCTCCACATCACACAGATCAGGACTCCCCCTCCTCACCCACCGCCTTGGTCTCCTGGGTTGTTTCTGCAAACCCTCCACCAGCGTCACGGCCTCCTCGCCACTCTCTGGCCGCTGGCCCCGCACCCAGCTCTGCAGTTCTCCGGGCAGGACAGTAAGGAATTGTTCCAGCACAAGCAGCTCTAGGATCTGCTCCTTTGTCCTCCTCTCTGGCCTCAGCCACTGATGACACAGTTCTCGGAGTCGGATGAGAGCTTCCCGAGGGCTTGCTGCTTCCTGGTAGCGAAAGCGCCGGAAGTTCTGGTGCGACGTCTCAAGCACAGGGTCATCCCTCTGTAAGACAGACTCTGGCCTACAGGTGAAATCATCTTCCAATTTCACCATGAGAATCCCCTCTTCTTCCCAAAGATCCTGGTCCTCCGGTTCCAAGGCTGTAGCCATTGTCTGGCTCTGGGGTGGTCTCACACCATCGAGAGCTCACACAGTCGTTCCCCCCGTCTCAGCCTGGGCACCTCGAGGAGTTTCTCCCAAGGGACCTGGGTAGAGAAGTAAAGACAGACAACACTATGAGCATGAAAGTATACACAGGAATAACAGTTCTGAGCTCAGTCATAATCCTGTACACATAACACTCCCAAACTTAAATCCCCTTTCCCCTCATCTCCATAACATATGTTGTAAATAGATCTAGTTGGAATAGGATAAGCTATGCCTGAAGGTATGTTCTCCCACTCCTTTTCCTAGACAAGGTTCACACCCCATAGAAAAACAGAAAAACACTGCATTTCTGCATCATGAAATATGGGAACCTAAAAGGAAAATGGCTAGGAGAAAGGACAGTCATAACTGCCTGCTAAAAATGCGGTACTGACCACGATCTGTTTTACACACACACACGCACACACACACACACGCTGACATATATATTAGGATATATATTCTGAGAAGAGACACATTGACAGGGCTGAATTAGAGAAGGCTTTGTGGAGGTTCATTGCGAACTGAATCACACTCCGTATTAATTTATTCTGTAAACTGGGGACTCTCCGAGATTTGAGAGGATTGTATGCGATAACAGCGAAGAAAGCCACTTATACACAGTGGCTGGCACATAAGCACCCCCAAAAGCGATCCTCCTCCTAAGACATCTTTAACTGGAAGACCTACAGACCCTCAAAACTGAGTGCTCAAAACTAAATTCACGATTCCTACTCCCAAATCCACCCCTCTTCGTGTAATCCTCTTGGCTGAGATCATCACTTGTTAAGTAAACACTCAACGTTATCATCTTTGGATTCAACTTTGAATCTTACCCATTGCTTACAGCTCACTAAACCAATTGTACCTCTTAAGCCTCTAAATCTGTTTCCTCCTGATTTGGTTTGGGCCCCCATCTCTTGCCTGGACTACTGCCATAACTTCCTAACTGGGATCCCCGCAGTACTCAGCTATGAGCAAAACGCAACAGACTCAGCTGTGGAGCTTTTGTAAAACACAGCATCACACATCATTCTTCTGGATATTCTGAGTCAAGTCAACCTAGGGAACTGTATGTTTAGAAATGCTACGTGTGGTTCTGATGTGCATCCTAGCTGAGAAACACTTAGTGCATGTAAGGTTAAGAGAGAGTCCTGGAGTCAGATTGCCAGGCTTTGAATCCTGGCTCTATTGTTTACTAGATATGGGGTCATGGTCAAGTTCTTATTCTCCTTATGCCTGTTTCCCCTTTACAGAATGGAGGTAAGGATGGAATCCATCTAATAGGGTTACTATGAGGAATACCTGTGAAGTGCCTAAAAGTGATGGTGCCCCAATGTTAACCATTATCTTTCTGAATAATAGTTCCAACTGCATCACTCAACATTTAAAAATAATTTCATACTGTTAGTAAGATCAGTTCCAAAATCCTTGGCATGGTACATGAAGCCCTTCACAACCAGCCCTCAATTTATTTTTCAAGCCTCATATCCTCCCCTCTTCTCTGTATCACCTGCTATAATGAATGCATTGCTGACCTGCCTACAATAGGGTGCCTTTCCAGGCCTCCAAGTCTGTTCCTTTTGTATGGAAAACTCCCACCACCAATGCTTCACGTGTGTTCCTACTTCTTCTAAACAGGTCCCCTCTTCTTCATTCCCAGGATTTACAGTTTCGGTCTTAATCAGTTCTCCTCTGGATTACTGCAATTGCCTCTAAATGTGAGCTATCTGTCTCCAGGTTTGTTACCTTCGTCACCATTCATCATATCACAAGAGTGACTGCTCTTGGCAAACCTGGTCCTGTCCCTTCCTTATTTAAGATCCTCAATCACTCCTGTCTTGGAAGTGAAATACAAACTTCTAAGTATTATGTATTAGGTTGACCTTCATCTTGGGTTTCTTTTTTTTTTTTTTTAATATTTATTTTATTTACCTGGCCTCACCAGGTCTTAGTTGCAGCACACAGGATCTTTCAGTTGCAGCATGTGGGATCTAGTTCCCTGACCAGGGATCAAACCCGGGCCCCCTGCATTGGGAGCATGGAGTCTTAACCACTGGACCACCAGGGAAGCCCCTTCATCTTGTTATTCCTTTGCCTTCCTCTCCAATCCTTTCAAACACACACACACATGCACATTGTGTGCATGTAAAGCACACAAAAGGTCTACGCTCTTTGGCTTCTGAACATGCCGTTCCTTCCAACTCTTTACCCTTCATTAGGTTAAACTTATTTATCTTTCAAGACATAGATAGGTAAGGCTTCATGTCTCCTGAGATGCCTTCTTTGATCCCATTCTCCCTGCCCTTAGACCTGGTTAGAAATCACTTTGCTTCCCTAGCTATCTGGACACATCTGTATCTCAAAATCTGCCACATCACACAGTCATCGTTCATCTTTCCCCTGAAACCCCTTGAAGTAGGCGACTGTCCTTCAATCAATTTCCAATACCTATAACAAAGCACACAATAAATGCATCTAAATGAATAAGCCTCCACTTTGAAGTTTTCTTCCTACATTAACAGTAAGAATCAATCTTTTCCTCCATAAGTTTCTACTCTTTTTTATTCACCAAATCTTGTTAATCCTACCTTCTAAATCTTTCAAATTCATGCATCTCATCTCCACTGCCATTCCCTGAGTGAAGCCGTTATGACCCACTAAAAGGCATTGATAGGACCTCTTAAAAAGTGACGATATCCTCGGCCCCTACGACTGCACTGGCACTTACATGTGGAACGAACCACTTGGTTCAGATTTTACCAGTGGACTTCCAGGTGCCACTGCCTCCAGACCACTCTCCACATACAACCTGAGGGTTCTTCATTTTCCAATCTTTTTATGCTTCACTACAACTGCCTCAGGTCCACCTTCAAGGTCAACGATCCACTCTTAACAGCTGTAACATGCTGTCTAACGTGCTGTTGCCCATCAACCACCAAATTATTCATTATTTAAATCTGTATCTCAAATCATTTTTCATTCAAGCTTATTTCATTTTTCCATTACCCACAAACATTCACTACATAATCTCATGGTCTACAGTTCTGTAATTTACAGATCTTCCTGGGCTAATTTACCTACTTACTACATCTGCTCTATCTCATGGTGGTTTGTTTTTGCAGGTGGTTTGTAATTTTTTTACGTTTTATGCCCATTTTCTTTGGGAGAGCCCTAGGTTATAAAAGTGAGCCCTTTGAATGAAATTTCCTTTGCTTCCATCCAAGTACTAGTGGTTTCAATATCTTAACTTCTCAGTCTTCCTGAATTATGCCGAGAGTGTCTTACTTAGGCCTACCTAAGCCTGTGAGTGATTTCTGTCCCACCCAAGGCTATGGAGGCCTACAATTCCTTGCCCTTTTGCTTGATCAGTAGACAGATTTTCACGGAAGGAGTAGCTCTTCAAGGCTCCAGGCTGGCAGATACTCAACTCTATATCCCTCCCCCATCCCCACCAGTGCCCCATTTTCATATCTCCTTGTTGGAGTATAGGTATGAGAACCCCAAACTTTAGAAGTCTTTATTTTGGTTTGAAATCTCCTCGGGCTGTGGTGGAGTTAGACTGTGCTCACTCCTCCAGCTTTTATTTCTGGAACGTAGACATTTACCTTTAGTTTGGGGGCAGGGAGGCAGGTGAGTGCAAGCATTTAAAAATGGGCAAGAGCCATATCCACATCAATACCACCTGCAGTGCTGCGGTAAGGTCTGAGTGGTGACCCTTCTAACATACAAAATCGGCCAATGGCTTCACACTGTCCACAGGGTAAAATCTAAACCCCTTACAATTTGATTCCCAAGGCCCTGCAAGACCTGGCCCCTGCCCACCTCTCTTCTCCAACGACTGCTACTGCATTGAAAGTTGCTGCTCAAATACACTGCTGTATCTCTTTTCTACGCCCTCACTAGGTGTTCCTGATGCTGTCGACTGCCTGAAATACCCTTTCTACCCCTTTTACTTGGTTAACTCTACTCATCCTTCAGATCTGCTTTCCCCAGATGCCTTCCCTGGTCCTCCCAGATTGTTTCCACAGGGACTTGGACCCTGTATCGCAGCACACACATATATCTACTTTTTGTGTGGTAAGAATTGTTCATCCTCCTGTTTAATTCACCAGACCATAAAGCTCCAAGGGCAGGGCCTCACAGCACCCAGCTCAAGGCCTGTCACACAACAGGTTCTCAGGCAGAGACCATGGTAAGTCTTTTAAAGTCTTTCTCTGGAAGGACAGATCCAATATCTTATTAATTCTTATTCACTCATTTGTCCAGCTAACTGTGTGCCAGACAAATGAATAAATAAGAGAAAAAAACACTTCTTATTTGGATTGCGAGTAAAACAGAATACTCTTAGTGGTTCCTGAAGTGAGGAAAATACAACTCATCACAAGGACTCTTCAGGCTGCCTTGGGAGGATCCACATACAAGTCACACAAAGCTGTGCATTTGAAAAAAAAAAAAATCATTTTCCTTTGAAGATGTGAATCAACCTTAATATGCACAAAACCGGACATCAAGTAATTTAACACAAATACAACACTGATTATTTATCCAGACAATCCCCCCAACATCTGCAAGGCAGGAAAAGAAGATGGAATTGATACTCAGGGTCTCTGGCTTAATGAAGGGATTTCTATTAACTTAAAAATGGGAGAACTTGCCCAGCGAAGCAGGCTAGGAACTCTCACTGTTTTCACATAGCACAGTCCAAGAGATGCCCTACTACAGATTCTCTAAAGTATGCGCTGACAGAGGGTTCCTGCTCTTACAGGGCTTTGCTCCCCAAAGAAAAAAAGAATGTAACAGCATCACATAGAACCTGCTGCTTTAAAGTGCTCTTCAGAAATCACGGATTGAGATTTCCTTCGCTTGTTTTGTATTTACTTTGGCAGCCTCGGAAGATGAGATGGCGACAAAAGGTCAGCAACAGCGGAATGAGGGGCGGCAGAGTCGTCCTTGTTGGGGCAAGAGATGGGAAGGAAGAGAAGGCGGGCAGTGCTGTGAAAAGAGCACCAGATTAGGTATCCAAAGGTGTACGTTCCAGCCCACATTCCCACAAACCTGGAACCGCTCTAAGGGTTTCCTGAGACGAGGTACACAAGAGCCCTTGTAAAGGGTGAAGCCCTCTTCAGACAACAACTCTCCTCTCAGGGTTAGCTGAGACCTATGAGAGCTTGTGAACTAGAGCATGCTGTGCAAATGTCAGGTGTCAGTACTAGAGACAGAAAATGGGCTTTGCATTTTATTCTGCCATTTATGGGATGGGTTACCCTGCAAGTCTGCCTTGCAATTCGTTGCCTTCTAACGCCTTCCCTCAGTGTCTGTCCTTGGAAGGGTTCCACAGTGACAGACAAAAACCCAACAACAGGATACTATAGAGAGACCGTGAGGCCAGGCCAGAGGAAGAGTGAAAGACCTGTTTCCAGAAGGCTCTAAAATAATGTCTGCAGAGACGCTTCACAAGCCTCAGCCTGGGCTGGCCCCACCACCTAGCCTCTTCAGTGTTTCTAGGACTTCTGGGGCAGGACTGCGGAGGAGATGTGGGAAAGGCAAGACCTTTCTCCAGTCTGTGGTCCAGCTGTCTCTGTCCGTATCTGAGTGGGTCCCATGCCAGTTAAGGCCCTAACTCAACCCTAAAGACCAGAAAAGAAAACTGCACGCAGTGAAAAGATACCTGGGTCTCTATCTTAAAATGTTATTCCTACTTGGAGTGATCTTTCTGGACCCTAAATGACAAGGTCTGTAGTCTTACAGCATCTTCCTAAAGGAGAGATGGGATCCACTTACTGGCAAATAATTAATCCTCAGAAGAAAACAGTGATCAGAGAGGTTCGAATGATGATATTCAGCAGGCATTTAAATTCTTTCCAGTCTCCCTTCTCCTCTTTGACTCTAACGCGGGCCCAGAGCCTGGAGATTTGAATCAATGATCGCTGGGACTAACCAGACGCTTGCAACTGCTCCTCTCATTGCTCTAGAAAAAATAATCAGCTAATAAAAATTGTTAACTGCCCTTTTCTACTCCTGTAGTGTTCTTTAAAACTAAAGACTATCCACTATGATCCTCCTACTGGAAAGATTCTTTCATTTTACTGTTACTTATCCTTATACAAACGTTTACCCATACTTTCCACATAATGGTTAGGGGCTCTGGAGCCTTAGTCTGGATCCCTCCCCTCACCTATTAGCCAGGTGACACTCCCTAAGCCTCAGTCCAATCTCCAACATGTGGCAAATACTTCCTACCTCATATGGTGGTCTTAAGGATCAATGAAGTAACACACAGAATCGCTCAGCACAGAGTTTGGTATATGGTAGATGCTCTATATATTCTGTTCTTTCCTTCAAATTGCTTTAAATCCTTTTGGGAAGAAGATTTACATGATAATCAAACAGTCCTTTATTTCATCATAATTCAAAACAAAATTTTTTTTAATGCACAGGGAAAATCTGGGTCTGTTTACTGTTACATCAAAAGTAAAGTGTTAAGGGAGTTCCCTGGTGGTCCAGTGGTTAGGATTCGGCGCTTTCACTACTGTGGCCTTGGTTCAATCCCTGGTCGGGGAACTGGGATCCTGCAAGCTGCGTGGTGCAGACCCCCTAAAAAAAAGTAAAGTGTTAAACCAGGAGAGAATTCTTGCTTTGAAAGCACTTATAAGCTAAGATTAAACAAGATCCTTGGAACCAGATGGGATGAAAACTTAAAGATAGGTTTTCCTGCCTAAGACCAGAGTAGTGATACTTCTGTTTACCAATATCACAGTCCTGTCCCCTTCCTCTAACTGGGAAGAGGCAACCTGAGGCAAACCCAGTTAGTACAGGCATACCCCATTTCACTGCGATTCACCTTTATCACGCTTCATAGATAATGTGTTTTCTGTTTTGTTTTCTTTTACAGCTTAAAGGTTTGTGGCAACCCTGCAAGAAGCAAGTCTATCAGTGCCATTTTTTCAACAGCATTTGCTCACTTGATGTAATCACATTTTGATAATTCTCACAATATTTCAAGCTTAATTATTACTATGTTTGTTATGGTGATCTGTGATTAGTGATCTTTGATGTTACTATTCTAATTGTTTTGGGGTGCCACAAACTGTGCCCATATAAGATGGCGAACTTAATCAATAAATGTGTGCTTTCTGACTGCTCCACTGACCAGATGTTCCTCCGTCTCTCTGCCTCTTCTTGGGCCTCCCTATTCCCTGAGACATAACAATGTGGAAATTAAGACAATTAAAAACCCTACAAGGGCCGTAAGTATTCAAGTGAAAGGAAGAATCGCATGTATCTTGCTGTAAATAAAAAACTAGAAATGATTAAGCTTGGTGAGGAGGGCATGTCGAAAGATGAGACAGGCTGAAAGCTAGGCCTCTTGCCCCAGTTGGACAAGTTGGAATGCAAAGGTAGGTTTCTTGAAGGAAACTGAAAGTGCTACTCCAGTGAATACACAAATGATAAGAAAGTGGGGAAAGTTTTAGTGGTTTAGATAGAAGCTCAAACCAGCCACAGCAATCCTTTGAGCCAAAGCCTAATCCACAGCAAGGCCCTAACTCTCTTTAATTCTATGAAGGCTGAGAGAGGTGAAGCAGCTGTAGAAGAAAAGTTTGAAGCTAACAGAGTTTGGTTCATGAGGTTTAAAGAAAGATGCCATCTCTGTAACAAAGTGCAAGATGAAGCAGCAAGCGCTGGTGTGGAAGCTGCAGCAAGTTATCCAGATCTAGCTAATTAATGAAGGTGGCTAAAATAAACAACAGATGTTCAATGCAGACAAAACAGTCTTCTACTAGAAGAAGATGCCATCTAGAACTTTCACAGCTAGAGAGAAGTCAGTGATTGGCTTCAAAGGACAGGCTGATTCTCTTGTTAGAAGCTAATGCAGCTGGTGACGTTACGTTGAAGCCAATGCTATTTACTATTCTGAAAATCCTAGGGCCCTCAAGAATTATGCTAAATCTACTCTGCCTATGCTCTATAAATGGAACAACAAAATCTGGATGACAGCACATCTGTTACAACATGGTTTGCTGAATACTTTAAGCCCACTGATGAGACCTGCTGCTCAGAAAAAAAAAATTTCTTTCAAAATATTACTGCTTATTGAACAATGTACCTTGTCACCCAAGAGCTTTGATGGAGATGTACAATGAGATTAACGTTTTCATGCCTGTTCACACAACAGCCATTCTGTAGCCCATGGATCAAAGAGTAATTTCAACTTTCAAGTCTTATTATTTAAGAACTACATTTGGTAAGGCTAGAGCTGCCATAGACAGTGATTCCTCTGATGGATCTGGGCAAGGTAAATTGAAAACCTTCTGGAAAGGATTCACCATTCTAGATGCCATGAAGAATATTAGTGATTCATGGGAATAAGCCAAAACATCAACATTAACAGGAGTATGGAAGAAGCTGATTCCAACCCTCATGGATGACTTTGAGGGGTTCAAGACTTCAGTGAAGGAAGAAACTGCAGATGTGGTAGAAACAGCAAGAGAACTAGAATAAGAAGTAGAGCCTGAAGATGGGACTGGGTTGCTACAATCTCATGATAAAAACTTCACGGATAAGGAGCTGCTTCTTATGGATGAGCAAAGAAAGTGGTTTCTTGGACGGAATCTACTGGTGAAGATTGCTGAAATGACAACTGAGGATTTAGACTATTACATAAACTTAGTTGATAAATCAGCAGCAGGGTTGGACAGAACTGACTCAGTTTTGAAAGAAGTTCTACTGTGGGTACAACGCTATTAAACAGCGCTGCGTGCCATGGAGAAACTCTTCATGAAAGGAAGAGTCAACTAATACCGCAAACTTCATTGCTGTCTTATTTTAAGAAATTTCCACAGTCACCCCAACCTTTAGCAGCCACCACCCTTCAGTCAGCAGCCATCAACATCAAGGCTAGACCCTCCACCAGCTAAAAGATTATGATTCACTAAAGACTCAGATGAGGGTTTGCATTTTTTAGCAACAAGTATTTTTAAATTATATACATCTTATTTTTAAGACACAATGCTATTGCTTAATCAATCGACTCCAGTACAGTGTAAAGAGAACTTTACAGTACAGTGTAAACAGTTTTTTGGAGAACCAAAAAATTCCTGTTTTTATTGTTATATTTCCTTTATCGCAGCAGTCTGGAGCTGAACCCGCAATATCTCCGAGGTCTGCCCATATACCCAAGAGGTCCTCTGAAAACCTAACCCAAAAGGCAGAGGAAATGAAAGGGAATACCTTCACTGACTTTTTGCCTTCTAACACATCATGATCAGTGTGCTTCAAACCATGTTTAAAAACTATTTAAGATATTCTTGCTATTTAAATTTTTTCTTCCTTTGTTAGAGTCAACATAGATTTAGTTAAGATTCTATTCAGTGATTCTTCACTAGATTTGAGTAGCAACGGGAGAAGTAGCTCAAAGGTTATTATAAGGTGTAAAAAAGAGGAAGACAGGAAGAAATAAAAGGAGACGCCAAATAAGTAGTGGGTGGTACAGGGAGTCAGAGGAGGCTAAGACATAAATATCTTCTGTCACTAAATTTTATAGACTTTGCAGTTAGGATCAAGGTATAAAAATGTAATTGAGAGTAAATATAAACATGAAAAAGTTAAATAAAGCTATAAAAATCATAACAATTCACTTTATTTTCAATTAAAACGTTTCCTACAGGTACGTACACAGGCCCAGGAGGCAGTGCTGGATCGCTGTTGATAGTTCTCCCTTCAGAGGTGGATGAGCTGTGTTCCACCTCCTAGAGGTGTGTCATCTGGGACAAGTCACATCAAATCATCTTGAAAATGGGGATGATTTTCTACCTAAAGGCAGAGAGCTGGATCATTTTTTGAGAAACTATCCAGCTTTTTGATGGTAATAGAGGGGCTTTGAGGGGTACAAGGATATGTGGCCTCTTTATTGAGTACCTGGGCCATAATGTATTAGCCTGAAGATGGTGAGAGGAATTTACTCAAGAGTTGAGAAGGGCTAGAGGCCAAATACAGGTTCTGAGACCAGAATTAAATATCCTGCCACCATGATCATATTGGGTAACCTCCAACATGAAACTAGGCTTTTTAAACTTACAGGTTTTTACCCAGGGGTGGTTAATGGCCTGAATAAAGCAGGCCAATCTACATGCCTCAGTTTAAAACAGAATGTCACAAACTAATCTGAAGTAGGAAAAGGGTGCTCACCAAACCTGACACCCACCCTGATGAGGGCAGCAGCTTTTATCTGGAAGCCAGAGTTAAACTAGCCAAATACACTTAATTCATTACAGTGAACACGGTCAATGCCGATCACACAGAGGAAACATTACTTAATGAAAGAAAAAAAAAGGATATTTTATAAATATAGCTTGACCTGAGGTATAAATGTGGATAATTCAGAAGTTAGTTCAAAAGTCATTCACTATGTTTTTAGTTTTTAATTAATATTCTCTGTCAAGATACTCCCTGCTCTGTATCTAGATGACTTCCTTCTGGCTTTGCCCAAGGCTCCCTTGTGTATGATGAGATGAAGGATGGGATCCATGCCTGCTGGACCACAGGAATCTGAGGGGTATCAGGTTTCCACTGCAGAGTAAGTCACGGTCCAAAGTAGATGCCATTCTTGCTCTGGGCCACTGTTTAGTGTCTTTTGTCTCCCACTGTGAGCCCTGTCCCTGAAAGCAAGGACCCCCTTATATATTTTTATATTCCCTGTTCCTAACACTTCGTCAAACACCTGGTTAAAAAGATGCTCGATAAATGTGTGTTGCATTTATTTAAGCTGTTGATTTCTCTTCCCCCAACTTGAATACAGACACTGAAATTCAGAATCAGTGGGTGCCAGGGCTTCTGGGGACAGTTACAGGAATTTGGCATTAGCATTTACTCCAGTCCCCTGAGGGAATCAGGTGGCACAGCCATACACTACTTTACTATGTTACACAGGATTAGTGGAGGAAAACTTCTCCAAGAGAAGAAGGCAGGGGATGGAGTTCATTCATCCCAGAAGTATCTACTGAGCATCAATTGTGTGTCCCACACAAGTCAAGGTGCTGGGCAAAGAAAGATGAAAAAAGCACAGGCCCTGACCTTAAAGAATTTAACATGTAGTTAAAAAATAGCCGGGACTTTGGCATACTAGGAACTCACAGCAAAAGCCTAGAATATGGGTATAAGTGATATCATAAAAATAGAAGCTCCTATCAAGAGAATTAAGAAAATCAAGGGAAAAAAACTCACCAGTATTTCAGCTTCAATTCAGCTTAAGAAAATGTAGCACTTCGAGTTTCTCTGAAGTACACTTTCTTAGTTTTACAAATCAAAGAACTCAGACCTAAGTGGTTAAATTACCCACACAAGATCATCGTGCTAGTTTCAAGCACAGAAGTACTCACACACAGGTCTTTTGATGTCCAAACCACTGCAATGTTTGTGTGAAGAAGTCTGGCCAAAGGCAGTGGTTCTCAACGTGGGGAAGCCCAGACCAGCGCACCAGCACCAGAGAACGTGTTACAAATGCAAAAGATCAAGCCCCAGCCCTGACCTATAATCAGTAACTCTGGGGGTGGCCCCAGTAATCTGTATTTCACAAGCCCTTCAGGGGTTTAAGATGCTTGGTAAGTCTGAGGACCAGTACCTAAGGCAAAGGAGATAAATCTGAGGTTCGAGCAGAAGGGATCCAACTTTTCTAGTGCTGGCCAAATTCAAAGGAGGAAAGGAGTCTAGGACTGCTATATGTGTTTTACGTCCGTGCCCAATTAGCTGGAAAAAAAATGTTGTACACCTGTAACTTACCTCATCTGCATAGTTTATAATGCCCAAGAGTCCCTCACTTCGTAGTAAACCTTGCTGTGCCCTTGAAATGACTGTCTACTGCAATATGGTATACAGAAAGAGTGCAAAACGGGTACAGCTGGAGGAGAGAGGGGACAAGATTATGAATCCCAGGTGCTTAGTCCTAGGAGAAAAAAATTTCTTTCCTCCCTCCAAGCCTGCCCACCCTCTTAGGCTAGATAGTAATAGCAGAAAGCTACCCAAGACAAATGGCTACAAACCCTAACTGTTCCGCTGTCATACATTTCCCAGCAACAAGCCTCCCATGGCTGTCCCACAACCTTTCTGAAGTGGTTTTCTGGATCAAGGGCCATGGGGCAGCTTGGAAGAGAAGTTGGAGGGATGAGGGACTCCACTAGCTTTCCTTGTGGCTTCTGAGTGAGGCTGCCCTGGGTGTCACCTGCAGAATGTGGACAGAGAGAAAAAGCAACAGTTCTAAGCCTAGCCTCTAAGTAGAGCCTGGATGTGGCCCTGCTCCCCAGGACCAAGGCAGACAGGGTTATCAAGGCGCCTAGAAGACAAGAACATCAAGGCCCAGAAAAATAAAAATCGGGCTGGCACCTTTCTGAAAAACTAACATACAAACTAACAAACTTTTCGCGAAACCAGGTAAGAAGCAGGCCCCATATACTCCCGCTGAGGGTAGCGGTGGTGTCGAGAAAAGTGCCAAAACTGGCTGTTAGGGGTGGGGGAGGGAAGCTGCAAGTGGAGACTGCAGTCATTGGCTTGAGAGGAAGCTCGGGTCCGTCACGGTGCAGCTGAAAAGCCACAGGCCAGGTGGTCTCCAAGGCCTAGCACGATCACGGGCGATAAAATCACGGGCGATAAAATCACGGGCGATAAAATCACGGGTGAGGGTATCTGCGTGTGTTGCGGCGTAGTTAGTGGTGGCAAGTGATGGGGCTCGCCTGGGCAGGGAGCCTTCGGGGGGATTCTCGAGCCAGCTGAGAGGCGGGGTAAAAAACTGCGGGAAATGAAGGGGCCTCGACCACTCCTCCCACGGTGCCGGGGGGGCCAGTTGGCACGGAAGCAATGGGAGGGCGGTACGAACTAACTGCGTTTCTGCAGGCCTCAAGAGGGGGCGGAGGGCGGTGGCTGCAAAGAAAGAAGCCTGGAGCGCGTTCCACGTACCCGAAGGTTCTTGCTTCGGCCGCCAGGAAACACGGGGACCACTACGCCTCAGCCCCCTCAACATACTGCCGCCAACCCCTTCCACAGGACAGTACGATTTCCCCAGGCTCTAGGGGGGCGGGGTCTCCGACCCCTCCCCCTCCTCCCCGCTCAGCCCCGCTCAACCTGCTTCGGCCCGGCCCGGCCCGGCCCAGCCCCCAGCACTCACGGCTCCGACAGCTCCGGCGGCTCCTCCCCTGCCCCGGCTTCTCCCCAACCCACTCCCGGCCCTAGCAGCGCCGCCAGATCCGAGCCGCGCGGGGCCTGGCGGGTCGGAACACGTGGGGCCTTTGCGCCCGGAACCGGAAGCTGCCCTTCGCCCCGCCTCTTCGCCGCGCTGGGGCTTTTCTAGGCTCTTGGGAGGTTTGCTTGTTTCTCTGTGCCCCTAGCTCGTGGAGTTGCCGTATTCCCAGGAGAAGCGGGTCGGGGGGGGGTGGGGCTCAGCTTCCGCCCGCTCGCCCCCCCCCCCTGCATGGGTGGGGGGGCCCTCGATTAACACACGTACCTTCTGCAGGGGTGCTCCGTTCTGTTTTGGGTCTTTGTTTTAATTTTGATGCCTGTATCTTGACTTGTTTTTCTTGATTTTTTTTTTCCTTTGCATTGTCGGCGAAGCATGGTAGAAAAGAGCAGTTGTGGGTTTGAATACCGGCTCTTGTAGTCGCCGTCAGTTGTAGGGGTTCCGACAAATTCACACCTGAACCTCAGTGTCCATCTTCTGAAATGGGCGTGGTAATACCGTTACTCTGCAGGCTCAATGGTACATTGCATGTGAACTGATTGGAGCTTAGTAGAAGCTTAGTAAGAGAATAGTTATGGCATCACGGTTCTCCTGTATTTTCCTTGGGCATTTCTTTGTGTTTCTTTACTTTGAGACTATCTTCCCTGATCTCATTTGTTCATTTTTGTGTGGGCAGTGACGTTTCTGCCTGTACCTGCAATTTTCCTTCTGTTCCACTCCCTGAGTCACCACTCTCCATGTGCCATGTCAGGGCCTTCTCTTCCTGAACTATGCCTTACACATTTTATTTTCATGGGACACATTGGTGGGATCTGGTTATTGTGTTTGAACCCAGGGTATTAATCACTTTTGGTGGAGGGAGACGAATTTACAGTTCATGAGAGCCTGCTGTGTGCTAGATGTTTTCTCTTTGTATCTCATTTAATATTTTTAAGTATTAAGTTCATAAGTAATACATACATTTGTTCTTCTAAACGTTTAAAACATTACAGATAAAGCTAATGACTTTTTACTAATCCTGGCTTCCTCATCTCTCTCACCAAAAGTTTCTTCTTATGAACCTGTATTTATCTTCCAGACATTTTTCTGTACTTTTACATACAATACATATATGTATTAATAGAAAATATATAGTATTTTGTGTGTGCATACGTGTATGTGTGTGTTCCTGTTGGAGTCCTCAGTTTGCTGTTTTCTCCTAGCAAAGGGCCTTGGAGATCTGTCCACAGTACGTACAGTTCTCCCTTATTCCTTCTACTTTTCTGCGTAACATTCCACAGTCTGAATAGCCATTCGCTTAGTGATAATATATGTTGTTTACAATTGTTGTTATTATGGACAATGCTATAATAAACATACTCTGCATGCATACATGCAAATGTCACTAGGAGACAAATGCTGAGAAATGTATACACATAATAGCTGTGTATGAGACTATTTCCCCCCATCCGTGCCATTATTTCATGTTGCCAAATTTGTATATCTTGGTCAATCTGTTGGGTAAAAGTGATGTCTTATTGTTTTACTTTACTTTTCCATAATTAATATTGTTAAAAAGAAATAAGCCCAATGGAGAGCCATTTGCCTCCAGTACAGCAAACTAAGACTTAATCGAAGTTTCAACTCTTCCCAGAAATGTGATCTTTAAAATAATCAATCTGAAATTACTTCATCAACACTAGTGAGGTGATCTGTATGATAAAGACCCCTGCAGTTCCCTTACCCCCAAAGAAGATAGCTTGGCCCGAAAGAACGCTTTCTTTTTTCTTTTGCTAATACAGCTGTCCATGTATCTGGGGAGGGGATTGGTTCCAGGACCTCAGTAAATACCAAAATCCATGGAAGCTCAATTCCCTTATATAAAATGGTGTAGTATTTACATAAAATCTATGCATATCTTCCTGTATACTTCAAATCATCTCTAGATTATTTATAACATATAATAAAATGTAAATGCTATGTAAATAGTTTAAAATGCTATGTAAATAGATGCTAGGGCACAGCAAATTCACGTTTTGCTTTTTGGAACTTTATGGAATTTTTTTTCTGAATATTTTCGATCTGCGTTGGTTGAATCCATGGACACAAAACCCACAGATATGGAGGGCCAACTGCACCCTCCTTCTGCCTATAAAAACCTTCCGTTTTGGGCTTCCCTGGTGGCACAGTGGTTAAGAATCTGCCTGGCAATGCAGGGGACACGGGTTCGATCCCAGGTCCAGGAAGATCGCACATGCCGTGGAGCAACTAAGCCCGTGTGCCACAACTACTGAGCCTGTGTGCCACAACGACTGAAGCCTGCGTGCCTAGAGCCCGTGCTCTGCAACAAGAGAAGCCACCGCAATGAGAAGCCTGCGCACCGCAATGAGGAGTGGCCCCACTCTCCACAACCAGAGAAAGGCCAGCGTGCAGCAATGAAGACCCAATGCAGCCAAAAATAAAATAAATAAATTTATTTAAAAAAAAAACAAAAAAAACCCTTCCATTTTGTACAACCCCTCAGACTGCCCTTCTATTTACTGGATGAGATGCTGCCTGATTCATGAATCATTGAATAAAGCCAATTAGATCTTCAAATTTACTTGGTTGAATTTTGTTTTTTAACAGTAGTGACACTGAACATCCTTTGTATGTTTATTGGTAACTTGTAGTTTTCCTATGAGTTTGCCCATTTTTCTATTGGGTTTTTTGCTCTTTTTCTTTTTTAAAAAATTTACCTATTTATTTATTTTTGGCTGCATTGGGTCTTCGCTGCTGTGCGCGGGCTTTCTCTAGTTGTAGTGAGTGGGGCTACTCTTCGTCGTGATGTGCGGGCTTCTCATTGCGGTGGCTTCTCTTGTTGTGGAGCATGGGCTCTAGGCACCCGGGCTTCAGTAGTTGTAGCTTGCGGGCTCAGTAGTTATGGCTTGCGGGGTCTAGAGTGCAGGCTCAGTAGTTGTGGCGCACGGGCTTAGTTGCTCTACGGCATGTGGGATCCTCCCAGACCAGGGCTCGAACCTGTGTCCCCTGCATTGGCAGGCGGATTCTTAACTACTGTGCCACCAGGGAAGTCCTGCTCTTTTTCTTATTGTTAGATGTTCTTTATGTATTCTAGATACTAATCATTTAGTATACATGTTGAAAATATTTTCTTCAACTCTATAGCTTATTTTCTATCTTTGTTTATAGTATTTAAAAAAAATTTTTTTTTTGGCAGCGCCAGGTGGCTTATAGGATCCTAATTCCCCAACCACAGACCAAACCCCAGGCTGTCGGCAGTGAAAGCGTGGAATCCCAACTGTTAGGGGAAACACTGACCAAAACCGCCCGACCTCGCCAGGCAAGATAGTAGCAACTTGCATGAGTTATCTTACCACAGGAGGTCCTGGTAACAAACAGAACTGACAAGCTACCACCAACCGGAAGAATTTGGGAAAGGTTAAAAGGAGAGAGGAGATGCCAGTCCGTATGTCCTACCAACCTCCCAGAATTCTTCTCACTGGAATCCATCTTGGCTGAGCAATGCGCTCACCACCAAGAAGGACCCTGAGTCTGAATGATTGGCCAGAGACAACCTGGAAAGTAGCTCATTCCCATAAAACCTGAGACTGCAAGCCACATGGCAGAGCAGTTCTCCTGGGTTCCCTTACCCTGCTGCTCTCCACCCAGGCGCCCCTTCCCCATAAAGTCTCTTGCTTTGTCAGCACTTGTGTCTCCTCAGACAGTTCATTTCCGAGTATTGGACAAGAGCCCACTCTCGGGCCCTGGCAGGGGTCCCCCTTCCTGAAACACAACCACTGGACTGTCAGGGAATTCCCAGTATCAAAATTTTAAATTTGATACTGTCGACCAAAAAAAAGATTCACAGTCTAAAAGTTGAAAGTTATGTTTATTTGGCGGAAATATTTAGGACTTCAGGCCCAGGAGGCAGCATCTCAAGAAACCCTGAGAGAACTGCTCCAAGGAGGCGAGGTGGGGAGCCAGGGTATATAGGAATTTTGCAGCAAAGGGCAGGTAGTCTGAACTTCAAAAGATTATTGTTAATTAAAGAAAACCACATAGCTCAAGTTAAGGAATTTAGCGCTTTTCTCTGTATGGGAAGAGGCAAGAGTCTGGACTCACTGAAATCATTCCTTTGATGGGTACCTCAGCTATCTGGGGCCAGTATCCCATGTTTTCATATCCTGAGTGTCCTCAGGGCTCACTGCAGGGAGTGGCTGCAGTCTGAGGGCCGCTGGATGGCAGGTATTCATTGTTTCCTGCCTGAGTTCCCTCGGGGCTCACCAGCTCACTGCAGGTGGTGGCTGCAATCCCTGATGACAGTGACATCCTTTGTTTACTGATATGGCAGGAAATATTCCATTTCTCAGTACACACTTTCTCTTAGTGGCTTTGAATTTTGTGTCTTATTTAAGAACATCTTTTCTACACAAAAGTCATCAGGGCTTCCTCCTATTTTTTTTTCTATTTTTTTTGTTCTTTGTACAGTATTTTTGTGGATGGTATAAATTGGGGATTCTAATCTAATATTATCTATGGTAATTAAATTCCTCTTTCAAGACGTGGAGTATGGGATATTTACAGAATAGAACTACAGAGGATATTATCCATGCATGATGTAACGTGTTCTGTCAGTCCCGTTATCTGGTCCCTCATATTGTAACGGCGCATGCAGGACATTATGGAGCCTTGGCCGGGACAGAACCCTTCCCCCAGGTCCTCTGCTTTAGCTCCACTCTGAAGTACCTAGATAACAATATCTGATGCATCGATATTGTTACATTTACTGAGTTGTTTTACAGATGCTAAAACCCCCATTAAATGGAAGAAGTTAGCTACTTGATGACCAAGAGCACATAGCCCCCAGACCTACTGGAATAAGACGATGCTAACCCCCGTTAACTAACTTTCCCCTGGAGCTAACTTTTCATGTGGTGTGTGTGTATGATATGAAGGAGTTTGGAAGGAAAGAAATTTAAATAATTTACATTATAAATCATGATTTAGTTTCTACAGAGGAGAAGTACAGTGTGCTATGAGAGCTTATAACTAAAGGTCCTGTAAAGCAGATAGGGTAGGGGGGTCCCTGGAGGAAAAGAACTAGACATAACATAAGAGAAGTCATTTTATTTTATTATTATTATTTTGGCTGTGCTGCGCATCTTGCCAGATCTTAGTTCCCTGACCAGGGACTGAACTTGGGCCCTCCACAGTGAGAGTTAAATCCTAACCCTTGACCGCCAGGGAATTCCGCCAGAGAAGTCATTTTAGGCCTAAACCACTTTGTGATCTAAGCCTGACCAAAATGCCTGCCCTTGCAAAAGAATAGATCTCAGTAATAATGATTTTAAGGGAACAAAAGAAGGTAAAAACAAACAGCTATTACCAGGCCAGGGTAAGCATATCAGAGACAATGTATCAGCTGTAAAGACTCCCAGTTCTGTTTCAAAGGTAAATATCAGCCCGAAGCACATTCTTGAGCTGTTTTGCAGAATTCAAACCCCCTGGAACACTCAACCACCAGATTAACTGGAACCTAAGGAATGGCGCTGACCTTTGCTGACCTTTTCTGACTTTGATCACCTAGAGCCTGGACTCTGCCAACCTTTGCCCCAAGTCTATGCTGAATTCTCCTCTGCTCAAGCCCCTTCATGAATATGCATACACGGTCCAAACCCCTTCATAAGTATGCATTCACCTTCCAAGCCTCTTCATGAATATGCATGAACCCTTAGCTTAAACCTCCCCCAATTTTGCTGTTCAGGGAGATACTGCTTTGGGAAAGACCCCCAGTGTTCTCCTTGTTCGCTGCGAGTAATCAATCCTTCCTGCTTCTAATCTTTGGTTTCGTTGTGTCTTTTGACGCGACACCCACCAAGAGGCAAACCCAGTCCTGGTAGTAGTGCTGGTAGAGAGGGTTAGGGGAAGCTTCCTTGAGTAGTGACCTTTGAGCAGAGCTCTGAAGAATGACCAGGCAGGCTGAGATTGGGGGTGGGGTGGGAGGTAGGGTGAGTAAGAGAGAATACTTGAAGTGATGGGGGATAGTGTGTGTGCAAGGGCCCTGAGGCAGGAAGGAAGGAGTTCGGGGTATTGGAGAAACTGAAAGAAGAATAGTGTGTCTGGGGCCAAACAGTAATAGAGAAATGTGTGGGGTGGGCCTCATATTGTGGACAGGGATCAGATCTGATAGACCAATGGTCTTATAGACCAAAATTAACTGCTAAAGGTGATGGGCAGTCATAGAAGGGTTATAATTAATTAATTGACATATTTTCATAAGTTTCTTCTGGCCACTGAGGAGAATGAAGGGGTCCAAGAGCGGATGTGGAGAGGTAATTTAGGAAGCTGTATTATTGTAAGTTGTATTGAGGAGCAAAATTTGCCACCCCCAAAATGTGACTTTCTGGCATGAGGAGACTTCAGGCTGATGATTTTTGAGAAACAGAGAACTCAAGAAGTCTTTCTCTTTATCTCCCCCTTAGCTGCCTAAAGAATTTAGATAAAGGGCCTGTGGGGTTCCAGGGCACAGAGGGCTTTTTTTGTCCCCTGTTTCTTGTAGGCCAGACTCCAGACTCCAGCCTCCATGACCCTCCCTGAGTTCCAAGATTAAAGGCAAGATTAAAGGGACCAGAGAAACATCAAGATTAGGAGACCTGACCACCTGAGATGAGATTAAGGGAGGGCAGGCCCTGTGCACACCTGATCTTATGGGCAGCCCCACCCTGGAACTGTTGTTATAAAACCCTCATCAGGTCCTCCTGGGCTGGGACACATAATTTTTCAGGGCAGTAGCCTGCTGTGGCCCTCTTTGCCTGGCAAAGCAATAAAGCTATCCTTTTCTACTTCACCCAAAACTCTGTCTCCGAGATTCAATCCAGCACCAGGGCAGAGAAGCCAAGCTTTTGGCATCATTTCCAGAATAGAGCTATCACCAGAAATGTCTGCAAAGATTATGGGCTAGGTATGGTGGGGAAAGCTGGCAGGGCCTAGAGATCGGAGCCCACTCTGGGTCCCATTGTCTCTGCTTGGCCCACAAACATTTGTTTACTAAACATTTGCTTTTCCATCTCCTTGTGAATTGCCTTCTTCCCCTTTGAAGTCCCAAACCACTACCCCCAACCTATTTTGTCTTTAGCTGAAGATGAATTTTAAGGTAAGGGCTTTGGCCTTTTTGGCAAGTTACTCGGTTTTCCTGGGTCTCTCCCATGTGTACATGTTATTAAACTTTTGTTTGATTTTCTCCTTTTAATCTGTCTCATGTCAATTTGTTTCTTAGACCAGCCAGAAGAACCTAGAAGGGCAGAAGAAAATCTCTTCCTCCCCAGCAAGGTCAAGGGCTTGGACTAAAGCCTCAGTGTGGCGACGAGGTTATTTCTTTAATAATATTTGATGGAGAGCAAAAAACTAATTTTTAGGAAAACAGCTGCTTCTGCACTTAGGATAGAGAGAGATTATTTTCCAAAAAATCAAAGAATGAGTTCAGCCGTCCTCCTCTTGGAGTTCTACTTACTTAGTTGTTCAGTCCAAGACTAGCTGAATACCAAGTACACAAAGTGGATGGCTCTGAAAGAGCTATATATATAGCTGGAGTCATTTAAACTTGCAAGGAGAAATTTTAATTCACAGCATGGTGAACCAATTTTTCAAGCACTAGATACTTTGGTAAATACATAATTATCTCCAAATTTTTCTGTAGTGTACTTCAGATTTTCTTGTCTTAGATTTTTAAAATTTTATTTCTAAGTTAACTGCGTATTGTGAATACCTGATAAATACAGATGAATTTAGAGATACACCTCAAGGAAGAGAGCAGGGAATCTTTAGTCTAAGGCACATTGAGAAAAGTGGTCTGTGGCCAGATAAGCTTGGGAAAGGCATATACTCTGTCCCCCTCTTGGGGTTTTGTAGTGCATATGAGGATCATTAGAACCGAAAAAGTCAAGTTGAGTTTATTGCTTGACAAGTAAGAGAGAGCTGTATCACTCAAATGTGACTTCTGTCTTTCTGAGTGTATGGTCAGGCCACTCAAGAGGGCTGTTCTCTTGCTCTCTGTGCACTCCCTGCCCGACCAGTGCCTGCTTCATCTATATCTTATGCACAAGACTGACCTTCCCACTTGCCCCAGGCCCCCGCTAGTGCTTGTTCTCATCAAAGTGGCGGTGAGGGGCGTGCCCCTCTGCTGGTTTCCCTGGTAACTAATGAGGCCACCTGACATCACTTTCTCTGTAACTGGTAATTTCTCCTCCGGGAACGAAGACTGCCACCATGTCCTGTCCACCTCTCTGCACACTGTGGGGTGTCCCTCTAGGACCTTGCTTCAGATGTGTAAGATTCTCCCATCCATTAAACCACTGATGTCTCTGTTGCTGACTCTGGGCTCTTTGGTTGTTCTTAAAGCTAGGCAAGTGCAGGCCTTGTAGGCCTGTGGGGTGCAACCTAACACAGAGTTAAAAAGGGACAGGCTAGATCTAGGATAAGGAGAAGTTTTGCACAAATAATGCATGGTAATGAAGCCATCATTTAATTGGTTAAGAAGAGGATTGCAAAGTCTCCTTTGGGAATGTTTGTAGCTCTGATTTACATCAGTAATTATGGATACAGTTCCTTTTTTTTTTTTAATTTAGTGAGAAGACTGGCATTTCTCTCCATATGTTACAATTCTCTTTACTTTTTAAATTTATTTTATTTTATTTTTATCTATTTTTTTGGCTGCGTTGGGTCTTTGTTGCGGCACACCGGCTTTCTCTAGTTATCGTGAACAGGGGCTACTCTTCGTTGCGGTGTGTGGGCCTCTCATTGCTTCTCTTGTTGTGGCACACGGGCTTCAGTAGTTGTGGCTCATGGGCTCAGTAGTTGTGGCTCGCGGGCTCTAGAACGCAGGCTCAGTAGTTGTGGCACACGGGCCTAGTTGCTCCGTGGCATGTGGGATGTCTTTTATTCTTAAGGGGAGAACCTCAGTTTTTCTTAACTTATTCTTTCTTTTGTGTAAAGCTACTCAGTCCCAGTACTGACCAGAATATATTCAATTAGATATCCTGTTTAAATAAGAATTCTTTTGATCCATGTGTGGAATAAAATAATAAAACCCTACTGAACTCATCTATATGTTTTGATCAGGCCATCCTCTTGTTATATAGTATTCAGCAAACTTCTTATCTATCTTGTAGTATTTGGATATTTAAATCAGACTGCTAGATCATATATCATGATGTAATTTAGGTCTGAGAGCTGTAATGGGAAACAAAGCCCATTCATAATAGAATATTTATAAATATAGTTGGAAGCTGAGGTGGTCCTTGAATGAAGTGAATTACAGGAAATCACTCCATAAACTCTGAGAGAAAAATCACCACGTGTAAGAAATGTGGTAAGGTAGGGTTGGCTTATCAGCAGGACAGATACAGTGATGTTCCAGGTACAGGATAAAGTGATGCCTGTCCACTGTCCTGACCCAGCCATCTTTCCCTTGCCCCCCTCATGTTCTCTTCTTGTATGCTTGTGCGCTTGGGGAATGAGAGGACCAGGATTAAACGGAGAACTTTATTATGAGGGAACCAAATAGCCATAGGAACTGTTATTAGGAATTGTTGGGGAAGGAAAATGTTCCTCCTACCCTTCTAGGTTCTTTGACTGGTCTAATAATCAAATTGACATAAGAGAGATTAACAGGAAAGAAACAACCAGAAGTTTAATAACATGTATACCTTCCGTATACATGGGAGAGACCCAGGACACTGAGTAACTCACCAAAATGGCCAAAGCCGCTGAAACTGTGCAACCCAGATTGGGACTTGAACCCAAGGTCTTTTAATTGAGATCACACACCTGGTCTCAGGACTTAATGAAGCTCAGGTTCTTGATGTCTCACTGCAGAAAGAATTCAGTGACAGGCAAAGTGATAGGTAAGAAATAGATTCATTTAGAGAGAAACACACTCCACAGACAGAGTGTGGGCCATCTCAGAAGGCAAGAGGTCCCGAAATATGGAGTGGTTAGTTTTTACGGGCTGGGTAATTTCATAGGCTAATGAGTGGGAGGATTATTCCAACTATTTCAGGGAAGGGGCGGGGATTTCCAGGAATTGGGCCACCGGCCACTTTTTGACCTTTTATGGTTGGCTTCAGAACTGTCATGGCACCTATGGATATGTCATTTAGCATGCTGATGTATTACAATATGTGTATGATGAGGTTCAAGGTCTACTGGAAGTCCAATCTTCCACCATATTGGACTTAGTTGGTTTTAACCAGTTTTTGTCATGTCCTATGGCTATGTCATTCCTTTAAAGATTGTGCCCTGCCCCCTTCCCTCCTGTTTCACCACCACCTAAAACACCATCTTCAGCTAAAGACAAAAGTTGTTGGGATTGGGTGGAGCCAGTTAAGGGAGGTTACCAGGAAAAGCAGAGTAAAGGAGGGTAAAGTTGTTACACAAATTTAAGTTCTTGCCTTCTGCATTGATAAGAGTTTCTAGAGACAAGGTCATCCTCCCTCTTCCTGGTACAGGGATGGAGACCCTTCCAAATGAACATTTCCCTTACACATGTAAATGTCTCTTACAAAAGGGTAACTTCGACTTAGTTTTCAGAGCTTCTCCCATGTCTGCACTTTCTTTAAAATAATCAGCCTAAAATAATCCTTATGCCAAAGAGACATACAGTGAGTCCCTACATATGAACCTTCAAGTTCCGAACTTTCAAAGATGCAAACATGCACTCGCATGTCCAATCACGTAAGTTAGTTCACGTGTCTGGCGTACATTGTCACATGCGTGCACCCTCTACACAAGTGATTGTGCTTTTGTGTACTTTACTGTACAGTACTGTGAGGAGTACAATAATACAGTGTCTTTATTTCAAGCGCAGGATGTCCTAAAGCAAGTGTAAAAGCAGCGGTGATGTAGCTGGTACTGCTAAGAAGTGCCAAGGGATAACGATGGAAACAAAAGTGAAAATAATTGAGAAAGTGGAGCAAGGCGAAAAGGTGGAATTGGAGGTCCAGAGAAAGGATGAAGAGAGACAAGAGGAAGAAGAAGTAACTAAAGAATCTGATTTTGGACACACACAGCAGTGAGCAGTAGCTGGAAGCGAGACCTTAGTTCCCTGACTGGGAATCGAACCCTGGTCACCTGGGTGTAAACCAGGAGTTCTAACCACTAGAGCACGAAGGCCAGAGGCTAAAGCCTACATCCCCAGTCCTTGCCTGCCTTGACAAGAAAATTCTGACAAGGAGGTGGAAGGTAAAGAGAAAAGTAAAGCATTTATTGGAAAAGCAGAGTACGTGCAGAAAGATGCATGGGAGAACTCTGCGAGAGAGTTGTGAGAGTGGTGCCTTTGGAAAGCTTAAATCATTTATAAGGGGACAGTTTTCTGGGTCTTTGTCTTCCCTCTGGCCAATCGTCTTGTTTTGCCTCCCTTGTTAATTTGTCTCAGGACCCTCCCCTAAGTGTGCACACACCCCTCAGCCAAGATGGATTTTAGTGCAAGGGTATCTGGGAGGAAAGTAGCAAGACTTATCGTGTCCTGGCGTCCCCTGCCTTTTGACCCCCAAGTAGCCATTCTGCGCATGTGCAGTGTCTCCCTTGCCCCAAGGAGGGGGAATATGTGATCTCTTGGTCCTTCACTCCTACAGGGTTTAGCCCCTCTCTGTTCCTACCATGACTGTTATCTTAAGGTGTCCACAGGAGACAAAGCATGGCTATTTACCCTGTTTCTGTTGTTATTTCTATTTCAAAGAGCAAACAGGAGGCTGACTGTAAATGCCTAACCTGGAGCCCACCTATCTCCTGTCTCAGGAAATGCAAACAGGAGGCTAGTTGTAAGTGTCCGGCCTGAAGCCCACCTTTTTCCTGCCCCATGAAATGTGAATGGGAGGCCAGTTGTAAATGCCTGACCTGCAGCCCGCCTATCTCCTGTCTCCAACTGAAGAGATTCATGATGCAGGAAATGGCAAGGGGATTTTCTTTATTTGAGGAGACACTGTTAGTTTCTGAGGCACAGGACCTGAACATAGCACGGTACCTGAAGGTTGCAGCAGCCGTTCAGAACGCTATCCAGTGTTACCGTGTCATCTATGATGAGAAAAAAAGAGCTACTACCCAGACATCACTGGATCGTTTTTTCAAGAGGGTAGATAGAATTGAATCCAGCAAGGAACCAGAACGTGTGCCATCAACGTCAGGCGTGAGTGACATTGCAGCTTGTCCTCCGTTTCCTATTGCTGACGATCCTTCAGCTCTACCATCTCCCACCTCCTCTCCCTCCTCCAGTCAGTAACTCTTCTTGCCTTTTCACTCAATGCCAACCCCTGTATGTCAGCTGTTGTACTGTATACTACTGTACTTTTCAAGGTACTGTACTGTAAGATTAAAAATGTTTATTTCCTGTGTTTGTTTGTTATGTACTATTTGTGTGAAAAGTGTTTTAAACCTATTACAGTACAGTACTATGTAGCCGATTGTGTTAGTTGGGTACCTAGGCTAAATTTGTTGGACTTACACACAAATTGGACTTACGAAGATGCTCTTGGAACAGAACTCGTTTGTATGTCGGGGACTTACTATATTTTTGGGCGATAAATTCTGCTCCCCTACAGAATACTCTCCAGGCTGACTCACCTGGGTGTCATGATCTGAGAGAACAGGACTAGAGGTTTTTCTAGCAAGCACTGGAATATGTGGTGTGAGGACAAATACAAATATAAGAGGCTAATTCTCCCTGTTGAAAATAAGGAAAGAGACTTCTTTCTTCTCCCTTTTCTTGGGGCACATACTTTAGAAAACTTCTAATTGTAACGTTTTTCTTTGTCTCGTTGAAATGTATATACATTTTTTTAGAAGCTAAGTAAGCCTCTTGCCAGCTTTCTGACCCAGAACTGTCTTTCTCACGGACCTGGGAGCCATCCCTTTGAAATGTAAACTGCAAGGGAGATAGAGCTCTCTCTCACAGTTTCTGTGGGAGGGTAGAAGCCTAACTTGGGTGTTTCCCTCCAAGTTGCAAAACTCTCTCCTGTCATAAAGATATGAGAAGTTTGTTTTTCCTCTGGATAAATCCAATTAGCGAACACAGACGGTCACTCCAATTACCAGATGAATCTAGGATGAACTATGTCTTACAAATTGTGCTATCAAATCTTCTTACTTGGAGACTAGTTATTGTTTATCTTGAAAATATGTATGTAATGGATTCTGTTTGCTTGGTTATATGACAGGTTGAGGTTTCTTTCTGTTTTAGCAAACTAGCAGCGGGCTGCCTGTGACACACATCATATTCTGGTTTAATGCTTACTTAATAATAAAAGTATTTTCTTTCTCTACTGCCTTTGTGGAGAGGTTTTCTGGGTTGGGAGATTTTGTTTTTAATTACATTTCCCCAACAATGGATAATGGAGGAGAAGCAAGATTTAAAATGTTCAGAGCCAGATGCAAGAGAAAGAGTGAGTCTGTGAAAAATTCTTCCTATAATTGGTCACATGAGACTATAAGCAGACAGTATCAATGATGTCTACTCAAGGCAGAAATTCTCTACCATCAGGTGTATTCTCTGCAATGCAGCAGATACTATCACAAAGGCACTGTAGCAGTTTATCTTAAATCTGACAGAATCATATACATTTATGCATTACAAATAATATGTTGTGAAGCTAAAAGTGACTTCTTTAAAACATAAATAAATTAAAAATACATTTCAGTTAACCATGTTAGAGGAAATCTAAAGGTATACATGTTATGTTTTTCTTAAAGATGGCCTCCCTCTATGTGCTTTAGCTACCACAAGTCTGGGTCCATCATGCAAACACCGAAAAGATTAAACCATCATCTCCCAGGAAGATGACTCATGTTAGAGTTTCCTCTGAATGGGCAACCATCACTAAGAAAAAAATCTTGGTTTTTCCTAGCTCTCAAAACATGAAATGCCATCTTTTGTTTCAGAACTCAAGTGCCTCAGAATGGCTGGTGAAATTTCTGGGCTTTGAAAATAATTACTAGGTACAAAAATGAGAAGTGGTGTACAGAATCAGAAAGGAGTTAGAAAATTTCCCGGTGCCCTTTTAAAAGTCAGATCAAGTCTTCACTACATTTACAGGTTCAGAGTGTTATTCTGATGTGTCAGTTTTCTGCTCTGCAATGGTTTCAAGCTGAGATTACAAATTTAAGCACAAAATTTGTAGAGGACCCAAATCTGATGGAAGTATGCATTTCTCAAAGTTAAAAATAAAGATTTTTAAAAATTATACATTTTTTAAAATAAAATAAAAAATAAAGGTAATGATAATCAAAGTGAAGCAACCTAAGAGTCCATTGACAGATGAATGAATAAAAATGTGGTGTATACACACACACACACACACACACACACACACACACTGGAATATTACTCAGCCATAAAAAAGAAATAATGCCATTTGCAGCAACATGGATGCACCTAGAGACTTTCATACTAAGTGAAGTAAGTCAGACAGAGAAAGACAAATATCATATGACATCACTTACATGTGGAATCTAAAAATATGATACAAATGAACTTATTTACAGAACAGAAACAGACTCATGGACATAGAAAACAAACTTATGGTTACCAAAGAAGGAAGTGGGGGAGGGATAAATTAGGGGTTTGGGTTTAAAATACACACACTGCTATACATAAAATAGATTATCAACAAGGACCTACTGTATAGCACAGGGAACTGTACTGAATATCTTGTCATGGCCTGTAATGGAAAAGAATCTGAAAAAGATATATGAGTATGTATAGCTGAATCACTTTGCTGCGCACCTGAAACTAAAACAACATGTTTGTAAATCAACTATATTTCAGTAAAAAATTTTAAAAATGATAATGAAAGCAAACATTTGCATAGTGCTTTTACTGTATGCCAGGTGCTATTCTAAGTGCTTTTTACAAGCATTAAGTCCTTGTAATCTTTACAACAAGCCTGTGTGTTAATGTTACTATTATTATTTCATTTTATATTGTAGATGAAGAAAGTGAGACACATAACAGTGAAGTAACTTGGTCCTACAACTAGTAAATGACAGATTTCAACCCAGAAAACATAGTTTCAGCATAGTTTGAAACCCATAGTTCGGGTTTGAGAAAATAGCATTTCTGGAGGAAGAGGAGGCATTTGTAGAATAAGAGGTACAAAAAGAACTGCAAAATGGTGCTATGAAATAGAAGGAAATGTTAGGTTCAAATCTATTCCTGGCTTCCTCATGCCCCTTTGCCAGAGCTAGATGACCCTCTTTAGATGCCGTTCTTCATCTCATTCCCATGATCAAACCTGACCTGCAGCAGGAGAGTGGTCAGCTCCTAACATTGAAGTGGTTCAGTTCCTGGTCTCAGTGAGTTCTGAAGACTGAGCTTTTGCCTGCATCCTGAGGCCCACGTGTTTTCTTCGTTCCTCAGCCTCCCCCCAACCCCAACTTGAATCTGTAGTAACTGGGCTTCTCCAGGATCCCCTCTCAGGGTTGGAGTCTTGTTCCGACACCACCCTGGTAGCTGGAATCTTTACTGCTGGTTGATTATCAATTAGGATGCTGAGCGCCTACCTGCTTGGCTCCTGAGTATCATCAGCCCCAGATTCTCTGTTATGGTCTATTCTCATCTCTTGGAGTCCTCTGGAGTTTTATCTTATTCCATCTGTTATTCTTCCAATGGCTATGTTAATTGCCAACTTCAGATTCTCCCCAGCTATCTTCTCTGCTGTAAATAACCATGAATCACTACTATTTCTTGGAGTCTGGCAGAAAAGGTAAATAAGATAAATAGGAGCTAGCACATATGTAGTAAAATAGCTTGGGATCACAATAGACTATATAAAACAGACAAAACGTTCGTAACACTTGTATAGTGCTTTTAATTTCCCAAGTGACATAGCTCTAGTTAATTTCACAACAACTTTGTGAGGGAAACAAGGTCCTAAGTGCATATTTCTATAAGACAGAAATCTAATGTAATTCTAGGATATGTAAACATTAGGAACAAATGAGCTCTTTGCAGCTTTTGCACTGAATCATCGCTTCTTGTGGTTTTGACTGTCCTGTGCTATAAGTTAGGCACAGGTGATCAAATTCAGGGTAAATGGTAGGAATCAGCATCTATAAGCCTATAATGGTTGAGGATACCACTGTTTTCTACTGTAGAAAGACACCCAGGAATTGCCTTGCATGAAGTCAGACAATGAAACGTTCTGATCAGAAGTTTAGCAGTAGCAAGGTAGTCACCTGTCCAAAATCATCTACCTCTGTTATCTACCTGAAAATCTACCATTGCAGAGTAATTATTTTGGGCCTTAGATTATTCTGTCTCCTATAATTCTCCTTTAAATTCAAACATCCAAATTAGTAGGGTAACACTTAAAGTTATTCCTGCAGATACATCAATGAGCATGTTATCAGTTAGCTAAGGAAACTAGACAGGTGGAGTTGATGACAGTAGAGGGTGAGCCAGGAGCAGTGACGGATTCAAAAGTGATAGAGACACTGATGCCATATTGCTATTACATAAGTAAGTAAATTGGACTTCAGCCCTAACTTCCTAGAAAACCAAGGTCCAAGCAGGTAAACTTCTTTCCTTTTATAAAGCCTCAAACCCAATGTTTAACCATTATAATATTGTGAACTAAAATACTGCCGGCCATATCAGTAAACAAAGGATGTTGCAGCCATCAAACCACCACGTTACAGCCGCCCCAGATGGTGAGCCCTGAGGAAACTCAGGATAGAAACAGGATGCCCAGGGACTTCCCTGGTGGTACAGTGTTTAGGAGTCTGCCTGCGAATGCAGGGGACATGGGTTCGATCCCTGGTCTGGGAAGATCCCACATGCCATGGAGCAACTAAATCCGTGCGCCACAGCTACTGAAGCCCGCGCACCTAGAGCCTGTGCTCTGCAACAAGAGAAGCCACCGCAGTAAGAAGCCCGTGCACCACAACGAAGAGTAACCCCCGCTCGCCACAGCTAGAGAAAGCCTGGGTGCAACAAAGAAGACCCAACACAGCCAAAAATAAATAAATAAACTACAATGAGATATCATCTCACACCGGTCAGAATGGCCATCATCAAAAAATCTACAAACAATAAATGCTGGAGAGGGTGTGGAGAAAAGGGAACACTCTTGCACTGTTGGTGGGAATGTAAATTGATACAGCCACTATGGAGAACTGTATGGAGGTTCCTTAAAAAACTACAAATAGAACTACCATACGACCCATCAATCCCACTACTGGGCATATACCCTGAGAAAACCATAATTCAAAAAGAGCCATGTACCAAAATGTTCATTGCAGCTCTATTTACAATAGCCAGGACATGGAAGCAACCTAAGTGTCCATCAACAGATGAATGGATAAAGAAGATGTGGCACATATATACAATGGAATATTACTCAGCCATAAAAAACGAAATTGACTTATTTGTAGTGAGGTGGATGGACCTAAAGTCTGTCATACAGAGTGAAGTAAGTCAGAAAGTGAAAAACAAATACCGTATGCTAACACATATATATGGAATCTAAGAAAAAAAAAAAAGAAAAAGGTCATGAAGTACCTAGGGGTAAGACAGGAATAAAGACACAGGCCTACTAGAGAATGGACTTGAGGATATGGCGAGGGGGAAGGGTAAGCTGTGACAAAGTGAGAGAGTGGCATGGACATATATACACTACCAAACGTAAAATAGGTAGCTAGTGGGAAGCAGCCGCATAGCACAGGGAGATCAGCTCGGTGCTTTGTGACCACCTAGAGGAGTGGGATAAGGAGGGTGGGAGGGAGGGAGATGCAAGAGGGAAGAGATATGGGAACATATGTATATGTATAACTGATTCACTTTGTCATAAAGCAGAAACTAACACACTATTGTAAAGCAATTATATTCCAATAAAGATGTTAAAAAAATTAATTAATTAATTAATTTATTTTTTAAAAAAGAAAAGAAACAGGATGCCCACCATCTAGCCATCAACTGCTGCAACCGGGTGGTGCACCTTGAGGAGACTCAGGATGAGAAGGAACAGGATGCTAGCCTCAGATAGCTGAGCTGCGTATCAAAGGAATCATGTCAGTGAGCCCAGACTCTCGCATCTTCCCAAACGTAGAAAAGTGCTAAATTCCTGAAATTGAGATGTCTGGTTTTCTTTAATTAACAGTAATCTTTTGATGGTCTGACTACCTGGTCTTTTGTTACAAAAATTCCTATACACCCTGTCTCCCTCCTTGCCTCTTCAGAACAGTTTCTCAGCGTTATCTGAGATGCTGTGTCCCAGGCTTGAAGTCCTCAGAATGTCCGCTGAATAAAACATACCTCTTAACTTTTAGGCTGTGCAATTGTTTTCAGTTGACAATATCAATTTTCTTAGAAATGTAAAGTTTATTTTTACTTCATCACTTAGCTTTGGTACATGATATTCACCCCGCTTGAAATGTCCTCCTTCCTCTTTATCAAGCCCTATCTCACCCCAAAGTGAAGAGTCTACAAACATGAAGATTCTATTCAATAATCATTTCCTTCACAAATTCCCCCAAATACCCTATTTGTTCTTTAGTCTTCATGACTTAGGAAAAAGGCATAAAGGTCTTCTGAGCCAAGTATTCCATGTGATTACAATCCTGGATAAACAGGACCAAAGTAATAGTCACTAAAAGCAACCTTTCTTTGGTTTAATAAATACCTGCTCTACAAGAACTTAAGCCCCCCTCACATTTCTTCCAAATAGTTTTCAGGCAAATAAACCCTGACTTCACCATCCCTTCCAGGTCTCAAGGTATGACAGAACAAGCCTGAATTCTAAGAGGACACATGAAGTTAGTTCAAGTTAAGCATTCAGAGTCATCTCAAAAAATAAAATAAGATTAAGAAAAGTCCAGATCACTGGGGGATGTATGGAGGTGGAAATATATGGAATCATAAGGAAAAATTCTTACTGCAGAAGAACCAACTTGAGGAATTCCCTGGTGGTCCAGTGTTAGGATTCCGTGCTTCCATTGCAGGGGACATGGGTTCGATCCCTTGTTGGGGAACTAAGATCCTGCAAGCTGTGCAGTGTGGCCAAAAACAAAACAAAACAAAAAAACAAAAAAAAATATTCCTCATACCTTTAATTAAAGTGCCTCCCTATAAGGCTCTACATGCAAGATGCAAAGTCACTGTTGGCTGTCTAATTCACTCAGACACTTATTGGGATTACACTCTCTAATGGATTTGAACCTAAAAGGAACCACTCAGTAAAAAATTAAAATAATTTCTCTCTGGGTGAGAGAAGTTAAGTGCTTTTATATGTCTTTTCAATTTTACAATTATTTTTGTGATGACCATGCATTAATTTATACTTAGAAAAAAAAGTTGTAAAAGGGAAAAAACAGTACGCCTTATTATGAAAATTGGCAAAAACACTGAAAGAAAGGAATCATGAAATTTCAGGGAGGTAAAGAGGGACTTGAGGAAAGTGGAGAGGCGTGAAAACTGTTGGGAGAGGATGTTTTGGGTGGATTTCTGTTCTGGCAGGAGAGGAATCACATACTGAGAACTTGGCAAGAAGAACCTTCAGCCCTAGAAACTCCTGGGAATAGTTCCCCAACAGCTGCAGGCAGGCCTGCCTTAGCCAAGCTTGTCTGAGCTTACCCTGCAGCTGCAGGCTTACAGGGTGATGAGGCTCTGGAAGCCCATTTTTTTTCTTCTTCATCTTCAGGTCTTGCTTTAAGAGACCATACAAGATGTGATTGGGTTGGATTTCCCAGGAAATAAAGTTGAACAAGCAAATAGCTTTGGAAGAGCATTTTTAAACTTAGAACATAAATATTTCTTCTAGAGTGCGTGATAGTCAGCTATTAGGAGAAGGAGAAGGCGCTAGGGCTCTTATGAAGAAGGTGATGGAACCAAGAATATTGTGGAAGGTAAAATATGAGACCGTGGGCAGAATAGATATTTTAAAGACCACATCGTTTTACCAAGTATCGCTTATATTATCTTCAACTGCGTGTTTCTGCACAGAAGTATTTTAGGCTGTAGTGAAGTTCAGAGAAAATACACTGGAGGAGGACAAGAAAATGGAGGGGACTGGAATGGAGGGACAGACCCTCAATGGCAGGATGCCATCAAAGATGTTGATTGGGGCTTCCCTGGTGGCGCAGTGGTGGAGAGTCCGCCTGCCAATGCAGGGGACACGGGTTCGTGCCCCGGTCCAGGAAGATCCCACATGCCGCGGAGCGGCTGGGCCCGTGAGCCATGGCCGCTGAGCCTGCGTGTCTGGAGCCTGTGCTCCGCAACGGGGCAAAAAAAAAAAAAAAAAAAGATGTTGATTGGTTTTTAGGTAGCAATTACCTTAAATTCTTCTATCTTCTACCCGTCCCTCCACCCACCCCCCGGACAAGAAACACTTTATCATTCTGAGCTATACAAATCTCACATTAACTTTTATAATTACAAACAAGTCATGCAATGGTGTAATGGCCAAAAAATAAAGAAAAAGGAGGAACTGGGAAAGAGAGGCTGGGACTGCAGTCAGGTGTCTCATTTCTTTGAAGCATTTCTTTTTACTTTCTCATTATTTATAGAGAACCTGAAATTCTCTTTGGAAATGTTTCTGGTCTCTCAGATTCTGTGGAATAAGAATGTCATATTTATCAATGCAGTTATTTAAACAAAAATTTTAAAAATTTTTATTTGTTTATTTTATTTTTGGCTGCTTTGAGTCTTCATTGCTGCATATAGGCTTTCTCTAGTTGCAGTGAGCAAAGGCTACTCTTCTTTGCGGTGCGAGGGCTTCTCATTGCGGTGGCTTCTCTTGTTGCAGAGCATGGGCTCTAGGTGCGCAGGCTTCAGTAGTTGCGGCACGTGGGCTCAGTAGTTGTGCTTGCGGGCTCTAGAATGCAGGCTCAGTAATTGTGGTGCACGGGCTTAGCTGCTCTGTGGCATGTGGGATCTTCCCGGACCAGGGATTGAACCTGTGTCCCCTGCATTGGCAAGTGGATTCTTAATCACTGTGCCACCAGTGAAGTCCCTAAACAAAATTTCATGACTAAAAATAGTTTGTATGGCATTTTTATAATGAATGTCCATTTATGTTGGAATTTAAATGGAATTGGGATAATTAATACACATGTATGCCTGATATTGTTCCAGAGGTCGCTGAGGTTCTGTACTTTTTTAAAAAATTAAAAACAAATCTATTTCATTAACTAGAACAAGCTCTATTGTTCTGTCTTTAAGGTCACTGATCCTTTATTGTATCATTGCATTCTATTGTTAAGTCCACCCAATGGCTTTTTTATTCCAGACATTTTCCTTTTCAGTTCTAGAGTTTGCATACTGTTCTTTTGAATATTTCCATTTTTCTGCAGAAATTTCCCCATCTGTTCATTCATTATGGCCATATTTAAAAAGTTAAATATTATATTTATAGTATCTGTTTTAAAGCTGTTGCTAACTTCAGTGTTTGCGTCATGCACTATGAAGTGCTGAGGGTATGCTCCAGGTGGGTATAATTGTTTTCTAACAATATTTTTGCAACTGCTGAAGTGGTAGGCTGTCAGCAAGGGAATGCTTCAATCCAATGAGCAAACACGCAAGCCATAACAAGAAGAAATTTATAGCTTTGGGAAGGAGGCAACTGGATAAAATCCCTTCACCATCCTTTAGAAAGCCCTTTAGGCAAGTTAAAGTGTCCAGTGGCAGTTTGGGTAGTTTTCCCTGGGTTGTATTTAGGACATACAGCACAAGTTAATTGTACTTCTTCTGTGGCCTTAGAAATATTTCCCCACCAGTATTGTTTCATAAAACTTACAAGTTTATCTGCTGCCCAGTGGGTCATCCAATGAGTCATTTCCATCAGCGGTCTTTGAATGGACTCTGGCAAGACAGATCTTCTATTTGGATCATACCATAAATTAGTTAACAGGCTAAAAATACAACCCAATGAAGCCTTTCTTTATGTGGTGCCCCAGATCGGACATATTTGATAGTTTTCACTAGATCCTCTTTTGCAATGTAGTCCAAATTTGCTCTAACAGTTTCAGGTTGGATAGCTCATAAGGCAGCTCTCCTTGTGGTCTTATTAGCCAAATTATTTCCTTTGATTTCATCTGAATTTGATTTCGAATGTCCACTCACCTTAATGATGGTTAGGACAGTTGGAAGTTGAATGATTCCAACAACCTGTTGACCTAATTTTCATTCTTCATCTGGTTCTCCTCCCAACCCCCACTTCCCCCAAGGTCAAGAATCCTCTGTTTCCAAAGCATGCCAAAGTCATAAACTATCTCAAATGCATAGCAGCCATCTGTATAGATATTTGCAGTTTTACCTTCTGCGAGGGTGCAATCAATGTAAGTTAGTGGGCTAGTCTCCTGGTTGCAATTCTAGAGACATTCCAGAACATTCCCAGTTTCAGTTTTCTTCCAGTGCTGGCCCGGCCTTCACCAACAAGCATATGAACTAGTTGATGTAAGTCAGAGAAACCAAGTTGATAAGTTTGGGTGACTGTGTTAAATTTCTCAGCAAAGCTGAGGATCTTTGGTTACTTTGGGAAAGTGTTTGATTATGGCTCACGGATCAGCCTTAGTCCAGGAAGTCTAAGAATGTTTAACCTCTGGATCCTCAGAAGGCTTAATTATAAAAGGATATGTTCTGACAAGTTTAGAGGAAAAGGGAGTGGAGAGAGTTTCAAAGAAATGGGGAAATTTGGTGAGAGAATTTGTATAGGGGAGTTGAAGATGTAGCGGAGCCACAGGCAGTAGAAGGGAAGGAGGAAGACGGCACCAGAGGCAGAGCCTCAGACAAAGAAGCCAAGAAAGAAGAGTCTGAGGCTTTGGAAGCCATTTTATCTTTCTTTAATCATTTGTTTCCCTCAGTTAATCTTAAAATCTTATTTTTTAGAGAGGCAATTTTAGACTCCTGATAGCATTGGGAAGCCCCAAAATACCAACTGAAATAAGCATTCCACTCAGTTCTGGAAATTTTTGAGCTATTGTAGTCCAATTTGATTTTAAGGAAAATAAATTTAGGGATTGCAAAAGTTCCCCATAAAGGCTACTGCTGTTCTAAATTGCCTTTGGTCGGGATGGTCCATTTAATCAGAAATGCACATGAGGAATGACTATGGTTTTAAACATAAAATCAGGTGGAGTCCCTGTAGGGGAGGCACCTTCAACATACTTAGACAACTGGGATCCCATTTCCTCTAGAAACCCCTAGAAAACTCTAGAGGTTTTTCCTCTAGAGTAAAGAACAATTTTCAAATGGCTTAAGCAGCTTACAGCAGAAAGGCTCAATTTAAAAAGCTTGCACACCAATCCCAGCCAGTCCTAAGAAGACAGCTTGGTTCTAGAGGAGCCAGGCTGAAGTCTTTTTAAAGCCAATCTCCAGAGGACAGCCCTTCCAAAGGAACAGACCAAAGGCTGAAAACCAGCACAATTTTACTTGAAGCAGCCCTTTCCTGAAGGAACTGGGCTGAAAGCATTTTCAGCCAGCTTTGGCTGAAATAGTCTGATATCAAAATCAGACTGAAGTGCCAAATGAGTATTTATTACAGAACAAAGCCTTAACCAGAAAGATGAAATCATTAAATAGATTCTGAATAAAGCCTGGAGAGCTCAGATCCAGGAGAAAGATGTACCTTCAAACCCCAGTGTTGGTAAGGAAGCAGTGAGCAACAATGAGCTCTATTGTGGGTACCATCTCTGTTTCCTCAAAGTCAGAAAATCAAGAAGGAAATTATGGCATTAAAGGACACATTAGGGCTACCCTGGTGGCGCAGTGGTTGAGAATCTGCCTGCCAATGCAGGGGACACGGGTTCGAGCCCTGGTCTGGGAAAATCCCACGTGCCGTGGAGTGACTGGGCCTGTGAGCCACAACTACTGAGCCTGCGCGTCTGGAGCTTGTGCCCCGCAACGAGAGAGCCCGCGACAGTGAGAGGCCTGCGCACCGTGATGAAGAGTGGCCCCCGCTTGCCGCAACTAGAGAAAGCCCTCGCACAGAAGGCCCAACACAGCCAAAAATAAATAAATTTATATATATTAAAAAGGACACATTAAACCAGATGGACTTAATAGATGTATATAGAACACTCCATCCAAAAGCAGAATACAAATTGAAAAATAAAAATCATATGATCATCTTAATAGAGGCAGAATTTTGACAAAATTCAACATCAATGTATAGTAAGAACTCTCAACAAACTGGATATAAGGAGAACATACTTAAGCATAATAAAGACTATATATGACAGCCCACAGCCATGGTCAATGGTGAAAAGCTGAAAGCATTTTTTCCAAGACCAGGAACAAGACACTTATATTCAACATAGTATTGGAAGTCCTAGCATAGCAATCAAACAAAAAGAAGAAATAAAAGGAATATAAATTGGAAAAGAAGAAGTAAAATTGTCACTGTTTGTAGATGACATAGTATATGTAGAAAATCCTAAAGGTGCTACCAAAATACCATTAGAACTAATAAATGAATTCAGTAAAGTTGCAGGATACAAAATTAATATACAGAAATCTGTACACTAACAATGAACTATCAGAAAGAGAAATTAAGAAAGTGATATGATTTATAATTATATTAAGAATAAAAAAATATCTAGGAATAAATCCAACCAAGGAGGTGAAAGAACTGAGCTTGGAAAACTATAAGACACTGATGAAAGAATTTGAAGGTACACTGTGTTCAAGAATTGGAAGAAATATTATTGTTAAAACGACCACAGTCCCCAAGGAAAATCCACAGATTCAATGCACCCTATCGAAACACCAATGGCGTTTTTCATAGAACTAGAACCAATAATTCTAAAATTCGTATGGAAATGTAAAAGACCTCAAATAGCCAAAACAATCTGGAGAAAGAGGAACAAAGCTGGAAGTCTCATGCTCCCAGATTTGAAACTATATTACAAAGCTACAGTTACCAAAACAGTATGGTACTGGCAGAAAAAGAGACATATAGGTCAATGGAACAGAATAGAGAGCCCAGAAATGTACCCACACTTATATGGTCAATTAATCTATGACAAAATTGGCAAGAATATACAAGGAAGAAAAGGCAGCCTCTTCAATAATGATGTTGGAAAACTGGACAGCTACCTGCAAAAGAATTGAACTGGACTACTTTCTCATACCATAAACAAAAATAAACTCAAAATGGAATAAAGACTTAAATGTAAGACCTGAAACCATAAAACTCCTAGAAGAAAACATAGACAGTAAACTCTTTGACATTGGTCATATCAATTTTTTTGGATCTGTCTTCCTAGGCAAGGGAAACAAAAGCAAAAATAAACAAATGATACTGCATCAAACTAAAAGATTTTATGCAGTGAAGGAAACTATCAACAAAATGAAATGTCTGCCTACTGAATGGGAGAAGATATCGGCAAACAATATATCCAATAAGGGTTTCATATCCAAAATATATAAACAATTCATACAACTTAATGTCAAAAAACAAACAACCTGATTAAAAAATGGACAGGGAATTCCCTGGTAGTCCACTGGTTAGAACTCCGTGCTTCCACTGCAGGGGGCACAGGTTCAATCCCTGGTTGGGGAAGTAAGATCCCACAAGCTGTGTGGCGTGGCCAAAAAAAAAAAAAAAAAAATTAGACAGAGTACCTGAACAGACATTTTTCCAAAAAAGACATACAAATGGCCAACAGACTCATGAAAAGATGAACAACATCACTAATCCTCAGGGAAATGCAAACCAAAACCACAATGAGATCTCACCTCACACCTGTCAGAGTGACTATTATCAAAAAAACAATAAATGTCAAGTGTTGGTCAGGATGTAGAGGAAAGAGAACCCTCACGCACTGTTGGTGGGAATGTAAATTGGTGCAGCCACTATAGAAAATAGTAGGGATGTTTCTCAAATACTTAAAAATAGAACCATTATATGATCCAGCAGTTCTACTTATGGGTAATGTTCCAAAGAAAACAAAAACACTAATTTGAAACAATATATGCACTCCTATGGTCATTGCAGCATTGTTTACAATGGCCAAGATTTGGAAGCAACCTAAGTGCCCATCAATAGGTGAATGGATAAAAAAGATGTGTCATATACATAAAATGGAATATTCAGTCATAAAAAGTAATGAAATCTTGCCATTTGTGACAACATGGATGGTCCTAGAGGGTATTATGCTAAATGAAATGTCAGATGTAGTAAGACAAATAGCATACGATTTCACTTATATATGGAATCTAAAAAGAATACAAATTGGGACTTCCCTGGCAGTCCAGTGGTTAAGACTCTGCAGGGGGCGTGGGTTCAATCCCTGGCTTGGGGAACTAAGATGCCACATGCCACGTGGCACAGCCCCCCCAAAAAAAGGAAATGCTTGGAACTGAATGATAATGAAAATACTATGCATCTCTGGAAGAGGACAAAAACCTCCCCCCTACCCTTCTGGGTGCTCCTGGCTGATCTAAGAATTAAATTGACATGAAACAGATTAATAGGAGAAAAACAAATGTTGGGGCTCAGGACAGGACACCCTATGCTTCAACGGCATATTGATTATTTTGAAGTAAAGTTACTTAAGAAATGGCCAATGCAAGAGGGACACTTTTACTCTCCTCTCTGTCTCCCTGAAAGCAGGAAATAAGTCTCCCATGTGAAAGGTGCCCTCCCTTTACAGGGAAGTGGAAAGATATCCTTATCACCAGAGATAGGGAATTCAGGGCTGAGAAACCTATATAAACAACACTTGTTACTTCTTTACTAATTTACCAGTGTTAAACATAAGTTTCTTTGTCCTGTCAATTTCTCTCAAATTTAATTTTTCTTTGTCTGAGAATTACAAAGTTGCCTACTCTGGCCACTTTTTAGGTCCCATATCTATACGACTTCCAGGAACATGAATTAAACTTGTTTCTTTTTCTCCTCTTTAACTGTCTTGTGTGAATTTTGTTATTAGTCCAGCCACAGGAACTCAATAGAAGTAAAGGGGGGATATTTTCCTCTCCCTGACACAAAGTCTAACACATATACATGGGAGAGACCCAGGAAAACTGAATAACTTGCCAAAATAGCTGAAGCCCTCACCTCAAATACCCATCTTCATCTAAAAACAAAAGAGGACACTGGGGGACTTCCCTGGTGGTCCAGTGGGTAAGACTCCACGCTCCCAATGCAGGGGGTCCGGGTTTGATCCCTGGTTGGGGAACTAGATCCCACATGCTGCAACTAAGACCCGGTGCAGCCAAAATAAATAAATAAATAAATATTTAAAAAAAAGAGGACATTGGGGGTAGTGGTTTGTGACCTGGAAGAGGAGGAAGGTAATTCACATGGAGATGGAAAAACAAATGTTTGGTAAACAAATGTTTGCTGGACTGTGAAGTGACAGTGGGACCCAGAGTGGACTCTGATCTCTAGGCCCTTGCCAGGTTTCCCACCACACCTAGCCTATATTCTTTGCAGATATCTCTGGTGATAACTCTACTCTGGGAACAGGCCCTTTATCTAAATTCTTTTAGGTAGTTAAGGGGGAGGTAACATGAAACACTTCCCGAATCTTCTATTTCTTAAAAATAATCAGCCTAAATTAATCTTCATGCCAAAGAGACACATTTTGTGGTGGCAAAATTTGCCCCCCTATATATGAAAATACATGCAATATAGCTAAAGTAGTATAATCAAAGGAATTTTTTTAAATGCCTAGAATTGCTCCCTAGAAAATGCTTAGAATTGCTCCCTAGAAAAGCAGAAAGACGGAAAATTAATGTGGCAAGCATCCAATTTAATAAGTTAAGGGGCAAAAAGGAACAAAGCATTCCTGGAGGCATGTTATCTTGTAAAGAGGCTGTCACCCAACGCTCAACAGAAGGATTAGAACTGACTTATCTGATTGACATGTTTGGGAGAAAAGATTGAACATGTTTGACCCAGCCTTTCTGGAGTTTTCTCTCTCTGGAGAGGGTGCACTGGATCTCAGGCTGTGTTCTCACCATGTGTAAGCTTAGTCGAACAAGTTCTATGTCTGATGAGGTACCCATCTCCGTTTGCAGCACTGCTCATAACCAGAGCGTGTGACCTCTAATTCTTGGATGAAGTATAGGCAAGTCAAAGCCATGTTCTCCTATCAACTCGATCAGCAGTAAAGGAGACATTTCCACTTTCATCTGTCTCTTGTGCCTTATGCCATAGTTAGTTTTATTTATTTTTGTCATTTGACAAGTACTTATGATCTACAAATTATGGGTAGGGAATTGTTTTGTGTATGGGGGAGGGATGTATTTAGGCAAGGGACACTCCTTTCCCTGGCATTTGCTTTGCATTGCAGGTGGAGGTAGCCATTCAGCACCCCACTTTCTTTATCAGAGGAGAATTTCTGAGTGCAACAGTCACGTCAACTGAAACCTGAAAGGAGAATGGGTGTAGTATGGTGCAATATAGGCAATTTGTATGCTGACTTTTATTGTCCAGGTAAGAAAATTTCATCTGGCTTGATTTCTAGTTTTTTCTCTTATGTTGCAATCAAGTCATATATTTAGGGAGCCCACATTAATTTTCTCTGCATTTAAAGGATTTGAGAAAATTCAAGATGATTCATGGATATTATCTTTTTATGTGCAATATATTGAGAGGACTGGACAGGAGACACCCACATGTAAATGGTTATGTAAGCCTCTTTTCACTGTGCTCATTGTCTCTTTCTTCTTTCCAAGCTTTTTAATGTCTTGCCTTTCTTTATCTGTGATAAAGCACAGGATGGATTCCCCCAAATGTCTCACAAGTTCTAATGGTACTCCCTAACTGTGCTTGAAGGGTGAATAATTCTTTTCCATTAACTTGCCTTCTTTATCTATGTTTAAGACATTCCTTATCTGGCAAGGTGGGGTCATGGTATGTGGAGGTAAGTATTTAGCATCCGTTTCTCTAACAGAGAAGTTGTTTTTTCTTTTTTTGCCTCGAATACTTTAATGGAGTTCTTTTCCTTCTCTACATTTTGTCGTTGTTGTTTGTTCTGGCTGTGCCACGGGGCTTGCAGGATCTTAGTTCCCCGACCAGGGATTGAACCCGGGCCTCAGCAGTGAAAGCGCCAAGTCCTTACCACTGGACTGCCAGGGAATTCCCCCCTTCTCTGCATTTGTGATGTAAGATGTATGAAATTTGTTATGATAAGTATATGCCAGATATTGGGGAAGACATGTTTTATAAGCAGCATCCTTGCCATCAGGATGTTATAAGCTCTGAGATTCCTCTGGGCACGTTTTAGTGCTAACTGGCAGGTATTTTAGTCTGCTCAGGCTGCCATAACAGAAGACCACAGAATGGGTGGCTTAAATAGCAGAAATTTATTTTCTCATAGTTCTGTAGGCTGAAAGTCCAAGGTCAAAGTGCTGGCAGGGTTGGTTTCTCGTGAGGCTTTGTTTCCCGGCTTGTAGACGGCCATTCCTTCCTGTGCCTTTCTTACATAACCTCTCTGTCCACATGCTCTGGAGTCTCTTCCTCTTCTTACGGACATGGGTCCCATTGGATTAGGTCTCTCCCTGATTACCTCATTTAACCTTAATTGCCTCCTTAAAGGCTCTATCTCCAAATAGTCAGATTGAGGACCTCAACGTACCAATTCTGGGTTGGGGGGGACACAATTCAGTCCATAAAAGCAGGTGACATATTTCATAAGCTGTCGGGGGCCCATGAGAAGGAAGGATCACTAGACGAAACTCCTGAAGAAAAATCACTGAAAGTTTTACTCTTCCTTATCTCTTGGCTCCACTCCTTCTAGATTAATGGGTTTTGTATGGTGGGAGGGACTAGGAATAAGTGGAGAAGGACTTAGAAAAGATGTTGCCATGGAGATCAGCTTAATCTGTATAAATGTTGGAGACTTCTGGTTTCTGTCAACATGGGTTGTTGGCTCCCTCACAGAAAAACAATCTGGGAGAAACCAAAGAAGCAAGAGGGAAGCATGGCTTCCGGAATCAAACAACAATTACCATGGAACAACAAAAATCATGCATGAAAACCTCCAGGGAAATAGAAGGTTGTCTTTTTTTTTTTCTTGGGAGGAGATGGATAGGTGCAACTTCATTCCTGGGTCAGGAAGAGGAGGCACTGTGAAGCTAGATTGGAGGAACACTTGTAAATTCCCTTTGCTTTTCACCTGCAGTGCCTTTCAACAATCATTGCCTGCTCTATCATGACAGAAATAAGTAGCGGCAGTTCAACCATGAAATACCAGGGCAGTGCAAAAACCTGGACTGAGTGATGAGCTGATGGAAACAGGTGTGAGCTGACTGGCAAAACATAGGCCTTCCTGCCTTCACTGTTCCTGGCAAACCATCAAGGCTTGTGTATTACAGCCTAGGAGAGCCAGCTCAAAGATGAAATCCAGATCAGAGGTGTTGCCTGATGGGGCAGCAGCAATTAGAAGTGATGACAGGGAATCATGGTAGTTTGGCCCTTTTCCACACTTGGTCTAAACCCTCTCTACTTCTTAAATCAGGAGTCAACTACTTTTTTCTGTAAAGTGTCAGGTAGTAAATACTTGAGGCTTTGTGAGCCACGTGGTCTCTCCTGAAACTACTCAACTTTGCCCTTGTTGTGCTAACAGCCATAGGCAGTATGTAAACAAATGGGGGTTTCTGTGCTCCAATAAACTTTATTTACAAAAATAGTGGGTTTGATTTGGCCCATGGGCCATAGTTTGCAGACCACTTCCTTACCTTAATCAGATTGGTGTGGACTAGTACCTGACATTTGGCTCTTCACCACCATGAATTACCAGAAGAGCAGTTGATGTTTCTAGGGGTACATGAGTTCACAAGTAAGTAACAGATGAGGACTAAACTTTCTATTAAAAAAAAAAAAAAAAAAAGACAAACCGAACACCATATATTGCTTGAAGTAGAATTACTAATAGTGAGAATTTAAAATGTGCAAAATAAGAATACTCAAAGAGATAAGGGAAGATACTAGAAAAATAAAAAATTCAGAGGAAATCACAAATAAGAACCAAATGGGAAATGTTAGTATGTAAAATATAGTAATTAAAATAAAAAACACAGTAAATTGTAGGATGGATATAAACAGAAAAACCACTAGTGAGTTGAAAGACCATGCTGAGGATCCTCCAGAAGGCAAGAGGAAAGCATAAGATAGAACATATTAAAAAGAAAAAGCCCAGAGATATGGAGGAGTCCCAGTAGGAGAGACAAAAAAAGGAAAGTGGTTGTATTTGAGGAAATAATGGAGACATTTCCTAGAATTAGGGGAAAAAAATCTCAAATTGAATGGGGTTATAGAGTACCAAACAGAAGAGAACATCGAGACTGTATCCATATGAAACATTTCATATAAAGGAAGACTCCAGAGAGATTAAAGTCCTCAATGTGAAAAATAAAACTGTAATGCCAATAGAAGAAAATATAGGAGAATGACTTTGTAGTCTGGAGTGGGTGCTTTTGTTTCGATGTTAAACTAAAGTTCAAAATGATAAACCACAAGGCAAAGAATTGATAAATCTGAGTTACCTCAAAGTTAAACATTTCTTCTAAACAATGTACACTATGGACAAGTTGACTAAACAAATGACCAATTGGGAGAAGATACTTGTAGTTTTTATAAACAAGAAAGTATCTATATCCAGAGTAATTATGGAACTACCATAAATCAACAAGAATATGACAGAGATCCTGAGAGAAAAATGAGTGGAAAATAGGCACAGGTAATTTACAGGAAACCCAGAGAACAATGTGCACTTAAAGATATCGTCAAATTAGTCAGTATTTAGAGAAATGCAAAGTAAAACAAGTAAGCGTAGATAGGAAAGTGGTGGTAAAGCAGACTGCAGACTATGAAGCCACAGTTAGGAGGACTAGACTAGATATACTTATAAAAACATGCTTACATCCATGAAATATAGTTCTCAGTTAAAAAAAAAGTGAGAAGTGCAATATGATATATAAAATAATTCCCTTTAAGTAAATTAAAAATACGCACACTGTCAAAGAAAAAAAATATACTGGACAACGTTAAACAGGCAAGGAAGAATTTATTCAAGGCTATTACCATAGGAGAGAGAGGCCAGTACCTTGTCTGAACTCAACTCTGCTGAAACAAAGGGTGGAAGTGTTTTAAGCACTAGGGTGAGCTAGTGGACAAATAATAGGAAGTGTTTTGGGGGAGGCTGATCAATGGGTTATGTCAAGCATATGGAGTTACTTCTGAGTTTGCAAATGTCCTTTCTGTGATTATGCCATCTGTGTTTGCTAACTGGCTCTCATTGCATTAGACTCCTACCCTTCCACAGAGACTGGGAGGAAGGGAAGCTATGTTCTTTGATGATTACACTTCAAAGGGACGGCTCCCATGTCCTTGAGAAAGACTTTCCTGGGTTGTAAAATTGGCAAGAGGCTTTTATAAAGATTTGCATCTCCTATTTACAGCAGCCAAGCCATGGAAGCAACTTAAATGTCCATCGACAGATGAATGGATCAATAAGATGTGGTATATATATATATACACATCAGCCATAAAAGATAATGGAAAAAAAAAAGAGAGAATGAAATAATGCCATTTGCAGCAACATGGATGGGCCTAGAGATTATCTATTAAATGAAATAAGACAGAGGAAGGCAAATATCATATGATGTCACGCATGTGGAATCTAAAAAGATGGTACAGATGAACTTATTTACAAAACAGAAATAGACTCATAGACATAGAAAACAAACTTATGGTTACCAAGGGGAAAGCAGTGGGTGGAGGGATAAATTAGGAGTTTGGGATTAACAGATACACACTATTGTATATAAAATAGGCAAACAACAAGGATAGGGAACTATATTCAATATCTTGTAATAACCTGTAATGGAAAAGAATCTGAAAAATATACATATACATATATATGTATAACTGAATCACTTTGCTGTATACCTGAAACTAACATAACTTTGTAAATCAACTGTACTTCAAATTTTAAAAAAAGATGAAAAGAACAGAAAGAATAATAAAAGAAAAAAAAGATTTGCATTTTTCAAAGGGGCAGAGAAAGAAAGTACAGTTACAAGTTTTCTTAAATAAATGCTCTAAGAAAAGTCAGGGGTCAAGAGTTAGGAAAACGTCCCAACCCCCAGTGTAAAGTTTGGTTGAGGTCATCTTGGTCAACACCAAATAGCAATACACATTATACAGAAACTTACACAAATAATTGTTGTTTGTGGGGAGAGGCAAGAAATGGTGGTGGGGAATAGGAATCAAAGGGAGTAAGAGAGATGAGGGCCTTGCCTAGATCAATCCTGATAGTGTGTCATGGCCTGAGGTGTATAGTTCATTAATTCTCTCCACCTGAGAGCCAGAAAAAGGAAATGAAGGAAAGGAAGGAAGAAAGGGGGAAAAAGAAAAAAGAAACAGAGCTTCCTGATCAACCTGGATGTTTTCAACGATACCCTGTTAATCAGATTATCTGTTATGCTCAGGGCTATCATGATAAACTGGTTTTCTAATTTCTTTTTTTTCCCTTCTAGTTTTTTTTTTTTGCGGTATGCGGGCCTCTCACTGCCGTGGCCTCTCCCATTGCAGAGCACAGGCTCCGGACGCGCAGGCTCAGCGGCCGTGGCTCACGGGCCCAGCCGCTCCGCGGCATGTGGGATCTTCTCGGACCGGGGCACGAACCCGTGTCCCCTGCATTGGCAGGCGGACTCTCAACCAGTGAGCCACCAGGGAAGCCTCCACTTCTAGTTTTAATGAGATATAATTAACATACAGCACTGTATGAGTTCAAGGTGCACAGTATAATGATTTGACTTACATACATCATGAAATGATTACCACTAAGTAGGGACTTCCCTGGCCGTCCAGTGCTTAAGACTCTGCACTTCCACTGCAGGGGGTGTGGGTTTGATCCCTGGTCAGGGAACTAAGATCCTGCATGCCGCGCATGTGGCAAAAAAAAAAAAAGATTTATTTTTCCTTATGATGAGAACTCTTAGGATTTACTCTATTAACAGCTTTCATATATACAATACAGCAGTGTTAATTATATCAGTCATGTTGTACATTGTGTCCCTAATGCTTATTTATCTTATGACTGGAAGTTTGTACCTTTTGACAATCTTCATCCAATTCCCCTGTCCCCCCAGCCACTAATCTGATCTCTTTTTCTATGAATTTGTTTGTTTCTTTGTTTTTTGAAGTAGAATTTTATTTTCTTGTTTGATTGTTGTGGCTAAGACCTCCAATACTAAGTTGAATAAAAGGAGTGAGAGTGGGCATCCTTGTCTTGTCTTTGAGAGGAAATGCCTTCAGCTTTCCCTGTTTAGCATGATGTTGTCTATAGGTTTGCTAATTTCTTTATCATTAGCAGTATAATTCACTTTACAAATGAATTTTCCCTAGGGCTGTTGTTCTTTTCTGACTCAAAAGTTTTAGCAATCCTCATATCTTTAGATATTTGACACAATTTGCATGGCAAACCCTGATTTCAGTTGTTTATAATTTTCAGTAGTGCTTGCGTCCTTTTCACATTTCCTGGCCCAACCTCTGTTCTACTCACTTGACTCTTTATAGTTTAAAAGGGGGGCTTCCCTGGTGGCGCAGTGGTTGAGAGCCTGCCTGCCGATGCAGGGGACACGGGTTCGTGCCCCGGTCCGGGAAGATCCCACATGCCGCGGAGCGGCTGGGCCTGTGAGCCTGCGCGTCCGGAGCCTGTGCTCCACAACGGGAGAGGCCACAGCAGTGAGAGGCCCGCGTACCGCAAAAAAAAAAAAGGGCCATCCTATAGTTTAAAAGGGCCAATCAAACAACTCTATGTTTCCTTTTTGGTTGATCCTACCAGGAAAACCGAACCAACAAATTCAAAAGCCTTACTATACAAAGTGTGATATGCAAATAAATAACATCAAATCTGATGGGAGCTGATTGGAAATATAAAACATTAGGCCCACTCAAAACCAGTGAATTAGAACCTGCATTTTTAACAAGTTCTTTAGACTATTTGTATGCATATTTTAGTTTGACATTGGGGCCTAGGGCAGGCCATCCCAAAATATGACTCAATGGCATATTTATTATTTTGAAATTAAGTTACTTGAGAAATGGCCAATACAAGAGGAACAATTTGGCTTTCTGTATGTCTGAAATCAGGAAATAAATATCCTATAGAAAGATACCCTCCCTGTACTGGGCAGTAGAAAGACATTCTTATCACCAGAGATAGATAATTCCGGGCCGAGAAACCTGTATAAGCAAATCTGGTTACTTTTTTGCTAATTTATTACCCAAGCCCAAATTTTGCTTAAATTTCTTACTAATTAAGCACTGAAACCTAAGTTTCTTTGTCTTGGCAATTTCTTTCAAATTTTTTTTTTCTTTGTCTAAAAAAGTATAAAATTGCCTCCTTTGGCCATTTCTTAGGTCCTATATTTATGAGACCTCTGTGTACATGGATTAAACTTGTTTCTTTTTCTCCTGTTACTCTGTCTTGTGCCAATTTTATTATTAGTGCAGCCATAAGAACTCGACAGGGGTGGAGGGGGAAATTTTCCCCTCCCTGACATTGAGAATCACCATTGTACATTTGGACAAAGACTGACAGCATAGAAAACACAACCAACTTATTTTATAATTGAGGCAACTGAGAAAAATAGAAATTTAGTGACTTGCATGAAGCTACTGATCTACTTTGTGGCTGAACCATGGTTGGAACCCAGGATAACTGACTTTTATTCAAGGATTATTTCTAAACCACAATGTAGTTTGTCATTTTCAGGTTTCCCAGAGTTAATCTCTGGTCAGGTTTTTACTTCTTTAATCTGCATCAGTTTGTCACCAGCCTCAGCTGTTCCTGTCAGCTGCTCTTATTTCTGTCAATCCCAGTTTTGGTTCATATGTAGGAGACAGCTGTGTGTTTCTCCTGCCAGCACCTTTTTTGGCATTGTTTAGTTGCAGTATGTTCTCATGCATGAAGAACAGAGAGCACAGTTAGACTTTCTATCAACATGCCTTATGACCCCGGACCAAATTCCAAGTTTATATAACCTACACCTTAATGATATTCATGGAAATGAGAATACTTCTAGGAGATTATAGGATTGGCTCATGCATGACCTCCTTGTCACATCTGATATAGAAGACTTCTTCTTTTTTTTTTTTAATATTTATTTATTTGGCTGCACCAGGTCTTAGTTGCGGCACGCAGGATCCTCATTGCCGTATGCGAGATCTTTGTTGCAGCATGCAGGGTCTTTTAGTTGCGGCATGTGGGCTCTTTTTTTTTTTTTCTTTTTTTAGTTGCAGCATGCGAGATCTAGTACCCTGACCAGGGATTGAACCTGGGTCCCCGGCACTGGGAGCTTGGAGTCTTAATCCCCGGTCTTCCCGGACCACTAGGGAAGTCCCAAGATGTCTGTCTTTCAATTTCTTAAAAATCATGCTTTGTTAAATGAAATTTCAGTCTTCCATTCTGTGACTCTGACTCTGTTCCAAAACCAGGACACTTCTAGATTGGAAGTTGGGAATAAATTGCTATGTGAGTTATTAAATTTTTCAAATGCCACCTATTTTAAACTAAAGTCTAAAGTCTTCCTCACTAAATTCTTTTTGTTCAGGACACAATCTGTAAACAATAAAAACATTAATTACTCATGTTTGCTCAATACACTTCTGTCAGAATTTTAATATTTGTGTCTAAGTTGGAAATCAATAGAAAGAGAGATGGCTGGGACCCATGATTCCCAATTCTCAATTTTGTGACCAGCTGTCTTGAGCAGCTGCAGCCTCTCCCATAAGTCTCTAGAGGATACAGGCAAGAAAAGGAAAGCTCTTTGTTACTGGCTCTGGAAGCCAATCTCATTGTATTTCTTTGATGGGTTGAGCTGGATGATGTGAGGCATGCCAAGGCTCCTCTTGCCTATTAGAGGAGGAAGATTCCTGACTAAAAGTAGCTTTATTATTAGTGCAGCCATAAGAACTCGACAGGGGTGGAGGGGGAAATTTTCCCCTCCCTGACATTGAGAATCACCATTTTACATTTGGACAAAGACTGATAGCATAGAAAACACAACCAACTTATTTTATAATGTACATTTGGACAAAGACTGATAGCATAGAAAACACCACCAACTTATTTTAAAGTGTGAACCTTAAGTTCACACTCTAATAGTGATCCTTGATATCTTACCACTCTGATGGCATAAAGAAGCATAGAAGGGAGGCCTTCACTGGTGGCACAGTGGTTGACTATACTACCCAAAGCAAGCTACAGATTCAATGCAATCCCTTTCAAATTACCAATTGCATTTTTTACAGAACTAGAACAGAAAATCTTAAAATTTGTATGGAGACAGAAGAGACGCCGAATAGCCAAAGCAGTCTTGAGGGAAAAAAATGGAGCTGGAGGAATCAGACTCCCTGACTTCAGACTATACTACAAAGCTACAGTAATCAAGAAAATACGGTACTGGCACAAAAACAGAAATATAGATCAATGGAAAAGGATAGAAAGCCCAGAGGTAAACCCATGCACCTATGGTCAACTAATCTATGACAAAGGAGGCAAGGATATACAATGGAGAAAAGACAGTCTCTTCAATAAGTGGTGCTGGGAAAATTGGACAGCTACATGTAAAAGAATGAAATTAGAACACTCCCTAACACCATACTCAAAAATAAACTCATAATGGATTAGAGACCTAAATGTAAAACTGGGCACTATAAAACTCTTGGAGGAAAACATAGGAAGAACACTCTATGATATAAATCACAGCAAGATATTTGTAGATCCATCTCCTAGAGTAATGGAAATAAAAACAAAAATAAACAAATGGGACCTAATGAAACTTAAAAGCTTTTGCACAGCAAAGGAAACCATAAACAAGACGAAAAGACAACCCTGAGAATGGGAGAAAATATTTGCAAACGAATCAACAGACAAAGGATTAATCTCTAAAATATATAAACAGCTCATGCAGCTCAGTATTAAAAAAACAAACAACCCAATCCAAAAATGGGCAGAAGACCTAAATAGACATTTCTCCATGGAAGACATACAGATGGCCAAGAGGCACATGAAAAGCTGCTCAACATCACTAATTGTTGGAGAAATGCAAATCAAAACTACAATGAGGTATCACCTCACACCAGTTAGAATGGGTATCATCAGAAAACCTACAAGCAACAAATGCTGGAGAGGGTGTGGAGAAAAGGGAACCCCCTTGCACTGTTGGTGGGAATGTAAATTGATACAGCCACTATGGAGAACAGTATGGAGGTTCCTTAAAAAACTAAAAATAGGGCTTCCCTGGTGGCGCAGTGGTTGAGAGTCCACCTGCCGATGCAGAGGACACGGGTTCGTGCCCCGGTCCAGGAAGATCCCACATGCCGTGGAGCGGCTGGGCCCGTAAGCCATGGCTGCTGAGCCTGCGCGTCCGGAGCCTGTGCTCCACAACGGAAGAGGCCACAACAGTGAGAGGCCCGCGTACCGCAAAAAAAGCCCACAAAAAAACAAACAAAAAACTAAAAATAGAATTACCATATGACCCAGCAATCCCACTACTGGGCGTATACCCCGAGAAAACCATAATTCAAAAAGACACATGCACCCCAATGTTCATTGCAGCACTGTTTACAACAGCCAGGTCATGGAAGCATCCTAAATGCCCATCGACAGACGAATGGATAAAGAAGATGTGGTACATATATACAATGGAATATTTCTCAGCCATAAAAAGGAATGAAATTGGGTCATTTGTAGAGACGTGGATGGATCTAGAGACTGTCATACAGAGTGAAGTAAGTCAGAAAGAGAAAAACAAACATCGTATATTAACGCATATATGTGGAACTAGAAAATGGTACAGATGAACCGGTATGCAGGGCAGAAATAGAGACACAGATGTAGAGAACAAACGTATGGACACCAAGGGTGGGAAGTGGCGGGAGTGGTGGTGGTGGGATGAATTGGGAGATTGGGATTCACATGTATACACTGATGTGTATAAAATGGATGACTAATAAGAACCTGCTGTATAAAAAAATAAATAAAATTAAATTTAAAAAAAAAGCATTTAAAGATTAAGAAAAGAAGAAACGTGGAAAAAAATCCAAGGGAAACTCCCCAGGGAAAGAAGGATCATTTGTGCCTAAAACCTAGAGCCCCAGGCCAGCAATAAGAACTTCATGCCCCTTTTCCTTATACCAGTAATGTCTTAATGTGGGAATTATAATTGGTGAAGGGCACTGTCTTCAGTGGTAGGAGACCACAGGCTTCTCTTAACTACACCAGCCATATATATATGAAGACAGGAATCCTAGGATTCTTAAACTCAAAAATTTTAACTCGTTCACTTATCAAATACAAAGCACCAAAACACCTAGGCCCTGATAGGTCTTGAATTTGAAATATGATAGACTACAATGTGAGCAGTGACCCCTATATTGTGCAATACAGTGAACTTGTTAATTATTCCTCCTGTGACTGGAGGGGAGGGTAAAAGTGAAAGGGAGGGTGGCATGTGTGTTTCTTGCACTCCCCCTTGTGGTTGGAGTGTGTTACTAACAAAACTTAACTTCCAAATTTAACCCAAGAGGATCAAGGACTTCCTTACAGTATTTAACTATGAAAACAAGCAAGGAAACAAACAAAAAAAGGGATTAGGTATTTAAAAGGCAGAGCATAAAATTTCTAGCAGTAAGGCTAAGCCCGGTAAATTACTAGATTAAGAGAATGGATTTTCAGTTTGCCACTAAGATGAATTTATAATCAAATCTCTTTTATTTTCCTCTATTTAATTGTGTAGGGGAGCAAAATTTGCCACCCCAAAATGTGTCTCTTTGGCATGAGGATTATTTTAGACTGATGATGTTAAGAAATAGAAGACTTAAGAAATGTTTCTTTTTACCTCCCCCTTAGCTGCCTAAAGAATTTAGACAAAGGGCCTGTTCCCAGAATAGAGCTACGACAAGAGATATCTGCAAACAATATAGGCTAGGTGTGATGGGAAACTTGGCAGGGATCAGAGTTCACTCTGGGTCCCATTATCTCTGCAAGGCTCAGCAAACATTTGTTTTTCCACACCTATGTGAATTACTTTCCTCTCCTTTGAAGTCCCAAACCACTACCCTCAACATCCTCTTTTTTCTTTAGCTGCAGATGGTTTTTAATGTGAGGGCTTTGGCCTTTTGGCAAGTTACTCAGTTTTCCTGGGTGTCTCCCATGTCTATATGTTATTAAAATTTTGTTTGATTTTCTCCTATTGATCTGTCTCATGTCAATCTGTTTCTTAGACCAGCCAGAAGAACCTAGAAGGGCACAGGAAAATCTCTTTCTCCCTGACAACTGATCATACTAAAACATTAGGGGTTACATTTATAAATATGACAGTATCCAGAAAATATTTCTAATACATGGTAACCACTTTCAAACTTTGAAGGCATTCTTGAACATCCCATTTCCAAAAATTGTAATATTTCTTTTCTTTGTCTCATGCTTTGTGTGGACAAGCATGCACACACTGCCCTGGATATTTCCCTTCATGAATTCCCCCCGGTTATGTATAACAATATCCTGCTTCTTTGTATGCCTTGAAAATTTTGTTTGACTGCTGGATGTTGTGTATTTTAGTGTCATGGATTTGGTTGTATTCTTTTAGGGTGTGACAGACTTTGTTCTCCGAGGCACTTAAGTTACTTGTGGACCAGGTTGATCCTTTCAAGTATTATTTTTAAATGGTTTTTAAGAAAAAGCTAGCTTGCTTTTGCAATAAGGATAATTTATCCCCCTTACTCTTACATTACTCTTAATAATGCCACATTTATTAAAAGGTCTTTCCAGTCTGGCTGGTGGGAACAAAAACTGTTTCCATCCCTATGAGATCACTGAGAATTATTTGGCTTTCTGATTTCTTGTGGATTCATTCACACCTTCAGGTAAAAATTTTTTTCAGTATGCTTGGATCTATATTCAGACAAAATCTTAAGGGGACCCCTTTGCATATCTCCAGAGTTATCTTTCTATGCAGCCCTCCCATCTCTGGTCCTCTTCCCTGGAAACACAAGTCACCTGGTCTCTCTGAACTCTGATCTCTGCTCAATTCAGAGACACTGCCAGCCTCTGGTTGAATGCTCCCTCCCTGTGCTGCAGCCTAGAAACAGCATTCAGCCTGCAAGTTCAGGCAATTGTAAAGCTCACTTTGTCTCCCTTCTCTCAATGATTACAATTCTGCACTGCTTGTTCTCCGATGTCTGAAAACTGTTACTTTATGTACTTTTGTCATTTTCTAGTAGCTTAAGTCAAAAGGTTAAATAAAATCTCTGCTACCCATCATGGTCAAAATCAAGAGTATTAATTCCTTTAGTTTTAGGATGTATTATTCACAGTATTTTCTTATATATTAAAAAAATCAAATTAAAATATGAATTACTTAGGGGTAGAGTTCATGTCCTGTTTATCTTTGTATCTTCAGAACCTCCCGTAGAATTTTACACAGGGTCCTAAAAAGGACAGCTAATACTTATTCAGTGATGCACTGATATAGTGCTTTTAAGTTTATCATACAATAACCCTAAAGTTTAGAAATTACTATGAGAATTCATTTTATAGATAAGGCAACTGAGGTACGGAGAGATTAAGTATGTTTCCCACCATCATACTGGCAGTAAACGTCAGAATGAAGATATAAATTCAGAGCCTGTGTCATACTGCTTCAGTAAGTGTACTCAACACATTTTTTATGAATAAATACCTTACCGAACAATGAGTTATGAAGGAAAATGATCTTCATGTACACAATGGTAATTAAACCATATAAACTAAACCTTTTTATTTTCAAGAACGAGAAAAAGCCAGAGATCACAAACAATAAGTACCTATGATAAGAATAAGGTTCATTTTCATAATGATGATATTAATAATACTGTGTGTTATATGATTTTAAAAATCAGAAAGTACAATGTAAGGCAAGTTTCCTGGCGATACTTAATCAAGGCTTTTTGTGAGCAACAGAAATGATATGTGTGTCTCAATAACTGATTACCTGCCTGGCTCTCCACAAGCCCATGGTTCTCTAGTGTTTGCTTGCTTTTATAGCATCTGGAAACCTTGTTAGAACACAGATTGGTGGGCTTCACCCCTGGTGTTTCAGATACAGCAGGCCTGGGATGTGCGCAGGAATTTTATTCATGCCAGATTATGAGAATCAGTGTATCAAGCAACTGAATTATTTGGTTTGTCCCTATTTCAGATGCTTCTTTTCAGAAAAATATAGAGTTTAAAAAAAAATTTTTATTGGAGTAGAGTTGATTTACAATGTTGTGTTAGTTTCTGCTGTACAGCAAAGTGAATCAGTTATACATGTACATACATCCACTCTCTTTTTAGATTCTTTCCCATATAGGCCATTACAGAGCATTGAGTAGAATTCCCTGTGCTATACAGTAGGTCCTTATTAGTTATCTATTTCATATATAGTAATGTGTATATGTCAATCCCAATCTCCCAATTTATCCCTCCCCGCCCCTTATCCCCTGGTAACTATGAGTTTGTTTTCTACATCTGTGACTCTACTTCTGTTTTGTAAATTAGTTCATTTGTAACCCCTTTTTTTAGATTCCACATATAAGGGATATCATATGATATCTGTCTTTCTGTGTGTGACTTACTTCACTCAGGATGACATCCATGTTGCTGCAAATGGCATCGTTATTTTTTATGCCTGAGTAATATTCCATTGTATATATGTACGACCTCTTCTTTATACATTCCTCTGTTAATGGACATTTAGGTGGCTTCCATGTCCTGGCTATTGTAGATAGTGCTGCAATGAATATAAATTAGTCTTTAACTTCAAACTTAAGAAAGAAATTCATTGGGGTCTTCCCTGGTGGTCCAGTGGTAAAGAATCTGCCTTCCCATGCCGGGGATGCGGGTTCGAACCCTGGTTGGGGAACTAAGATCCCACGTGCCACAGGGCAACTAAGCCCGCGTGCCACAATTATAGAGCTCACGCGCCTCAACGAGAGAGCCCATGTGCCTCAAACTACAGAGTCCATGTGCTCTGGAGCCCACCCGCACACCACAACTAGAGGGAGAAAACGTGCACGCCACAACTAGAGAGAAGCCCGCGTTCCGCAACAAAGACCCGACACAGCCAAAAAAATAAATTAAATAAATAAATAAAGGAATTCATTGAAAGAAATCAAAATACTATGGGTAAATCATGTATATTTCTTACAGAAAGTCAATATTTATTGCTGATATGTGGCTGTGTTTAAGTACCAATTCCTCAGCAATATGGGCTTGGTATAGTCCAATGTTTCGGTTTTTAGTTCTGATACCGACAAGGGTTCTTGGCCTTCCCCAATCAATAGAAACTGATAAGAGGCCAGACAAGAAATTCAGGCAAGGCTTTACTGGGGGCCCCTGCTGCAGCAGGAGGGAGTGAGAACAAGTAACAGGTTCCCTTGCTCGCTCCCTGGGGGGCGGTGAGCTTGCTCCTTATATGGGGTGAGGGTAGGGGTGGGTCCAGGGGTCGGGCCAGAGGGGTGGCTTAGGTGTTTTGCCCACCCCTTAGGTGGTGTTAAGTGCAGGGGGCATGCGCAGTATCCTGCTTTTGCTCTGGACACCCTGTTTCTGCTCCCTGTCTGCTCCCAGCTCTTCAGAGTGGCAGCTGGGTTTTCTTTTTTGGCCTTTTTGTATCTTGTTGTCCATAATTTGCCCCAACTGCATGTGCGCTCAGTTATTTTTAGTCCCTTACAGCTTCTTTGTATTTTGTTGCTCTAGGAGAAGAGATGTTAGTCCAGGTGCAAGCATGGCAGCAAAGGGTCTCAGGTCTGAGGCCCCAGCCTGTCTCAGTTCTAGTGCTGTGTGCAGATGAATCAGGTTCCCCGTTTCGCTGCTCACACTGGTCCTTGGAATCTGGCAGCAGAGGTTCTCAGATGACCTGTGCTCTCCATGGCTGATCGCTGCAGCACGAGGGCTTACTTCCCTCACTCTTACCACACCTTGGGGTCTTTGTTCTACTTTGACGTAACCATCTTTTCCCAGATATCCTCCACATGGCTCACACTCTCATCTTCAAATCCTTACTCAAAAGTCAACTTCTCAGAGAAGGCTTTCTTAACCACCTCATTTAAAATGGAAACTTCATCCCCCAAACTCCTTATTCCCTTTCCCTGCTTTCTATTTCTCCATAAATTTGTCACCATGTAACCTTTTATATGATTTCTGTCTATATTTTACTTACCGCATGTCTCTCTCTACTATAATCTTAAACCCACTGGGGGCAGAGATTTTGTCTGTTCTGTTTACTGGTACATTGTAGGTACTCAAGCAATATTTGGTGAATGCATGAATAAATGAATAATTTCCTTTGGCCTGTGTACATTAACAAATTAAATTACTCACTGATGGACTTAGTTCATCTACTCAATCTGCACACATTATTAAAGTTATACTTTTCTTTGGTCATTTTCTACCTGAAGTTAGGGGCTAAGTATCTTCTTTAGGTTCACTTTGGGCCATGCATCAAAAGGCACTGTGACAATTTTCACCTTGTTGTTACCTGGCATGGTTCCACTTCTGGATTCATTCATTACTACTTATCAGTGTTTTTACAAATTTCTGCCAACAACAATCTTTCCTCTAATGTTCTTGCTGTCATCACCTTTGACCATCTCAGGTAACCCATCACATGGGTCATTTCCTGCTCTCTCCTCCACTACTGTCCTCCTCCAATCAATATTTTAAATAAGGAAACACACTTCCTGTTAGAAACTAACCTTTTCTAACCCACGTTTCCTTCATATTATAATACTGCTTAGCTTCTCAGCCAGCCTTCTGCAAAGTGTTGTCTGTATTTAAATTCTCCATTACTTCGTATCTATACCCTACGCTGCATCTGTTTCTTAATATCTACAACATATTTTGTCTTTTATCCCTAAATTCTATCGAACTTTTACCAGAGTTATTCATGATCTGCTGCTACTAAATGCAACAGATACTTTTAATTCTTTATCACGCTACTTGTATTATTTTCCCCCTTGTTTTTCATCCTATTTCATGATCTCATACTCTTGAGTTTTCTTCTCATTGGTCACCCATTCTTAATCTAATTTTTTATCCTCCTGGTTATCTCAGCCACTTCTATGGCTTTAATTATCATTAATATATTTGATGATTTCCTATAGTTCTAGGTCATATCTCTTTCCTCAGCTTCAAATAATAACCCAACTGACAACTTACAACTGGATGTCCTACAGGAACTTCCAATTCAATAGGTCAACCACTCACCTCCCTTCTTATGTTCCTTATCTCACTGACTATCTCCACTTCTCACTTAGGTTTATAACCAGAGGCTTGATATCATCCTGAGTCTCACCTCTTTTTCCCTCACTCCTCACTTCATATTTATTTGATCTGGTTAATAGAGGTGAGAACTGAGTCTCCTGAAATATTCAAGAGTGCCTAACATGAAGTTAACATTCTCTAACTTAACATGTCATACTACAAGTAGTGATACTTTATTATTTCATTGGTAGATTAGAGACATTGAGGCTCAGATCAGTTCTGACATGGTCAAAGTCACCTGGAAAATAAACTGAGTTAGCCAAGACTGGATTTGAAGACCTCTGAATCCCAGTCAGGTAACTTTTTATGATCTTAAGCTATGAATATACCAGAAGGTACATGGATTAAATTTTTTCCAGATATAAGCAGAATTTTCTTTCTGCTCGGTGTGGGCATTGCTCATCCTGCAGACATAGTCTCAGGTTTCTCACGTGCCAGCATGGCACTATACTTATGCAGAATGAATGTGCGGAAGATAAACATTGTGTGATACACTCAGTGTTCATGTCAGGTTTTCCTTAGTACCAGGGACGTGATTCTGTTCATTGCCTCTCTCAACACTTCTTTCACTTTTTCATTCCTCAAGCTATAAATAAAAGGGTTCAGAAGAGGGGTCACTATGGTAATGAGGACAGTGGCTACCTTGTCAAAATCCAGGGAGTGGTTCTGACTGAGTCTCACATACACAAAGATGTTGCTCCCATAAGCAATGGAAACGATGGTGATGTGGGAAGCGCAGGTGGAAAAAGCTTTTTGATGGCCTTGGGCTGAGGGGATGTGCAGGATGGTAGAAATGATGTAGATGTAGGATCCAGTAGTGAATGCCAGGGAGCTCAGGATGACAAGGGCAGATAGGAGAAAGTTTACCTTCTCAGTGAGACGAGTATCTATACAGGCCACCTGTAGAAGGGGGGCAATGTCACAGAAAAATGATTAATTTCTTTGCTACAGTAGAGTAGCCTTGTCACTACTATGGTTGGTACCAACACGGGTAGGAAGGCTCCCAACCAACAGCCCAGAATCATCAGGAGGCAAGCCCTGCTGTTCATGATGATGGTGTAGCGCAGTGGGTTACAGATGGCCACGTAGCAGTCAAAGGACATCACTGCCAAGAGGATGAATTCCACGGTTCCCAGAAAGAAGTAGAAATATGTTTGAGTAATGCAGCCAGCAAAGGACATGTTTTTCTTCTCTCCTAGAAGGCAGGCTAGCAACTTTGGGGTAACGACAGTGGTGTATAAAATATCCAGAAAGGACAAATTACTGAGGAAAAAGTACATTGGGGTTTGTAAGCGATTATCAGCCCACATTAGGGAGATGATGATAATGTTTTCCATTGCTGTTAGTGTGTAAGCCAACAAGAGAGCCACAAAGAGGGATATTCGAAGCTTCAGGAGGGCTGGGAAGGCAGTCAGGGTGAACTAAGTCACTGTGAGGCAATTCCCCACGGCCATTGTTACGTGTCAACAATAGGTCTCCCTGAAGAAACAAGAAAAAGGAAATCAGCCTCGAAGGTAGTTTTTTGTTGTTGTTTTTTTGTTTTTGGCCATGCTATGTGGCTTGTGGAATCTTAGTTCCCAGACCACATACTGAACCTGGGCCCCTGGCAGTGGAAGCGCTGAGTCCTAACCACTGGACTGCCAGGCAATTCCCTAGAAGGTAGTTTTATAAATATCTGTTGAAAATGTATTGTGGAGAGTGTCTTATATTGGGAAATGACTCGAGGGATATATTCCTTGATCTGAAAGTCATTATGGTGCAAACTTGGGAAAGTCAAAATACTATTTAGACACACATTTTTCTATAAAATTAAGAGATAAGACTGGATTAAAAAAAAACTTTAAGATTTCTCCTCATTAAAATGCAATTTCTGGGACTTCCCTGGTGACGCAGTGGTTGGGAATCTGCCTGCCAACACAGGGGACCTGGGTTTGAGCCATGGCCCGGGAAGATCCCACATGCTGCCGAGCGACTAACCCCTTGCTCCACAGCTACTGAGCCTGTGCTCTAGAACCCACGAGCCACAACTACTGAGCCCGCATGCCACAACTACTGAAGCCCGCAAACCTAGAGCCTTTGCTCTGCAACAAGAGAAGCCACCGCAATGAGAAGCCGGTGCACCACAACGAAGAGTAGCCGCCACTCGCCACAACTAGAGAAAGCCTGCGCGCATCAATGAAGACCCAACACAGACAAAAATAAATAAATTTATTTTTAAAAAATAAAATAAATAAAATGCAATTTCTGCTCTTTTCAACCTGTCCAGCTTTACTTTCCTAGCTAAATATGTGCTAAAGTACTGACTCATACTTTATCTAGAACTTCTATCATTCTGAAGTTTACAGTCACTGAGAGGGAAACCCTTTTAAATACTTTCTAGCCTTTTCTATAACAAGTTTTCTTTCACTGTGGCGGTTGACATTGGTGACCTGCCATTAGTAAGAGGTAAATGTTGATTTCTTTTTTCCAATATTTGCTGATCACCAGAGTCTCCCAATTTTTAAAGTCTTTTCCTAGCAGGCAAAGATCTATGGAAATAGACCAGGAATGTCGAAAAGGAACAACGGCTCATGGTTCCTATTAATCACTTTAGATGATACATCAAAAGGGAATCATGAGTATCTTGTTATCAGGTTAGGTCCTGTGTCCAAATCCTACTTCCTGCATGTTCCATGAAGTATGTAATATGTACATTGAATATCTGGCTGATTATTTAAGAGGACATTATACGATGTAATAAAATTCACAAATTACACACAGAAAGGTAAAGTAGAGGTAATTCAGCTTACTTTATTTACTTGATCAGTTGAAATCATAAAACTGTACATTGGGGCTTCCCTGGTGGCGCAGTGGTTGAGGCCGCCTGCCGATGCAGGGGACATGGGTTAGCGCCCCGGTCCGGGAAGACCCCACATGCCACGGAGCGGCTTGGCCCGTGAGCCATGGCCGCTGAGCCTGCGTGTCCGGAGCCTGTGCTCCACAACGGGAGAGGCCACAACAGTGAGAAGCCCACGTACCGCAAAAAAAAAACAAAAAAAAACTGTACATCAACATCACCCAAGTTGTACTTTCGCCTACTATCTGAGAAATGGTTCTTTTGCATAGATTTCCCCATTTCAGGTTAAAACTACCCATTCTTGAACTCTGACCTCAGTGCTTTCTCGGTCTAGATTTTACTTAGCTCCTTAATAAATAAGTTATAGCTAATGCCCTCATTTCCCTTCTCTCACCTCCTCTCTGACCCCTTCAAGATAAAAAGTTTGCCTTCTTATTTCACTTTTTATTTGAAGTTTTTCCTATTACAAAAACACATTTTTCAGTGCAAAAAATTAGAAAATGCAAATGGAAAAAATTTATAATCTGTAGTTAAACAAGTTAGAGATACAGGACAACAGTTTGGTGTATATATTTCCAGGCTGTTTCAAAGTACTAATTACATACATATGTACCTAGAATAAATTACTAACATATTATTTTGTAACCAGCTTTTTCTTTCTTTTTTATAATAATCATTTTTCCACGTCAATAACTAGAAATCTACACAATCATTTCTTAAAAACAACTTTTTGAGGTATAATTGATATACAAAGAACTGCACATCTTTAATGTGCACCATTTGACGAGTCTGGACGTATGCAAATACCCAGGAGATCATCATCACAATCACGCTCACAGACACACCTAACACCTCCCAGAGTTTCCTTTACACAATCATTATGAAGGGTCATATAGTTCAGTTCTATGGATGGGACTGTGATGTATTCAGCCAGTTGTTTAGTGTTGGTAACTTAGATGATCAACATTTCTTGCTTATACAGATAATGCTCAATATTCTTGCACATATGTCTTTGTGCAGCTATCTTACTATTCCTTAGAATACTCTTATTTCCAATAGCATATTTGTTCTCACTATTTCTATCATAATATAAAAATACAAGAAAGGTTTTGCCCTACTAGAGCCTCTGATAATGCAAAATCACTTACAGATTGCTTTCATGGGTTCTTTTTCTGAGGTAATAAATAGCTCCACATCATACCTAAAGCTGGGTAGCTGATGGCTTTAACAAGATTAAGCTGATGTGCTTTTCTTAAAGTCTCCTTTTATGTTCTGAACTTCAATTTTCTTGTCTGAAAAATTAGAATGTTGGATTACACCTTTAAAAGGTTCATCCATTGTCTTGGAGTCCTGCTACCAGTTATTTTTCCAACATTCTTCCCCACCTCAAATATTCTAACTTATTTTATTCTAGTAAACAGCCTCCCAAATGATTCTGTAAATGACTCCACAGAAATGGCTGCTCACGACTATGTATACAAATGTAATAGCAGATGAAATCTCATATGAACTTTCCGTGAGAGGCTTTCTGATACCATTTTTGTGTGTATTTTATATCACTATTTCCACGAGGTCATTCAACTGGCAAATGATATTTCACATGTTAAGATTCAAGTATTAACTAATGTGAGAAGTTAGAAAAACTGAGTTCCAGTCCCAGTTTATATCACTTTCATCTTCATTAGATTAAAGTCTTCAACTGAGTCATAGTTTCTTCATCTGAGAAATGAGGGTAATTATAACATTCAAAATGAGCTGCTGTGAGGTTTAAATTAAATCATGTGTGTGACAATATTTAATAGATTCTTGTTAAAAAATATGGTTCCATTCAGAAAAGACTGGGATGGACTTAAAGAAGATGAACACTTAGAGCTACTTGTTTCTTATCTGAGTAAATATCAATAAATTATGAAAAGTTTAATTTGTAACTGAGGGATATTTTTAATGCGTACTTAATCTGAATCCCCCCAGGTTGACATCTGACCCCACTAAGTATATTGACAGATCAGAGAGACTATACACAGAGAAATAAATTTAACGAAAGTGATATATTAGTAAACAAAACATATGTGAAAGTGTATACTTACATCTTGGCAGCTGAACAGATGATTTAAGATTCTCCTAACATGTTTTTAACGTGCAGACACAGTAAGAGGCTCAAACTTTGATTATTCTGTGTGCATGAATTAATTCTAAGCATTGTACATTGAAAACAATTTTTGGCCATTTCTATTGCTATTTCTAGCTCATAGAAATACCTCTCAAAGATAAAATAAACCTTACTAGGTCACTGAACCATCTCACCCTAATGTGAGTCCTTCTGATTAGTATTCTCGCCACATACCCAACCCAGCCATTGCTTGGATGACTCCAGTGATTGGGAAATGACTATCCTGCTTTTGCACTGGCTAAATAAAAAGCTCTTATTTGGAGTGGAAAACTCTGTCTTTGTAACTTCCAAATACACATTCATGCACTTTCCTTAGGGACCAAATACTGACCTTTTCCACCCCAACAGCCGTCAAACACCTCTACGATCTGGAAATCCTCTTTGTCCCACAACATCCCAGTGATTTCAGCACAGCTCAAACTCCAGTCTGTTTCTGCAGATAGAGAATGTGGTAGTTGTGTTAAGTGGCTTGACAACGTTGCAGGACTAAATCAGTCAAAGCTGTATTAAGAGTAGATCATCTCGAACTCCACTTAAGAAATTCATCCGAGAAAAAAACATTGATTCTCAATTCTCAAGTATTTTTCCCCATGCAAGAAGGCTATGTTTTGTCTCTTTGGTTAATTTTTAGTAACTCGGCTATTTTAGATATAGAATTTCATACAATTAACTCATCTAGACGTGTCTGAGGCAGAATCCTTTGAGCATCCTCACCAAGGGATGGCCAGTGAAGGGTGCTCAGTACAGTTTTTGGTATTTCATTCCACCTTCATGGTTACTAGAATATTTTTCCATTGGAGCTTTACCAAATGCTCTTGAATGCTCTACATCACCAGATTAAAGATGATTTGAATTAAAAAAGAAAAAAGTTATCCCTTTCCATTTCTCTATAAAACTTCCTTTTTTTTATGATTCTTTCCTCAGTGGATGAACTATATTTTTTGCACAGGCTTATTTGCCTTAGAGATTTAGAGGGGAACAGCTCTTGGGAATATGGGTCAAACGAAGTTAATTAATATTGTTATAAAAGAATGTTGGTTTTGAACTACCTAATCACAATTACAAAGTTTTAGAAGGTGTAATAGACCTGTTAGGGGCTCCTTGGGGGATTTCCTCAGGTATTTTGCTTTATCCTTTTTTTTTTTTTTTTTTTTTTTTGCGTTACGCGGGTCTCTGACTGCTGTGGCCTCTCCCGTTGCGGAGCACAGGCTCCGGACGCGCAGGCTCAGCGGCCATGGCTCACGGGCCCAGCCGCTCTGCGGCATGTGGGATCTTCCCGGACCAGGGCACGAACCCATGTCCCCTGCATCGGCAGGCGGATTCTCAACCACTGCGCCACCAGGGAAGCCCTGCTTTATCCATTTAAAGGAAAAACAATACTTAAAAAAATCAACGAAGATGTTAAAAACAGAAAACTTTTCATCCCACTTAAGTTATTGATACAATAGGAAACATTCTCCAACAATGAATATTCTAGAGTTTCAGACAACACGTAGTACCTCTGTCTGTACCAGCATAGATTTAACAAAAAACTTCCAAGTGAAAATATAGCCATAGTAAATTCCATTATGTTTCTCATCCCTGTCCTGTCCTTGTTCAGAAACATAAGCCCTTATACTGAACTCAGCCCAGTTCAACGGTTATTCCATCCTCCTGAATTATCTCTCACAGTCACAAGCTTGCTATAAACTTTAACTTCATTCTCTAATACGTACATATTTTTTAAATAAGAAGTAAAAAAAAATTCTCCTCCGAACTAAAAACGCTGTACTTTTCATCTTAACATAAATCTGACTTTTACTTGAGGACGCTGATTCCACTGAGTCTCTTTCAAGCGAGCATGCACCTCCTCCTTTCCCTGTCCCCAAGGGTGAGGGATGCATGGCTGGAGCGACAGGCTCATTCTTATTTGCTGTTGAGGATGGTGTTATTTTGTTCCCAATTTGCACTCTCTTTTGGTTTCGGATAAAAATTCTCCAAGGCTTATATTACACAATCTTGTTCGTTTTCCTTGGTTACGTCATTTAGTGCCCAGCTGAGTTTCAAGAAAGAAGTAAACAACTGCCATAGAGCATAACATTAAGACAATGATGGGGGAGTTTTTACTGAATTTGAAAACATGAAAATCGCTGGAGATACATTTAATAAAGACTTTTTCAGTGGTTCATGGTCTCCTGCTTCATCCTAAGAATTTCAATCATTATGGGAAACTTTATTATCTATATAAATAGAGTTATAAAAGATGCTAAAATTTGAATGTCTTAATCTTACTATCAATGAGTATCGCCTGCATTCCTCCATTTTTATAACTGGATTTTGCCATTACACTGAATTACTCAATCTCTGAAATCCCAAACTCCAAGATACCAATCTCGGACCATTATCTCCCAATTCTACAGTTCTTTGTTTCTGTACATTTACTCCATGGCCTCATCCAGCCACCAGCAGATGGATGACCCCATTTTCTCCTTATCAACCTTTCTGCCTAAAATATAAATAATATTAAAAAATATTTTTTTCCGTGTGAAAATATAAAAAGTACGTTATTTCTACAAGTATATATATTTCTACAAAGAGAGAAAGGAAACGAGAAGGAGAGGGAGAAGGAGAGAGAGAGAGTGAGAGAGACAAAGAGACAGAGAGAGAGATACTGAGAATAAGTCGTTGCAGTGGAATGAACACCTCTAAAATGGAGCTGAAATAAAAACAAGAGCCTCTGGGCATTATTTTAAAATATACCTCAAGTACCACTGGGGAGACGTATCACAAGTCCTAAAATTTTGTGCTGTCTTAACATCTTTGAGCCTCACAGGGCCCCGAAGGCCTAACTGTGAGCCCCCCCGCTTTTGCCAGATATGCTCCCCCATAGCAGGAGAGTCTCCCACCTGGCTAGTTCCCATAACAGCCAGACCACCTGGATCCCACCCAGTCGTCAACCTAACCAGCTTCAGTTCTCTGCCAGCTGAGCAGTTGTTCACTCTGCTTCTGAATGCAACCCCTGTGTGGTCCTACAGGGCATGCTGTGTTCTCCTCCCTGGGCTGTGAACATATGTGATTAATAACGTATTGTCCATCTTATCCATCCAGTATCGAGTGTCTTGTGTTCAGCCATCCCCAGAACTCTAGAGCAGGACTCTCTACTTCACCAGTGGGATGAAGAGGAAACAAGAGCAAACAAGACTGGGGAGCACAACACTTCACTTACAGCAAAAAAAAAAAAAAGTGTAGCAATAGACTCATGGCCATGTACTTAACTGGTATCACCTCATATCCTATCGCCTAGAAATGGCTGGTCCAGCTGAAGAGTGTACAGGTTATTGACAGATCAGTTACAGCACTTGTTGGGAGACAACAAACTGAAAGCTTAAGATTCTGTCTTGAAAAACTTAACATAGTCTTTGAACCAACTATTGTGTGATACTGTCTCCCCCAAATCCAGAATACAAGGGGCTGGTAATCAAGGGGTAGAAGTGGTAGTGATGATCTCACTTTACTTCTAATAACACACTCACAGAATTTTTGTTTCTCATCTTGAAAACTCTGAGCTCTGCTGGTTAGGTTTTAGACCCCAAGGAGAGAATGTTTCCACCATGAGACACAGCAGTGGTTCCACTGAATTGGAAGACTGAACTGCCACCTGGCCATTCTGAACTCCTTATGCAACTGAGCACTTGGGTAAAATAAAGGTTTACTACTGGCTGGAGTATTGACCCCAATTCCCAAGAGTAAATTGGGTTGCTAGGACATAATGGAGACAAAGAGGATTATGACTGGAATGCTGAGGATCCTCAGGGTGCCTATTACTACTTTCATGTCTTATAATAAAGATTAATTGAAAACTACAGCAAAAATTCCTACTTTAAATCCTGATTTTTACAATCATATCACCATATCCCTCTAATTCATTATCCTTTAACTTTTCATTGTTACATTAATACATGGAAGTACATTGTATACCAGTGTCCACAATCCCAGCAAACCTTCTTCACCAGGCTGTTTCACTTATGCCGATGCAAACTGGCTCCAGTCTTCTGCTGGGTTTTGTGCCAAGAGACCTTGGTCCTCCTGTCACTCAGATTCATAACCCCTCTTTTGCCTTTCACCATTTTAATCGGCACTAGTGCTGAAGGAATTATCTATTTTTCCCCATTCAGAAACTTACCAAAGCTAACATAAACTGAGTGAATCCATTGTGGTGCTTTTACCAGTTTGAGGAGTTGGTAGAGCATTGGGATCACTTAATGCAAAATTTTGGTAGACATTCCATCTATCATCACCCTTTTCACGCCGTTTTTAATTAACCGGGATCTAGGCAGTCTTCTTTTGATGGATGTCTAATTAGAGCCTTACATTTGTGAGGTTAACTTCACCCCCAAAGTGATATTTTTTCAGGCTGCTTATTGGAAAGACAGCCCTATATGACTTTAAAAAATTTTAAATATGTACCAACACAATAATTGTCACATATTTTCTGCCATGCAAGAGAAGGGATGTGGCCATTGAAGAATATTCCTTTAGTTTTTTTCAGAAGACCTTCCTCAAGTTCCATTTTCTAATTCATATATATATGCACACATATATATATGTTATGAAGAACTGGCTCGTGTGATTATGGAGGTTAAGTCTCACATTCTGCCATCTGCAAGCCGGAGACACAGGAAAGTTGGTGGTGTGATTCCAGTCCAAGTCTCAAGGCCTGAGAATCTGGGAGCCAATAGCGTAAATCCCATTCCAAGGGCACGAGAAGACTGATGGAGTAACTGTGTTAAGCTCTTGACAAACTCCAAATAAATTATTTGGCACATTTTACTGTAGTCCTTAGAATCCTTCTCATGTAATGGAATGTATGATCATGGTTATTCTTACTGAATAATCTGTTACAACTGAGTTGGGAGGAAGGAATATGTGAGAATTAGCTGGTAAGTAGAAGCGTCAATGAACTCATTACATAAAACAGTGGCTCCCTGGTTGGATGCCCTTCATCCATATTTGGAGGATATAATATATCTAATAAGTAGATATTGTTTAAAATGTCTACAAGTTATTTTGGTATATTCCCCCTTCCGTCTCTGATATGAAAAACAATAGTTTGAAACATCTGGTCATAGGTGAGAATAGGAAGAGTGAAGAATTCTCTAGCGGTCCTCAAATTTGGGACAAGTAGCTCCCATTTTCCAATTAACTGAACTAATCAGAATCAATGTATCATTACATTGATTAAACAAACATCCTTGTCTGCGATTATAACAATGTTGGTCATCATCATAATAATGATCAACAAACAGCAGTATATTTATACCATTTTTAAGAGTTTATGAAGTCTTTTTGCACTTTCAGTTTCAAGGCTGGTCCAACCCGGGGCCAGCCCTACTTGGATACCTGAATCATGTTTAAATTACCTTATTTGTTGAGGACTTTCTTTCCTGCATTAATGATCTCAGAATGGGACTTTTGAGTAACGTGGGAATTCATTAAGAAGTTAAAACAGCACAAAGTGTCGACTACATTTATCTTCACCTAACAATGATTTTTTTGTTGCAAAATCATTCTGTTTTAATAACAATTCAGATTAAATCACGATAATGGATTTACCAGTGAATTAGGATACAAGCAGAATTACAATAAATGGTTCCCAAGTTTCATTCAGGTATCTCTTACATGTATTTACTCTTGGTTTTCTGATTTAACGTCTCAGTTAAAAATAGCATTACCTGAAATTGCTATTTTCCATATAATTTTTTTCAAAAGCATAAAAGATGAATCAATTAGAAGGTGATCAAAAATTTACAGATAAAGTTTCTCTCAAATATTGGTCAACATGAAGTTATAAAATTTTACCTAACAATGATTGAAATAAAAACAAACATAACTATTAAAATATGAATTTGCCAGATATTTTGCTGCTTTTCACTAATCTTTCGTAAGAGTCTTGTAAATTCTTCTGGTTGCAAGTGATGAAAGACAGAGAGTTTAGGATTTAGTATTGGCTTTAAAAAAACATACCATGTTTGGTTCTTTACTTTTACATTCTTGCACCTTTAACACTAGCAATTTAACATTGGTAAACGGAATAATGGCACCTAAAGATAGCCTTGTTCTAATCCCCTGAACCTGTGAATACACTTCTCCCTTGGTATTCAAGGGGAATTGGGTCCAGGTCCCTCATATAAAATGACATAGTATTTGCCTATAAACCTGTGCACATCCTCTTGAAACTTTATATCATCTCTAGGTTACTTATAAAACCAATGTAAATGCTATGTAAATAGTTGCCAGCTCATAGCAAATTTATTTTGCCTTTTGGAAGTTTCTGGAATTTAATTTTTCCAAGTATTTTTGATTGATAGTTGGTTGAATCAGTGGATGTGGAACACGAGGGTGCGGAGGGTCAGCTCTATGCTACTTTACTTGCAAAAGTCACTTTATAGAAGTAATTCAGGATGTGGACCTTGAGTTGGTGGCATTATTGTGGATTCTCTGGGTGGGCTCAGTCCAATCAAATGAGTCCTTAAAAAGGAAGAACTTTTTCCATCTGAGTCAGAGAGGGGATGGCAGAAGGAGGAGGAGAGATGTGAAACATGAGAGACTTGCCCCCCTGTTGTTGGCTTTGATGGTGGAGGAAGGGGGGCCATGAGCCAAGCACTGCAGCACCTTCTAGAAACTGGGACTGGCCCTTGGCTGATAGCCAGCAACATAACAGGGCCTTGGTCCTAAACTTCAAGGAAATGAATTCTGTCAACAGCCCAAATGAGAAGGCAATAGATTGTCCCCTAGAGCCCCTCGAAATGAATGCAGTCTGCAGCCTGGTGAGACCTGTACTGGACTCCTGACCTACAGAACAGTAAGATAATAAATCTGTATTTTTTTAGCTGCTTATTTTGTTATGGCCTCAACAGGACACAAACTTTCAAAATCCCATCTTAATTAATGTCTGATTATGAATACAGAGCAGAAAATTATGTGAATGCTTCATTTCTGGTAATATTGTTTCAATTTTTTTTTTTTTTGGCCATTCACCACAGCTTGCAGGATTGAACACAGGTCCTTGGCAGTGAATGCATGGAGTCCTAACCACTGAATTGCCAGGGAATTCCCTGTTCTACATTTTTTTGACCTTTAAACATTTGCCCACTGCTCTATCTTTTGACGGACAACGTTCTTTTTTTTTTTTTTTTGGACAATGTTCTTTTATAATATTCTGAATCCATTCTGAAGATGGTACTTTCTCTACCTGCTCTCCCATGATGGGTTCCCTGCCAGTTCTTAAGGTCTTCATCTTTGTCTACATAGCTAGATGGTCAATGACCGCACTGGTAATGACCTATTTTGATCTTTGAGATGCCTCTTGTCTTCTCCGTGTTCCTAAGCTCTCTTTTTAGATGCTTGTCCCCACAGCACCTGCTCAGTGGCTGTGTTGACAGAGGGCAGTTTACCTCTTGCCAAACCCTTCCTCTTACAAATAAGTGAATCAGGGAAGACATCTCTCTCCAATCAGATCAATCAGATCCTCTTTCCAGGAATTTGGATTTAGAACTCTGATAATTTAAAATAAATGTTGATATAAATAATGTATATCTCAAATATTTAAATGTATCCAATATATATACTTGTATATATATATATCTATGATTGAAATATACATATATCTGTAAATGACTGAAGCAACCATTACCTTCCATGTGCAGAGAGAAGTGGAAAGAGTCTGCAGACAGAGAAACATGAATCAGGCATGTACTAGTCTGCTGTGATGCTGTAGGAATTTATCACAAGCTTGGTGGCTTAAAATAACACTAAGGTATTCTATTATAGCTCTGGAAGAGAGAAATCCAAAGTCAGTTTTACTGGGCCTAAACCTGGGTGTCGGCTGGGCCATGCCAAGAGCTCTAGGGCAGAGAGAATCCATTTCTTTGCTTTTTCCAGCTTTGAGATGTGCAGTCCTTGGCTTATGGCCCCTTCCTCCAACTTCAAAGCCAGCAGCATAGCATCTTCAAATCTCTGCTTCCAAGATCACATTACCTTCTTTTGTGTGGTAAAATCTGCCTCTACCTCTCTCATGTGACACTTGTAAATACAATAGAACCACCTGGGTAATCCAGGATAATCTCCCTATCGCAGGATCTGTAATTGCATCTGCAAAATCCCTTTGCCATATAAACTTTATATGTTACTTAGAGTCACAGGGTCAGGGATTAGGTCTGGATATCTTTTGGGGCCATCATTCAGCTTACCACAAGATATTTGGAAAAAAACCAATAATACAGAGACCAAATGAACCCCGAGAAAGCAAGAGAGAAATTCAGAGGGAAGAGAGTGTTTGCCTTGGATTTTCAAAGATTTCTAGTTCCTGATTCTAGCCCCTTAGCAGGTCTTGCTGTTTCTTACCTTTTGGGGTTTTATGTGGTGTTCTTGATTATTATTATAATAAATACCCATTTCACTTAAGCCAGCTTGATTACTCTTCTGCTTTTGTTTTCCCCCAACCAAATGCATCCTAGGATACTAATTCTTCTGTAGATGATGGTCACATTGGCCAGTTGCCACAGATGATCAATCTGGACTCATGGTCAGTTACTGCTTCTGAATAGTTGGTTCTCCTTTCAAACCGTTGCTTCTCACAGTCTATTGTCAGTCATCCTGATGCTTCCTGGTCTGTAGATTTTCCAGGTAATTAGGACTGGTAGGGAATGCTCTTGTCTCAGAAAAAGTGGATAACTTCCATGTTAACTTCTGTTTCCCCTCTTAAGTTTCTTCCCATTCCATACTTCATGACATAGTGAAGTATATATTCAAAACTAGTGATGTAGTTTGGGGCAAGACGCTTAATCTCAGTGAACCTCAGTTTTCTCATCTGTAAAATGGAGATAAAAATATCAGCTTCTCAAGGTTGTTAAGAGGATTAAATGAGATATATATGTACATATTTAAGTACATGTACAAACACAGGGTTATGTTACTCCTCTTCCTTGTTTTTGTATTATTATTATTATTTACAGTCTTTGGCTGTCAGGGACAATTCCAATCATCTTGCAAATTCTGAAAAAACCCAGTTAGATGAGTCACTTTTTTTTTTTTCTGTCTGTGCCATGTGGCATGTGGGATCCTAGTTCCCCAACCAGGGATCGAACCCGCATCCCCTGCAGTGGAAGCGCAGAGTCTTAACCACTGGACCGCCAGGGAAGTCCCAGAAGATTCATTTTTAATTACATGTGGTTGCATGACTTAGACTATCTCCGTTAATCCTACTTTAACTATTAAAAAAAAAATAGGAAAAGCATGTTACTGATGGGAAACTAAGGTCAGAGAGGTTAAGTGTCACCTGGTAAAGAAGTAATAGAGCTAGCCTTAAAATTCAGGTTTTCTGACTTCAGTATTTTTCTTTAATTCATAATGTTCTGTGTGTGAGATGGTCCAATAACAGTTCAGAGCATGTTATTTTCTCGATGGCTGAATTGTCTCCTATGGACCTTGACTATAATACTTTGCATCTGATGTGGCACAAAGCTTTTTCATTTCTTCTTACACATCTTTGATTTTACGATCTTCAAGCATGCCTTACTCCACATTGTGTCCAAGAGTTGAAAATGACATTCTTAGCAAACAAACTTTCAAGGTTTCCTGTGCAAAAAGGGCAAAATTTTGTTGACTGCATCTCTCAACACTTCCTTTACCTTTTCATTCCTTAGACTATAAATGAAGGGGTTCAGAAGAGGGGTCCCCATTATGGTGAGGATAGCTGTCACTTTGTCAAGTTCCAGGGAATGACTCTGGCTGGGTCTCACATACATGAAGATGTTGCTCCCGTAGGCAATGGAGAACACAGTGATGTGAGAAGTACAGGTGGAAAAGGCTTTCTGACATCCTTGGGCCGAGGGGATGTGCAGGATGGTAGAAATGATGTAGGTGTAGGGCACGGTGGTGAGCACCAGCGAGGTCAGGACCACGAGGGAAGATAAGAAGCAGCTTATCATCTCAATGAAATGAGTGTCTATGCAGGCCGCCTGCAGTAAAGGAGCGATGTCACAGAAGAAATGACTAATTTCTTCAGTGCAGTATGGCAATCTGGACACCACAATAGTTGGGCAAAGCACTGACGGGAAGGCCCCCTCCCAGCAGCCCAGAACTAACAGGAGGCAGGCCCTGCTATTCATGATGATGGTGTAGCACAGCGGGTTACAGATGGCCACATAGCGGTCAAAGGACATCACCTCCAAGAAGATAAACTCCACTGTCCCCAGAAAGAAGTAGAAATATGTTTGGATGATGCAGCCAGCAAAAGGTATGTTTTTCTTTTCCTCTAAGAGGCAAGCTAGCAACTTTGAGGCAATAGTAGTTGTGAATAAAATGTCCCAAAATGACAAATTATTGAGGAAGAAGTACATTGGTGTTTGGAGACGATTATCAGTCCATATTAAGGAAATGATAACAATGTTTCCTGTTATAGTGAGTGTATAAACCAGCAGGAGAATGAGAAATAGCAAGATCTGAAGCTCCTGGACAGAGGGAAAGGAGACAAAGGTGAATTCAATCATGCTAGTCTGGTTTCTCATGGCCATTTCTGTGTGAGGGGTGAAGAAATGAAGAAGGTTAGAACAGTTTAAGATGTCTTTCAAATGTTTTATGATTTCACTAAATATAGAATAGAGAGAACATTCAAGAGTGAGGGGTTCTAATTCTGTCTGTGGCCTTAGGCAAATCAAATTATATCACTAGGCCTCAGTTCTCATCTATATAATTGATGTGCTAGGGGAAAAAAAGCAAACAGCAACTCTGTGATCATTTTAAACTTTAACCATTTGATTTTTATTTAACTAAAATATTTCTTCTCTCTTTTTTTCCTTCCTTAAACCCAAATGTATTCAAACTAACTGAAATATGTAATTAACTGAAAATCATTCAAGTTATTTTGATCATATATTTTAATCATTTAATAATATGGATATCCTAGCTGAAAACCTCAGATTATATTTATTGAAGGAAGAGAGGCTATCAGACAGATTCTATTTTCATTCCTCTGTTAAGACTGACTAGCATATCATGAACTGAAGGATCCTTTTAACCTATCATAATTGAAATAACAACTGAGTTATTTCAAATGAGTTAAGATGAGATAAACAATAGATTAGGTAAAATTTTAAACAGAGTTAGTAATTAGGAAGATATATCAAAAGAATTTATCTTTAATGAAGCAAAGAGAGATAGACATTGAAAATATGAGACAATGTTCAAAGAAATGAAAGGAATGGGAACATTTATATACATAGTTTGTATCCTTCAGGAGAGAGAATAGAGGCAGTGAAGGTGGGGCAGTATTTAAAAGGGAAACAGATTCAGGACACTCAAGGGAGAATATGGAAAACAACCAGAAAGGGAAGATCACTTATATAGGAACAGGAGTTAAAATGACTGTCGGTTTCTCAACAGCAGCAAAGGAAGCCAAAACTTAGTTAAATAATATCTTTAAAGTATGGTGAGAAAATGATTGCCATCTCAGAATTGTAGATCTAGTGAGATTATCTTCATTGTAAAATAAATATATTACAGACAAAAACTTCGGGATTTATTACCAAGGGACCAGCTGTAATTTCTAAAAAATACAATTCAAGAATAAAAAAATAATTTTAAGATAATTTAATATGTAGAAAGAAATAATAAAAAATAAAATGTGAACATGTACATAAATCTAAATGAAAATTCTTTGTAAAAAGTCATAATAGTGTTGAATTTGTGAAGTTAAGCTAGGATGACAATAGAATGTGAGAGTGGAGAGGAAAAATTGGAGTTTCCAAACCAAATGATACAAGAGGGGATGAAATATTCTTTCATGTTAGATTTTAAGTTAAATAAACTGGATAACTTTTCTAGGGTACTCACTGAAAGAATAGAAATAATTTCCAAATTTGTAGACAGGAAAAAATGTTATAAGAGAAACAAAACTCAACTAAAACAAAAATATAAATAAATACCAACAGTTAACACAATTAGGGCTTCCCTGGTGGTGCAGTGGTTGAGAATCCACCTGCCAATGCAGGGGACACAGATTCGAGCCCTGGTCCGGGAAGATCCCACATGCCGCGGAGCAACTAAGCCCGTGCGCCACAGCTACTGAGCCTGCGTTCTAGAGCCTGTGTTCCGCAACAAGAGAGGCCACGATAGTGAGAGGCCCGCGCACCGCGATGAAGAGTGGCCCCCACTCGCTGCAACTAGAGAAAGCCCTCGCACAGAAACGAAGACCCAACACAGAAAAAATAAATAAATTTATATATTAAAAAAATTCATAGTTAAAAAAATTATATTCTGGACCTTTGCTGGCTGATATTGTAGCCACAAGCCATGTGTGGCCACTTAGCATTTGAAATGTGGCTAGTTTTGAGATGTGCTGTAAGTATAAAATGCATTATGAATTTTAAAGATTTGCACCAAAAAAAAAAGAACGTAAATTACCTTAATAGAGTTATGTTATTACATGTTTAAAAGATAATATTTTTGGATATAGTGCTACTAACCTTCTGGAGTCTGTCCCCACGAAGTGTCCGCCTACCTGGTGTCACTCACGCCAGTAGAATAAGACCGAGTTCAGTTCAGAAGCAAAGGACGGTGTTATCCTTTGATCAGAGAATGGAGTGGTGCGTACTCCCACTCTGGAGCACAGGCTTCCGGGACAGGCGGACGGCGAGGGCGGGGCTGCTTGATAGCGTGTGGATAGTGTCGGGCGCAAGGAGTTCTCGCGAGGCTGGAGCAGCTCTGCGGCTCACGCTCCAGATCACAGTGCCTGGTGCAGCATCTCTGCACACAGCGCGCCGCCGCCATCTTGAATTGGGTGTAGTGGGCGGCGTTTCTGCGCACAGCACCTCGAGCTGGGGTGTCGGCGTCGGCATTTCCCGCGAGAAAGTCTGGTCTGAAGTGCAGGGGACGAGGCCTCCGCACGCGGCCCCCTATGAGCAAGTGGAACTAGACTGAGCACAGAAGAAAAGAAAAAAAAGGTTAGACCTAATTTTATTACCCAGATTCTATTTTTATTTCCTGGGAATTGTTAATGGTCTTTGTTGGTGACAAACCCCTCCTCTGCCTTTTGTCTCGCTCGGTCTTGAGGGGGGCTGAGGGTGGAGGTCTGTCTCCTGTGAGTGCCTCCTGCTGAGTGTGGGTGTTATCACCACCCTGGGAGAGAAGCAGAGCTGCTCCCCAGCTGCTGCCTTTAGGTGCGTGTGATGGTCACCAGGCCTCGGCCCTGACTGTTTGTCTCCGTCAGTGAGCACCACTTGTTTATCCTTTTGGAGACAAAGGACACCAGACAATGTAGGATGCATGGCCCAAATATTAGCAAGAGAATAATGGTCTTATATCAAATTTTTCCTAAAAATGAAGGTACCTTGGTCTTTGGCCTGTAGGTAAAAATGGTCCCTGATGGTGAGGCTCACTGCCGTGGCCTGAATATCCCTGGTCACACATTGCTGTTTTTCGGAAGAGAAGCTTCAGGTTAGAGAGAGGATCACACAAGTAGTCAAGGGTGGCTCTTGCCCCATATTGTCTCTCTGGAGGTTGGGGCTTGGGGGCCTCTTCCATAGAGTTGATGTACTCATGGAGTGACCCCTGCCACTTCAGGCCAGAATGGGTGGTTAGGATCACTGAGTGGGGTCCGTCCCACTTAGGAGCGAGCTGGTCTTGCACGCTCCTGTTTTCCAGGTTAGGTGCACCCAGTCTCCTGGCAGGAAGGGGTGCAGAGTCAGGTCAGGTAGGGGCAGCACCTGGTGACCATATTCAGCAAGAGCTCTCCTGGTTTCTCCTACCTGGAGGCACACTTGAATTATTCCATTTCAAGGGACTTTAAGGTGTCCCTTCTCTGGGACTTGAGGAATGGGTCTATCATACATGAGTCTGAACACATTTAAACCCCAGGCAAAGCAGGACCATTGAAAGCAAGTTAATACAATATTTTTGAGTTTCCTGACATAGCTTTGCTAAGGCCCATTTCAAGGCCTGATTGGTTTCAAGGCCTGACTGGATCTCTCTACTTTTCCTGATGATTGGGGTCTCCAGGTTAAGTGCAAGGTCCATTTTATGCCCAGGGAACTCGTTATCCGATTTGTTACTTGAGACACAAATGCTGGACCATTATTGCTTTGTAGGGATCCTGGGAGCCCAAACCTAGGGATTATTTCTTTTAGTAATGCCTTAGCCACTTCAGCTGCCATTTCAGATCTAGCAGGGAATACTTCTCTCTACCCAGAAAATGTGTCCACTAGCACCAAGAGATACCTGAAATTGCCCAGTATTCTCGGCATGACAGTAAATCATTCTGGCAGTCTTCTCCAGGGTATGTTCCTCTGGTCTGAATGGACCTTATCTGGGGGCCTGGGGGTTCTGGTACTGGGGCTGTTCACTGTGCAGATGGGACAGGTCTCGACTCTCTGACTAACTATACTTTTCATGCCAGGAGTTACCAAGACCTCAACTCAACTAACTAATTATATAGGGCTTCCCTCCCATATTGAGGCCCTTTATAAGCCTCCCTGATGGCTTGACAAGCTGCAGTTTGGGGAAAGAGGTATTGCCCATGTTTATTAACTAGCCACCCACGGCCTCCTAGATCTTTACTGAAGTTCCATTTTCGGGCTTTGTGTAATTCTTCTTTTGTGTAGATTGGGGAATAATTGGATGGATCTGGCTTCAAGGTATGATGGGTGGCTGCCAAGTTACTGGTCTGGGGCTGCCCTTTTGGTGGTTGCATCCACCTTGTTGTTTCCCTTTATTACCTCTGCATCATCCTTTTGGTGACCCCTACAATAAATTACTGCTGTCTTTTTTGGAAGCTGTACTGCGTCTAAGAGCTTCAGTATGTTTAAGCCATGTTTCACTTGTTTATTCTCTGTAGTAGTAGCCCCGTGTGTGTGTAGGATGGCATACGAATACCGGAAATCTGTGTAAACATTTTAAGAACTTCCCTGTCCCAAGCTCTAAGGCTTTGCTCTTCTAAGAGCTATCAGCTCCACCTTTTAGGCAGAAGTCCTGGAGCTAGGCTTCTTGCTTCTATGACTTGGGTCTGGGAGGTCACTGTGTATCCCACCAGCCTTTTTCCTTCTCTCATGAAACTGCTCTGTCTGTGAACCATTCCTCTTTGGTGTTTGGGAGAGGCTCACTTCCTAGGTTGGGACAACTGGAATAGATTATATATGGTTTCTATACAATCATGCTTCAGGGGCCCAGGTTCTGTGGGTAGCAGGGTGGCAAGATTTAGTGTGTAGCAGGTTTTTATAGGAGCCACTGGGTCGTCTTAAAGCACAGCTTGACTTTGAATTGACCTTTGGGGGATAGCCATTCTGTTCCCTTAGAAGGTACTAAAACCTGAACGTGGTGTGGAGTCCATATAGTGATTAGCTGAACAAATGTTAACTTTTTAGCATCCCTTAGCAGGGGCAAGAAGGCCATCCCTTAGTGGTTTGATCTAGTTGTTTAGAGAAATAAGCAACCACCTAAGTAAGGGGTCCCAGTTTTTGAGCTAGTACCCCAAGGGCAATTCCCCTTCTCTCATGAAAGTAAAGGTCAAAGGGTTTAGCTAAATCTGGGAGGGCCAGGGCAGGGTAATTGCTTTTTCAGTTCTTAAAACGCCCCTTCCCACTCTGATTTCCATTCAAAAGGATCATTATCCTTCCCTTTCAACTATTCATACAGAGGCCTAGCTATTAGACCAGAGCTAGGGATTCAGATGGGGCAAAACCCAGCCATCCTCAGGAAACCTCTAAGCTGTCTTCTAGTTTTGGGTGGGGTCAGGCTGAAAAATGGCTTTTTTTCTTTCATGAGGTTGGCTTCCCTGACCTTCTGTGAGAATGAAGCCGAGGTAGGTCACCCTAGTTTGTGATATTTGAGCCTTTTTCTTGGGAGATTATATTTTTACTTCCTGGGAATTATTAATGGGCCATGCTGGTGACAAAACCAAGTAAATAAACTGTAGTGTTAAAATTTACCTCATCTTTCTGTTTTGCTTTTTAAAAATGGGTTTCTACACACTTTACCCATGTGACTGCATCATTTTTCTATTGAGAAATGCTGATCTAGACTTCACCCTTGTAAAATACTTCAATTGTCATAGTTTTAATAGTGCTGTGTGTTGTGTTGAAATGTTTAAAAACAACTTTTAAATTGCTCTTGAATCTACAAACAATAAATGCACACTGGTAAAAGGATGAAGGAAGAGAAGGGGGCAGAGGCAGAGACCATTTTTTCCTCTGTCTCTGTACTTCTTAGAATCAGAGAGCAGTCATGGAACCTTCCAGACGAGACCAGCACCACTGTGTCTGTGTCTTCAGGCACTGGGGTGAGCTAGCACTTGCTCCTGGAGTGGAGACGAACTCTTGCCTGGTCACTTCTCTTAAGCTCCTAAAACCCCCCTCAGTGCGGTTTCTTCCTTGTTTCTCAGTAAACAAGAACCTAAAGGGAAAGGTGCAAGTACATTTCAAATGATTCCAAATTTAGTGTATTGCAAACCCTGCTCAGGTCTCTCTGAGTCCATTTCAAGATCTTTTCCCATTCCTCAGTTTCCTGGTTGTAGCTGCTCAGATGGTCAGCCTAGAACAATTTGTAATAATAAAAGATGGGATCCAGTTCCCTTTCATTTTCGCTCATTCAGATGTCATTTGATGGATAACTCGGTACTAGAAGCAGGGAAGGCAAAGATGAAGAAGACACACATGATCTTACCTGAATGATGTCATAGTCTGCTTTAGAAAACAGATATACAACTAACTAGACCATCCCAGGATAAATACTGTGGTCAAGGTATGAAATAAAGCAGAAAATGTGGAGTATATTTTTCTGGGACTGGGGAGGGACCACAAAGAAGAGGTGTTGAAGGTTGACTTTCGTTGTTTGTTTGTTTGTTTGAATGAATGAATGAAATGAAGAATAGCTGAGAAATGCTTCACAGGGAGAAACAACACACTGCTGTGTGTGTGTGTGTGTGTGTGTGCGTGTGCGTGTGTGTGCACGCGCATGTGCACACAGTGATGAGAGATAATTCCTTGGGTTGGTATCTCTTAAGTATTTGCCATCTATGAGTGAATATTCTTGCAGGAAAAATAAAATTCATTTGACCTGTTTTCAGGGTTCTTCCTTCAGCTCAGCTCTTTGTTCCTGGGTTGAAGGAATGACTCACACAGAAGGACTCTTATCATCTCCTTAAACAAACTGAACTTTCTGCTTGTCCCAGAGAATTGCTGGCAGCTCTCATGTCTCCAGGTAGTGTCTGAACTCTCTTTTCACCTGAGAAGGAGCCCAAAATGTCGGGCCCGGCCTGGAAGGTGGAGGCCCAGGCCGGCTTAAATAGTGGAATAAGACTTTTCTGTGTTCTACAATTAAAGGGACAATGTAAGAAGAACTTAAGAAAAATTCTCAGTGGGAGAAACCCCAAATCAAGTAAACCATCTAGCAGAATATTTAATCCACAGGGGCAGAGCAAAGAAAGAGAATCAAAATCCAAGACCAGGGAGGCCAGAGAAGAACAAGAATATTAAAGCAAAGGTTCAGAGGTTGTTTTGAGAAGAGTGGCTACAAGCAGCAGCATTTCCTGAGTCACTGGATTCAAACATGGTCTAGAAAGTGGTATCCAAGACCTGACTCCAGGTAGATTCTAGTTCCTTTAAAGGCTTCTAGGTTCATCCTGACACTTATCACTTAAGTCGCAATTGTTTTGGTCAAGAATACTGGCTTTACTTTTACAAAAATAATTATTCAAGCTAAGAGAATAGCATTATTTATACTCTGCTAGTTCACTTAGGGTAGGAGGAGTAATAATGCCTGTGATTACTGGGATGCTAAATTAGTGAAAAACAATGTAGTCGATTATTTAATCATCCCTTTATTTTACATTCCATTGTTTAAAAATAATATTTTAATGCTTGTGGCAATAATATTCTACAATGACATCAATAAGACATCCTTCATTGTCCTGTTGGAAGTTTTTTTCAAACGTTTTTATTAAATAGTAAACAATTAAAAAATAATATTAATGGAAAATATGTAAAATATACAAAACTCTGATACAATGAACACCTGGGTCCCACTACCTAGTTTGAGTAGAGCGATGTCTGTACCTTGGATGTTCCCAGTGAACCTTGGGCTGATTCCGTGCCCTTCACTCCCTTCATAGTAGAAGTCATCACTCTCCTAAATTTTGGGTTCATTTTTCCCTTGTTTTAAAGTTTTACCTCATGTGTCCATATTGCAAGTTTTTGATCTTTATATTAATTTAATTCTACTGAAATTTTCTTTTTTTCACTGAAATTTTTACTTTTTCGACATTTATGTCATCGCATGTGTGTGAAAGTAATTCATTAGCCAAAGTGTAGTATCCCATTGTATGAGTAGATCAACATGTCTTTTTCTGCTGTTGTTTTTATCTATAAATAATATGAATTTCCAGAATGTAAGAACCCTTTTCTTTTAAACATCCATAATGTTTTGGTGGGTTCTTCATACCCGTCAATAGGTATAGATATGACACAAAGATACTATTACCAGCCTCCCTGCAAGAATTCCTTCTATTAGGGAAAAGAAAAATAGAAAACTTTATTCAGTTTGGATTTGCCCAGTAGCAGACAATGAGACGAGGGTTTGGGTATAACCCAATTTATTTGAAAGATGATCCCAAGAAACATGATAAGGGAATGTGAAAGTGAGTCAGGAAAGGATAGTCAGTTAAGCAAGTGTCAATGAATAGTTTACTGCTGTGGGGAACGGGGCTCAATCACACTGGAGATTTTCTGGAAAAATGGTCTCTAAACACCTCCAAGTTGTCCCACTAGGGTGAAAAGGAAGCTGGGGTATTTTTGTACTGACTCCTGCCCCACATTGGTTCGTGGCCTGCCTCATATATGTAAACCAAAAAACGTCCTTGGCCAGAGACTACTGCCAGGCAGAGGATGTGGGGAGTCCTCAGGACATAAAGACATTATCTGAAGGTGACCTCTGGAGTGGGCTGGAAGGGTGTGAACAGAGGTCCTAAGAAATGCTATGGTCATAATTCATTCACTTCTTAAACTATTATCTTTCCAAAATGCAAACCATGTAATACTGCTCTGCTTCTTTAGGATCTTCAATAATTTTTTGCTTATATGTTGCATTAAAATAACTTAATAACTTTGCATAGTATTATGGAACTAACACTCAGACCCAGCCTACCTCTGTAGTCCCCTCAAAGCCATGTGTTTACCCAGTAGCACACACATCTCTCTCAGGCACAGTCTGCTATTTAGCTAAAATGTCTTCACCATTGCCTAGAGACACCCCTTTCATTTTTCATTCATTCATTGACTTGTTCTTTCAAGAAACACATATTTATTGAGCATTTACTATGTTGAGCACTGTAGTTACAAAGATCTAGAAGTCCTATTCTTTAGAAGCTCATACCTGAGCATGGGAGGTAAATATACACTTGATGAAAATAAAAGGTAATAAATGTTTAACAGAAATATGTAAAATATATAATGATTAATCCTGTACAGATGTTGGAGAAGGTTTCCAAAAAGCATTTAAAATAGATTCATTCACAATTTTGTGCCTTTAAAAATTTTACTCTCGCCACTTGGGATGCCCTTCCCTGATTCTTCTGCTGGAAAATCTTCTATACATCCTTCAAAACCCAAGTTAAATATTCATTTTCTTTGTGGAATATCCCTGTCTCCGACATAATTAAGTTCTTATTTCTTTGTGTTCCAATTTTACGTTATAGCATATGGCATCAATTAATCATGTGAAAATAAGATTGGTAAAGTGAACCTCAAGAGTAACAGTTAACTAGATGCAGGGAAGTGAAGAAAGGAGACAATATTTACAGTTCAGAACTGTCCAGCCCTTCATTTGTTAACAATAAATGAAAGTGTGACTTCTCAATGACACTTTGTTGATGGCCAGAACCCCAGTCTATACATTTGTCAGATGTTATTAAGCATCTGTTAAGAACAGATTCGTGTTCTTCTTTGAGAGGAATAAACTGTAGTAATCGTTAAGCCAAGAGAAGTGATAGAATCAGAGATAGTTTTAATTTGATCTTAACATGTAAGCATTTTATGACTTGCAATAAGTTACTTAGCTAATTTAAATTGCTATGTTTTAATTAGCAAAATGGAGATATTTAAACCTACATTATTGAATTGTAAAGATTGACTTGGATGTTTCTTTAAAGCAATTCACACTGTATCTTGAACATAATAGGGATTTGGCAAATGTTATCTTCCTCTCTTCTCTGTTTCTTAAGAAATACATTTTAAGTAATAATTTTTTTAAAAAGCTAAAGAAAGGCAATATTTAGTTTACAAGGTTTTCCTTTGGATATAATTCTTCAAGAATATTAGGGGCAAAGAACACTGTTTAAGAGTGTGCTGGGCTTCATAGCCAGACAGAGTTTAAGTTCCCACTGGTCATTCGTGTGGTGTTAGGCAAGCTCTCTGAGCACACGCTCTTCAAATGCACTATGAGAAGGATACAAGTACCCAACTCACAGGTCACTGTGAAGAATAGATATTATCTGTAAAGGGCTTAGTACAGGGCTGAGCATGTAATGAGTACATGGTAAATGTTAGCCAGTAGTAAGTATAATAAAATGTTTAAATTTAATTTAATATAAACTTTTATACATTAATTTATAATTATGTAATATTTTGAATTGAGGCAAAATTGGATGAGGCTGTTTCCTGTGATAGTTCTCACAATTACTTTTCCTTCACTTAGTCACTAAAATGCTGAACCCTTGAATATATGATCCCACAAATATATGATAGATGTTGGAATATTGGAATTATACATTTTATCTCAACCCAACATCTATTTATGTTTTTTTCCACATGTTTATTGGAGTATAATTGCTTTACGATGTTGTGTTAATTTCTGCTGTACAATAAAGTGAATCAACTATATGCATACACACATGTCCTCATATCCCCTCCCTCTTGAGCCTCCCTCCCACCCTCCCTAGCCCACCCCTCTAGGTGGTCACAAAGCACTGAGCTGATCTCCCTGTGCTATGCAGCTGCTTCCCACTAGCTATCTAATTTTACATTTGGTAGTGTATATATGTCAATGCTACTCTCTCATTTTGTCCCAGCTTCCTCTTCCCCCACTGTGTCCTCAACTCCGTTTTCTATGTCTGCACCTTTATTCCTGCCCTGCCACTAGATTCATCAGTACTGTTTTTTAGATTCCATATATGTGCGTTAGCATACGGTATTTGTTTCTCTTCTTGACTTACTTTCTATTTATGTTTTATCTACAGCTAACAAATTGTAAAGAGATGTAAACAAAGACTTAGAAAAAAAGCCAAAAAAGACCGTTTTTCCAATTTGCCAAAAAAAGTAGACAAGATAAAAATTCTTAGGAAATATCAGAAATGCTGCTGCCGCTTAAAACTGCTACCAAAATTTGAGACTTTGTCAAAGCCATTTAAAAGAAGCAAAAATACAAGCTTAAACGTTATATTAGATTGAAAAGGACTTATAGTAAAGAAGCAAGCTGATAGACATTAAATCATAACTGTAGATGGAAAAGGATAAACTGAAGCTACCAAATCATAACTGCAGATGGAAAAGGATAAACTGAAGCTACCACCAGAAAATGTTTGAGGTACCAAGAAAATGTAAATTTTTGTTGTGATTAGCTGAGATTTATAGAGCATATATCATGTGCTGAGCACTATGCTAGGTTCTTGCCATTCTTACCTAATTTTATTCTCCTAATGACCCTATGAGGTAAATGCTTATCATTATTATCCCTCTTTTACAGTTAGAAAAATGCAACTGAGAGCATGGGAGACTTATTCAAAACCATACATGTGGTGGGTACCTTGGCTAGCATTCATCCCTGTGTTTGTCTTACTCTGTTACTGGCTGAATTGTGTTTTTCCCCCAAATTCATATGTTGAAGGCTTAAACACCCCCTCCAGACCCCATATCACAGAATGGCCGTTTTTGGAGATAGGACCTTTATAGAGGTAATTAAATTAAAATGAGGCTGTTAGGGTGGACCCCAATCCAATGTGACTAGTATTCTTATAAGAAAGGAAATCTGCAGACACAAAGAGACACCAGGGATGCACTGCCGGGGGAATGACCACGTGAGGAGGCAGCAAGAGGGTGGCCAGCAGCAAGCCAAGGAGAGAGGCTGGCAGATCCCTTGTCCTCTCAGTGGAAACCAACCCTTCTGTCTCCTTGATCTTAGACTTCTAGATTCCAGAACTGTGAGAAAATTAATTTCTGTTGTTTAAGCCACCCAAGTTTGTGATATTTTGTTGCCAAAGTCCTGGAAAAGTAAGACACTTCCAAGCCCAGCTCTGCTCTACTGCCTCTCATATCCAATGTATGATTTGTGATACTGATAATAGCACGCACTTTCTACATTTGTTGTTTACCTTCGGCATCCCGTGGCTGCCTGCGAGCTGGGGCTCACAGCTGCTGCCCAGCATCACGAGAGAGTATCCCACCACACATTGTGAGCCTGGGAAAATATCAAAATTCAAAATTAGAAGCAGGGTTTCTACTAAATGCATGTGGGTTTTGCATCATCAAAAAGTCAAAAAATCATTAGTTGAACTATTGCAAGTTGGGGACTGTCTGTATTTCATTGTTTTAAATAGCCTCTTCACCCATTTGTGCCTCACCTTGCTGTCTTTGGTTCAGTAGTATGAAGATTATTATTTATAGACACCTTACTTTGTATGCAGGGCTTCCCTGGTGGCGCAGTGGTTGAGAGTCCGCCTGCCGATGCAGGGGACACGGGTTCGTGCCCTGGTCCGGGAAGATCCCACATGCTGCAGAGTGGCTGGGCCCGTAAGCCATGGCCGCTGAGCCTGTGCGTCTCCACGATGGGAGAGGCTGCAGCAGTGAGAGGCCCGCATACCGCAAAAAAATAAAAAATAAAAATAAAATTAGATAATACATGAGAATGTGTTTCTATAAATGGTAAAGTTCTATACAAATGAGGGGAAACAAGTGACTGAGCAGCCCATCACCACATACAGCCTTTGAAGAAGCAGAGCTAACTCAGAGCCTGGGAGTATGTAGTATCTATGTCAAGTCAGGAGTAATTTATTCCTTCCTGTCACAGACAGACCTATTCCTGAACATAAAGACTCAGTATGTACAGGATGGTAGAGGTCAGCCTGTGGCCTGATGTTAACATGAAATGCAAACTCTTGGCTACTCCAGCTGGGCAAACACCCAACTAAAACAGAGAATAACAGAGAATGAAAAAGTCTCCTTTCTACCCATAACAAGGAAGTGAGTGGGTCCAGGAGCAAGAGAGAGTGCATCTATATCACTATGAATGGATATTCTAAGATTTGTTCTAGGTGTAGAAATTAGATGGCTACAATGGAACCGAATGTAAATCATCCTTCAAGAACAGAAAAGGAGTCAAAATTAAGACATCATTGTTGCATAATGATAGGAACTGAGAATAATTTAGACTCAGTTTAAATACTCCTTTCCTGATTTGAACTCATACCCTGAGAGGATTAAAGCCTGTGAGTTTATGACTAATACATTCCAGATTTAATTTTCCTCAATGATTAACTGTTTTAGCATCCTCTAAGAATTCAAGTAGACTATACAACTTTATAATAAATCTCACAGTTCCTAGTCTCCTGAGAAGCCAAGGCAAAGCTCTGCAGTGAGCTCTTTGAAGCACAGGCCTTGCAGATGAATCGTGGATTCCAGGAAGAGTTCATTTTCAGTCCCAGGAAATAACAGAGTTGAGACTGTTGTGGTAAAGACCACAGAGCAGGGATGATGGAAGGTGAAAAAAAATCCTAGAAGCACAAAACCAAGAAGAAGCCATCAGTCAGCCTGTTGTCTCTAGGCAGAAATGAAAATGAAACCATTAACTATAACCTTTTCAAGTTTTCCCCAAAAGACATTGATACTCTTTGTTAGTCACCTAGACCATGTGTTATAGTCCTTAAATGTATAATATAATCCCTTCTTCTGCAGATTCCAATTTTCCTAAAGCTTGAAATAAACAGAAAGAACTTTGGAGGTAACAAGTTCATTCTTCTATGTCCATAGCAATATACAATAAAGAATATAATAAGACAGAGCTAGACTGAGACTCTGGATTTTTTTTCCTTCTTCTTGGGATCATTCTGCAAAGTTTTGAACAAGGAGGTGATTGGCTTGGCTATTGGCTTGGCTATGCTTCTGCCTAGGCTGGTTCACCAGACTTTGGAAGGCTCTTGTGGGCTATACACTTCCTATTGCAAACATCTACCCTTTCACGTTGATCTGTTATTTGTGAAGAATACAGCTTTTAATACCTCATGTGTGAAACTCTTAAGCCCACCTAAGAGTTAACAGAAAATCATGGATCAGCATTATTCTCTAGATATCCATTTATATTGTTCAAGAAAAAGAATGCCTGGAAACTATCAAGCTGTCAGTTGACATCTGTAAGAACTATCCTGACTCACCTTCACTGATCATTGTTTCTATGACTTCTGTTAGTGAAAGACAGAAGAATGCCACAATGCATAATATGGATTTCAAAGTCAATCAGAGTTTTGTAAGTGTTCATAGTCAAAGACCTTAGTATAAAGAGACCTCAATAAATACTCTGTTTCAGACCTTTATTAAACAGATTTTTTAAAAAAACAAAGCAGAAAAAAAAAAAAAGAAAACGCTGTGCCTGAGTAAATATTCTTAATTATTTAAAATTTCCTCTCTGATAATTCCAATATTCCTACCATATCTGAGTTGGGTTCTCATGTTTCCTTGATGTCTTCGGAATGTTCTTTACCTTTCCATTTGACGTGTCTTGTGACATTTTTTAAACATCTTTATGGAGTATAATTGCTTTACAGTGTTGTGTTACTGTCTGCTGTATAACAAAGTGAACCAACTATATGTATACACATATCCCCATGTCCCCCTTCCTTGTGTTTCCCTCCACCCTCCTTATCCCACGCCTCTAGGTGGTCACAAAGCACCGAGCTGATCTCCCTGTGCTATGCGGCTGCTTCCCACTAGCTATCTGTTTTACATTTGGTAGTGTGTATATGTCCATGCCACTCTCTCACTTCATCCCAGATTACCCTTCCCCCTCCCCTTGTCCTCAAGTCCATTCTCTACATCTGCATCTTTATTACTGTCCTGCCGCTAAGTTCTTCAGAACCACTTTTTTATTTTTAGATTCCATATATATGTGTTAGCATACGGTATTTGTTTTTCTCTTTCTGACTTATTCCACTCTGTATGACAGACTCTAGGTCCATCCACCTCACTACAAATAACTCAATTTCATTTATTTTTATGGCTGAGTAATATTCCATTGTATATATGTACCACATCTTCTTTATCCATTCATCTGTCAGGGACACTTAGGTTGCTTCCATGTCCTGGTTATTGTAAATAGTGCTGCAATGAACATTGTGGTACATGACTCCTTTTGAATTATGCTTTTCTCAGGGTATATGCCTAATAATGGAATTGCTGGGTCATATGGTAGTTCTATTTTTAGTTTTTTAAAGAACCTCCATACTGTTCTCCGTAGTGGCTGTATCAACTTACATTCCCCCAACAGTGCAAGAGGGTTCCCTTTTCTCCATATCCTCTCCATTATTTATTGTTTGTAGATCTTTTGATGATCCATTCTGACTGGTGTGAGGTGATACCTCATTGTAGTTTTGACTTGAATTTCTCTAATGATTAGTGATGTTGAGCATCCTTTCATGTGTTTGTTGGCCATTAGTATATCTTCTTTGGAGAAATGTCTATTTAGGTCTTCTCATTTTTGGATTGGGTTGTTTGATTTTTTGATACAGAGCTGCAACGGCTGCTTGTAAATTTTAGAGATTAATCCTTTGTCAGTTGCTTCACTTGCAAATATTTTCTCCCATTCTGAGAGTTGTCATTTCCTCTTGTTTATAGTTTCCTTTGCTGTGCAAAAGTTTTAAGTTTCATTAGATCCCATTTGTTCATTTTTGTTTTTATTTCCATGTCTTTTTTTCTCAAAAAGGATCTTGCTGTGATTTATGTCATAGAGTGTTCTGCCTATGTTTTCCTCTAAGAGTTTGATAGTGTCTGTCCTCACATTTAGGTCTTTAATCCATTTTGAGTTTATATTTGTGTATGGTGTTAGGGAGTGTTCTAATTTCATTCTTTTACATGTAGCTATCCCGTTTTCCCATCACCACTTATTGAACAGGCTGTCTTTTAACCATTGTATACTCTTGCCTCCTTTATCAAAGATAAGGTGACCATAGGTGTGTGGGTTTATCTCTGGGCTTTCTATCCTGTTCCATTAATCTATCTTTCTGTTTTTGTGCCAGTACCATACTATCTTGATTACTGTAGCTTTGTAGTATAGTCTGAGGTCAGGGAGCCTGATTCCTCCAGCTCAGTTTTTCTTTCTCAAGATTGCTTTGCCTATTCGGGGTCTTTTGTGTTTCCATATAAATTTTGAAATTTTTTGTTCTAGTTCTGTGAAAAATACCAGTGGTAGTTGGATACGGATTGCATTGAATCTGTAGATTGCTTTGGGTCGTATAGTCATTTTCACAATGTTGATTCTTCCAATCCCAGAACATGGTATATCTCTCCATCTATTTGTATCATCTTCAGCTTCTTTCATCAGTGTCTTATAGTTTTCTGCATACAGGTCTTTTGTCTCCTTAGGTAGGTTTATTCCTAGGTATTTTATTTTTTGTTGCAATGGTAAATGGGAGTGTTTTCTTAATTTCACTTTCAGATTTTTCATCATCAGTGTATAGAAATGCAAGAGATTTCTGTGCATTAATTTTGTATCCTGCTACTTTACCAAATTCATTGATTAGCTCTAGTAGTTTTCTGGTAGCATCTTTAGGATTCTCTATGTATAGTATCATGTCATCTGCAAACAGTGACAGCTTTACTTCTTCTTTTCCGATTTGGATTCCTTTTATTTCTTTTTCTTCTCTGATTGCTGTGGCTAAAACGTCCAAATCTATGCTGAATAAGAGTGGTGAGAGTGTGCAACCTTGTCTTGTTCCTGATCTTAGTGGAAATGCTTTCAGTTTTTCACCATTGAAGACGATGTTGGCTATGGGTTTGTCATATATGGCCCTTATTATATTGAGGAAAGTTCCCTCTATGCCTACTTTCTGGAGGGATTTTATCATAAATGGGTGTTGAATTTTGTTGAAAGCTTTCTCTGCATCTATTGAGATGATCATATGGTTTTTCTCCTTCAGTTTGTTAATATGGTGTATCACGTTGATTGATTTGCCTGTATTGAAGAATCCTTGCATCCCTGGGATAAACCCCACTTAGTCACGGTGTATGATCCTTTTAATGTGCTGTTGGATTCTGTATGCAAGTATTTTGTTGAGGATTTGTACTTCTATGTTCATCAGTGATATTGGCCTGTAGTTTTCTTTCTCTGTGACATCTTTATCTGGTTTGGGTGATGGTGGCCTCGTAGAATGAGTTTGGGAGTGTTCCTCCCTCTGCTATATTTTGGAAGAGTTTGAGAAGGATAAGTGTTAGCACATCTCTAAATATTTGATAGAATTCACCTGTGAAGCCATCTGGTCCTGGACTTTTGTTTGTTGGAAGATTTTTAATTACAGTTTCAATTTCATTGCTTGTGATTGGTCTGTTCATATTTTCTATTTCTTCCTGGTTCAGTTTTGGATGGCTATACCTTTCGAAGAATTTGTCCATTTCTTCCAGGTTGTCCATTTTATTGGCATAGAGTTGCTTGTAGTAGTCTCTTGAGATGCTTTGTATTTCTGCCATGTCTCTTGTAACATTTCCTTTTTCATTTCTAATTTTATTGATTTGAGTCCTCTCTCTCTTTTTCCTGATGAGTCTGGCTAATGGTTTACCAGTTTTGTTTATCTTCTCAAAGAACCAGCTTTTAGCTTTACTGATCTCTGCTATCATTTCCTTTATTTCTTTTATTTCTGATCTGATCTTTATGATTTCTTTCCTTCTGCTAACTTTGGGGTTTTTTTGTTCTTTCTCTAGTTGCTTTAGGAGTAAGGTTAGGTTGTTTATTTAAGATTTTTCTTGTTTCTTGAGGTAGGGTTGTAATGCTATAAACTTCCCTCTTAGAACTGCTTTTGCTGCATCCCATAGGTTTTGGGTCATCGTGTTTTCCTTGTCATTTGTTTCTAGGTATTTTTTTATTTCCTCTTTGATTTATTCAGTGATCTCTTGGTTAGTTATTAGTGCATTGTTTAGCCTCAATGTGTTTGTATTTTTTAGTTTTTTTCTGTAATTGATATCTAGTCTCATACCGTTGTGGTCAGAAAAGGTACTTGATATGATTTCAGTTTTCTTAAATTTCCCAAGGCTTTATTTGTGACCCATGATATGATCTATCCTGGAGAATGTTCCATAAGCACCTGAGAAGAAAGTGTATTCTGTTGTTTTTGGATGGAGTGTCCTATAATTATCAATTAAGTCCATCTTTCTTAATTTGTCATTTAAAGCTTGTGTTTCCTTATTTATTTTCATTTCGGATGATCTGTCCATTGGTGAAAGTGGGGTGTTAAAGTCCCCTAGTATTACTGTGTTACTGTCAATTTCCCCTTTTATGGCTGTTCGCATTTGCCTTATGTATTGAGGTGCTCCTGTGTTGGGTGCATAAATATTTACAACTGTTGTATCTTCTTCTTGGATTGATCCCTTGACCATTATGTAGTGTCCTTCCCTGTCTCTTGTAATAGACTTCATTTTAAAGTCTATATTGTCTGATATGAGAATTGCTACTCCAGCTTTCTTTTGATTTCCATTTGCATGGATTATCCTTTTCCGTCTCCTCACTTTCAGTCTGTATGTGTCCCTAGGTCTGAAGTGGGTCTCTGTAGACAGCATATATATGGGTCTTGTTTTTATATCCATTCAGCCAGTGTGTGTCTTTTGGTGGGAGCATTTAATCCATTTACATTTAAGGTAATTATCAGTATGTATGTTTCCATTACCATTTTCTTAATTGTTTTGGGTTTGTCATTGTAGGTCTTTTCCTTCTCGTGTATCCTCCCTAGAAGAGTTTCTTTAGCATTTGTTGTAAAGCTGGTTTGGTGTTGTGCAATTCTCTTAACTTTTACTTGTTTGTAAAGATTTTAATTTCTCTGTCAAAACAATTTATGTAGAGAATTTGTAGGAAATTCTGAAACTTGTTGAGGGCCTTTCACTCATTTCATGCACGAAGCCAGACATATTGAAGCTGGGTACAAAGGCAATGAACAATTGCATTTCTGGACAATAGAACTCAGAAATATATCCCAGCAAGTCCCACAATGGGACAGTACATTTATTATTTAAAGAGAAATGCAGGAATCAGGACTTTACCTTATTTTGGTTATTAACTCTCCTATCAATTACACTTAAGGAAAAATGTTCCCTCTGAGATTTGCTAGTTCATAAATTCTCTAAACAGTCTAGAACATAACTCTTGGTAAAGGAGAAAAGGAACACTGGGTCTTTAGGAGAAAACCTTCTTATAATTTTAACTGTCCTAAAGTAATAATTTTCTTTCATATCAGTACTGGAACAGTGTGAAAAATTAATCTATATTAATTTTCCCTATGAATTAATTAGGCCACAGTGTTATGTGGTCTAAGTAGGTCTCTATCAGTGAACGGAATTATTGTCTATTGGAAATTGCTTCAGTGAGAATCTTAGTAAACAGCTCCCTCTGATGGGGACTTTTGTATTAGACAATATTTGAATTAAAAGGAAAAACAATTGTTTGGAATATCCCAAGAAGGCTTTAAGAACATTTAAAAATATCAAATTAAGATCCTTGAGATATACATATATCTTATTTTTAAAACTGCAAAAGATATTATACATATAATGTGGAAGAAAAATTGGGTAATTATTTTTCACTCTCCTAAAATGTGAGAGAAAAGAAATGGTCCATAAAATTTAAAATAAACTGGATGTTATCAAAATTAAAGACTTTTCCTCTGAGAAAGATAATATTAAAAGAATGAAATGAGAGAGGTGGTCTGGCTTGAAGCAGGAAGGTGGGTTGTGATCTAGGACGCTCCTGTCAGCCATGTGTCTGCAGGCTGTGTCTGACCTGTGGGAACTTGTTCTAAAAGAAGTGAGTGATAGGAGGAGCTTCAAGATGGTGGAAGAGTAAGATGTGGAGATCACCTTCCTCCCCACAAATACATCAGAAATACATCTACATGTGGAACAACTCCTACAGAACACCTACTGAATGCTGGCAGAAGACCTCAGACCTCCCAAAAGGCAAGAAACTCCCCACGTACCTGGGTAGGGCAAAAGAAAAAAGAAAAAACAGAGACAAAAGAATAGGGACGGGACCTGCACCAGTGGGAGCGAGCTGTGAAGGAGGAAAGGTTTCCACACACTAGGAAGGCCCTTCACGGGCGGAGACGGGGTGGCAGAGGGGGGAAGCTTCAGAACCACGGAGGAGAGTGCAGCAACGGGGGTGCAGAGGTCAAAGCGGAGAGATTCCCACATAGAGGATCAGTGCCGACCAGCACTCACCAGCCTGAGAGGCTTGTCTGCTCGCTTGCCGGGACAGGTGGGGGCTGGGAGCTGAGGCTCGGGCTTCGGAGGTCGGATCCGAGGGAGAGGACTGGGGTTGGCTGTGTGAACACAGCCTGAAGGGGCTAGTGCGCCACAGCTAGCTGGGAGCGAGTCCGGGAAAACATCTGGAGGTGCCTAAGAGGCAAGAGACTTTTTCTTGCCTTTTTGTTTCCTGGTGCGTGAGGAGAGGGTATTAAGAGTGTGGCTTAAAGGAGCTCCAGAAATGGGTGTGAGCTGCAGCTATCAGCGCGGACCCCAGAGATGGGCATGAGACAATATGTATGCTTGCTACAGACACCAAGAAGCCTGTGTGCAAGCACACGTCACTATTCACACCTCCCCTCCTGAGAGCCTGTTCAGCCCACCACTGCCAGGGTCCCATGATCCAGGGACAACTTCCTCGGGAGAACACATGGCACACCTCATGCTGGTGCAACGTCATGCTGGTCTCTGCTGCTGCAGGCTCGCCCCGCATTCCGTACCCCTCCCTCCCCCCTGCCTGAGTGAGCCAGAGTCCCCAAATCAGCTGCTCCTTTAACCCTGTCCTGTCTGAGCGAAGAACAGATGCCTTCAGGCGACCTACACGCAGAGGCAGGGCCAAATCCAAAGCTAAACCCCAGGAGCTGTGTGAACAAAGAAGAGAAAAGGAAATTTCTCCCAGCAGCCTCAGGAGCAGCAGATTAAATCTCCACAGTCAACTTGATGTACACTGCAGCTGTGGAATACCTGAATAGACAATGTATCTTCCCCAATTGAGGAGGTGGACTTTGGGAGCAATATATATATATACATATATATATACACACACGCATATATATAATATATATATATATTTAATATATATATTATATATTAAATATATTAAATATATAATTTATATTTTGTGTATAAATATATATAAATATAGATATTTTCCCCCTTTTTCTCTTTCAGTGTATGTGTATGATTCTGTGTGTGATTTTGTCTGTGTAGTTTTGCTTTTACCATAGGGTTCTCTCTGTCGGTTTTTTTTGTTTTTTTGTTTTTTTTAAGTATCGTTTTTAGCACTTGTTATCATTGGTGGATTTGTTTTTTGCTTTGGTTGCTCTGTTTTTTTTATTAAAATTTTTTATTTTAATAACTTTATTTTATTTTATTTTATCTTCTTTCTTTTTTTTCTCCCTTTTATTCTGAGCTGTGTGGATGACAGGCTGTTGGTGCTCCAGCCAGGCATCAGGGATGTGCCTCTGAGGTGGGAGAGCCAAGTTCAGGACACTGGTCCACAAGAGACCTCCCAGCTCCACGTAATATCAAATGGCAAGAATCTCCCAGAGATCTCCATCTCAATGCCAAGACCCAGCTGCACTCAACGACCAGCAAGCTACAGTGCTGGACACCCTATTCCAAAGAACTAGCAAGACAGGAACATAACCCCATCCATTAGCAGAGAGGCCGCCTAAAATCATAATAAGGTCACAGACACCTCAAAACACACCACCAGACGTGGATCTGCCCACCAGAAAGACAAGATCCAGCCTCATCCACCAGAATACAGGCACTAGTAGCCTCCACCAGGAAGCCTACACAACCCACTGAACCAACCTTAGCCACTGGGAGCAGACAGCAAAAACAACGGGAACTACGAACCTGCAGCCTGCGAAAAGGAGACCCCAAACACAGTAAGTTAAGCAAAACGAGAAGACAGAGAAACACACAACAGATGAATGACCAAGGCAAACACCCACCAGACCTAAGAAATGAAGAGGAAATAGGCAGTCTAACTGAAAAAGAATTCAGAATGATGATAGTAAAGATGATCCAGAACCTTGGAAATAGAATGGAGAATGTACAAGAAACATTTAACAAGGACCTAGAAGAACTAGAGCAAACAAACTGGTGAACAAAACAATAAATGAAATTAAAAATTCTCTAGAAGGGATCAATAGCAGAATAACTGAGGAAGAAGAACGGATAAGTGACCTGGTAGATAAAATAGTGGAAATAACTACTGCAGAGCAGAATAAAGAAAAAAGAATGAAAAGAATTGAGGACAGTCTCAGAGATCTCTGGGACTACATTAACTGCACCAACATTCAAATATTAGGGGTCCCAGAAGAAGAAGAGAAAAAGAAAGGGACTGAGAAAATATTTGAAGAGATTATAGTCTAAAACTTCCCTAATATGGGAAAGGAAATAGTTAATCAAGCCCAGGAAGCACAGAGAGTCCCATACAGGATAAATCCAAGGAGAAACACACCATGACACATATTACTCAAACTCTCAAAAATTAAATACAAGGTAAAAATATTAAAAGCAGCAAGGGAAAAATGACAAATAACATACAAGGGAACTCCCATAAGGTTAACAGCTTATTTTTCAGCAGAAGCTCTGCAAGCCAGAAGGGAGTGGCATGATATACTTAAAGTGATGAAAGGGAAGAACCTACAACCATGATTACTGTACCCAGCAAGGATCTCATTCAGATTCGATGGAGAAATCAAAAGCTTTACAGACAAACAACAGCTAAGAGAATTCAGCACCACCAAACCAACTCTACACCAAATGGTAAAGGAACTTCTCTAAGTGGGATCACAAGAGAAGAAAAAGACCGCCAAATAGAAATCCAAAACAATTAAGAAAATGGTAATAGGAACATACATATCGGTAATTACCCTAAACGTGAATGGATTAAATGCTCCACCAAAAGACAGAGGCGTGCTGAATGGATATAAAAACATACCCATATATAATGTTGTCTACAAGAGACCACTTCAGACCTAGGGACACATTCAGACTGAAAGTGAGGAGATTGAAAAAGATATTCTATGCAAATGGAAATCAAAAGAAACTGAGTGTAGCAATACTCAGATAAAATAGACTTTAAAATAATGTTACAAGAGACAAGGAAGGACACTACATAATGATCAGGGGATCAATTCAAGAAGAAGATAAGAATTATAAATATATATGCACCCAACATAGGAGCACCTCAATACATAAGGCAACTGCTAACAGCTATAAAAGAGGAAATCGACAGTAACACAATAATAATGGGGGACTTTAACACCTCAGTTACACCAATGGACAGATCATCCAAAATGAAAACAAGGAAACAGAAGCCTTAAATGACACAATAGATGAGATAGATTTAATTGATATTTATAGGACATTGCATCCAAAAACAGCAGATTACACTTTCTTCTCAAGTGCACATGGAACATTCTCCAGGATAGATCACATCTTGGGTTAGAAATCAAGCCTCAGTAAATTTAAGAAAATTGAAATCATATCTAGCATCTTTTATGACCACAACACTATGAGATTGGAAATCAAGTACAGGGGAAAAAACGTAAAAAACACAAACACATGGAGGCTAAACAATACGTTACTAAATAACCAAGAGATCACTTAAGAAATCAAAGAGGAAATCAAAAAATACCTAGAGACAAGTGACAATGAAAACACGACGATCCAAAACCTATGGGATGCAGCAAAAGTAGTTCTAAGCGTGAAGTTTATAGCTATACAAGCCTACACCAAGAAACAAGAAAAATCTCAAATAAACAATCTAACCTTACACCTAAAGGAACTAGAGAAGGAAGAACAAACAAAATCCAAAGTTAGCAGAAGGAAAGAAATCATAAAGATCAGAGCAGAAATAAATGAAATAGAAACAAAGAAAATAATAGCAAAGATGAATAAAACTAAAAGCTGGTTCTTTGAGAAGATAAACAAAATTGATAAACCATTAGCCAGACTTATCAGGAAAAAGAGGGAGAGGACTAAATCAATAAAATTAGAAATGAAAAAGAAGTTAGAAGAGACACTGCAGAAATAGAAAGCATCCTAAGAGACTACTACAAGCAACTGTATGCCAATAAAATGGACAACCTGGCAGAAATGGACAAATTCGTCAAAAGGTATAACCATCCAAGACTGAACCAGGAAGAAATAGAAAATATGGACAGACCAATCACAAGCAATGAAATTGAAACTGTGATTAAAAATCTTCTAACAAACAAAAGTCCAGGGCCAGATGGCTTTACAGGTGAATTCTATCAAACATGTAGAGAAGAGCTAACACCCATCCTTCTCAAACTCTTCCAAAAAATTGCAGAAGAAGGAACACTCCCAAACTCATTCTGTGAGGCCACCATCACCCTGATACCAAAACCAGACAAAGATACAACAAAAAGAAAAAAAAAAAAAATTACAGACCAATATCACTGATGATATAGACGCAAAAATCCTCAACAAAATACTACCAAACAGAATCCAACAACACATTAAAAGGATCATACACCATGACCAAGTGGGATTTATCCCAAGGATGCAAGGATTGTTCAATATACGTAAATCAGTCAATGTGATTACACCATATTAACAAATTGAAGAATGAAAACCAAATGATAATCTCAATAGATGCAGAAAAAACTTTTGACAAATTCTATACCCATTTATGGTAAAAACTCTCCAGAAAGTGGGCATAGAGGGGACCTACCTCAACATAATAAAGGCTATATACGACAAACCCACAGCAAACATTATTCTCTATGGTGAAAAATTGAAAGCATTTCCTGTAAGGTCAGGAAAAAGACTAGGATGTCCACTCTCACCACTATTATTTAACATAGTTTTGGAAATCCTAGCCACGGCAATCAGAGAAGAAAAATAAGAGGAATCCGAATGGGAAAAGAAGAAGTAAAGCTCTCACTGTTTGCAAATGACATGATACTATACATAAAGAATGCTAAAGATGCCACCAGAAAGCTGCCAGAGCTAATCAATGAATTTGGTAAAGTTGCAGGATACAAAATTAATGCACAGAAATCTCTTGCATTCCTATACACTAATGATGAAAAATCTGAAAGAGAAAGAAACACTGCCATTTGCCATTGCAACAAAACGAATAAAATATCTAGGAATAAACCTATCTAGGGAGACAAAAGATCTGTATGCAGAAAACTATAAGACACTGTTGACAGAAATTAAAGATGATACCAACAGATGGAGAGATATACCATGTTCTTGGTTTGGAAGAATCAATATTGTGAAAATGACTATATGACCCAAAGCAATCTACAGATTCAATGCAATCCCTATCAAAGTACCACTGGCATTTTTCACAGAATAGAACAAAAAATTTCACAATTTGTATGGAAACACAAAAGGCCCTGAATAGCCAAAGGAATCTTGAGAAGGAAAAACGGAGCTGGAGGAATCAGGCTCCCTGACTTCAGACAAAACTCCAAAGCTACAGTAATCAGGACAGTATGGTATTGGCATAAAAGCAGGTACACTTTAGTTAGGTACCAGAGCCTTGTAGAACATCCCTCTGCCACAGCAATCATGGCTGAGGAAAACTCCCACTTTCAAGCTCATTCAGAAACAATGCTCTCGGAGCTCTCTCTGTCCCTTCACATTTCTTTCTTTCATTCCATTTCTTCGTGAGATGAACAGTGGGTTCAAAAACTGGGCTCTGCATCATTAGCTGTGGGATTTTGATTAAGTCACATAACTATTTCCTTATCTATAAAACAGGATGAGGATACTTATCTTTTAATAGGAATTAAAGTACAGATTATGGAGTAATCTGCTATGGAGTACAGATTTTCCTTCTGAGAGACAAAAGGGAGGAGTCAAATTACCATGTTGAAAGAGTAAATCCCAGTAGGACAAGGTTTTGCCATATATTATTGTTTGTGTTTTGAAAGCAGGAAATAAATCTTCCTTTGCAAAGGGGAACCCCTGTTTTGCAGTTAGACAAAGAATCCTGACATTACATGTGACAATCTATTCTGTAGCCAAAAATACTATTGGTTAATTTTTAATCACAATCACAATCCACAGATATGTAGACAAGTTGATAACAATTTCAAGTACATTTCTGACAAAATGTCAGTTGACCAATACCATAAACAGAGGCATTTGTTATTGGTGTGTATTGTGAAAGGTGAGCAGAATAGTGTAGCTGATACATTCTCAAGCATTCTCAAGAATAAAGAACCTTAGTTCAATAAAGTATTCAATTGCTATGTATATGCATACTGAAAATCTAGAATAAGAGTGATTAATAAAAAACTCTGAAAAATTCTGGAAATATTTACAAGTTTACCATACCCACAATTTTTGTCATTCTCTGTTTTATGAAATTGTAAGTAATAAATCATTGAAACAGGAAAGGGTGCTGTGTAATGAAACCAAGAAAGAAAAAAATTGGTTAGACAGCATACCCCTCCATGGCTTACCTTGGATGGGAAAGACACAAGAAAAGAAGTAGTGTTATTCTTAGATGGGAAAGGTTATTGGCCCATTGTCTCCAACTTGTATAGGGTTACTAAGGGCTGAGAATGATCCTGTAGTCCAAGAATAGGCCCATGGGGTTACATCATGTGGCAAGAAAAGAAAGAAATTAGAGAAGAAATCCTGCCAAGAAGAATTTAGAAATACGAAGAAAAAAAACGAATAGTAGGAAGAAGATAAAGTGGAGCAGGAAGAGAAGGAAAAGACAAAAATGGAGGTATAAATGGTTCAGCTCAGTTTGTAATTCTCTTCATGGTTTTCTTCATAGCAATTTTGACATCCTTGTTCCTGACGCTATAAATGAGAGGGTTCAACATGGGTACTACATTGGCGTAAAACACTGAGAAAAATTTCCCCTGACCCACAGACCCAGCAAATGATGGCTTGACATGAATGAGCAGCCCAAGTCTATAGAATAGACCAGCTGTTATTATGTGGAGCCATGGTGCTGAAGACTTTGGACCAACCTTTATCTGATGGTATGTGAAGGATATTGAAAAGAATCAAGGTATAAGAAACAGAGATAATGAAGCTAGATACCATGACAACTGTACCCACAACAACAGAAACCACAAGTTCATTGGCATAGGTGCTGCTGCAGGAGAGCTGGAGGAGGTGGAAGATGTCACACAGGTAATGGTTGATGATGTTGGAATCACAAAAGATCAGCCTGATCATACACCCTGTGTGGACCACAACACCAGCAAACCCCATCACATATGAACCAGATATAAGCAGAGAATGGACCTGAGGGGACATGGTGACTGTGTACAGCAGTGGCTTACAGATGGACACATAGTGATCACAGGCCATGGCTGTCTACACATAGCACTCAGAGTTGACAAAAAATCAGAAGAAAAATAGCTAAGACATGCATCCTGCAAAGGAGATGATGTTCTTCTCTGAAATAAATCTCTTTAGCATTTTGGGGTAAAGACACATGAGTAACAGAGATCAATAAAAGACAGATTAAAGCCGAAAAAATACATGGGGGTGAGAAGGTGTGAATTTAGACAAATTAGATTCATCAAGCACAAACTGCCTACCACAGTGACCATGTAGTTCACCAGAAACAGGAAAAACAAGAGTAGTTGGAGTTCAGGTTGGTCTGTGAATCCCATAAGGATAAACTCAGTCACAGAGTAGGCATTTTCCATAGCCATTAATTGCACAATTGTGATCTGCAGGAACAGGGGTAGAAACTGACATTAACAATGGACTTTTCCTCTTTGTTTTCCAAGGGAGAGCTGGATCTGCTTGTTTATAATCTCACTTTTATAAAGACATAAATTAAGACATCCAAAATCAAGACTTATGATTATTCCTGATGATTCCTCATTTTCTCCTTTCTACCCTTACTACCGTTGTTTGTCTCTGTTCAGAAATCATGCTGGTAGACTCCCAGTGTCTCTGCATGTCATTTTCTCCCTTCTCCCCTGTGTCGGTTAAGGATCAGGGCTGAAAAGAGCAATTAAACAGGTAGTGTTCCCCACAACCATTGATTTATGTAGTTTGGGGTTTGAAAAGAAAAGAGGGGGTTGATTCAACCCTCACCTTCTTTTTTCTGAATGCCTCACTGCCATTGAACCTTAAGGCCCCTTCTGCCTTACAGTCCTGAGAGGGTCAAAGTTTCTGACAATGAAGGAGGCAATATCCACCAGCACGGTCCTCAGTCTTTGACTTGCTAAAAGAGGTATGCTGGGGAACAAGCCATAATTTCTATTTGAGAATTTACCCAGAAGGTCCTCTTCACTTGCAAGGAGGAAAGCAACCTTATATGAGCTCCAAAACAATCAGTTGATTCAAATGAGATTCTATTCCATGCCCTATACTTCTGGGAAAATTGATTGGAAGCACAGAAAATTATTCTCTCCCTCGTGATTTCAAGTTAAGTGAGCCCACTGAGAGTAGAAATTACTGAGTTTGTGTTTCCATCCTGTATCATAGATCCTTGGAGACACAATGTTCTACTCAGTTTATAATTTCACATTGAGAATTCTTAACCCCCAATGCAGAAAAATGGGTGCCCCTTTTGTACTTTCTTCATCATCTCCTGGTGTCTATGCACAGTTCTAAAAAAGGAACATCTGGGGCATAATCACTTGCCTTTACTAGCACTTTCCTAGAGCCTCTGGGATTGCATTAGTGAAATAGTATATCATAGCTTTAGCACTGTCCATGCTTATGGATTTCACCTCTGTAAAGATGTGTTGTAGCAAAATGGTTAAAAGAATGGGCCCCTTAAGTCAGACTTAGTTTAAATCTGGCTGTTAAACGTCTTAATTGTAAGACCATAGACAATCATATAACCTCTCTGATCCTTGCATATTTTTATATACTTATCCCTATGTATATCTATAAAATGAGGTTAGCAAAAGAGCTATCTCATAGGGCTGTTTTGTGGATTAAATTAGTTAAATCACCCAAAGTTTATTAGGAACATGCCTGACATAATAGGAGCCTGAGAAGTGTTCCCATTGCTATTAATCCATATTCATTATAGCAGGATTTCTCAAATTAGCACTAATGGTATTTTGAAGTGGATAATTCTTTGTTGTGTTCTGTGTATTATAGGATAGATCACATGGTAGGGCACAAAACAAGTCTCAACAAATTTTAAAGGACAGAACTTATATCAAGCATTTTTCCAACCACATGGTATAAAACCAAAAATCAATTACATAAAGAAAAATGGGAAAACCACAAACAAATGGAGAGTAAACAACATGCTACTAAAAAAGCAATTGGTCAATGAAGAAATCAAAGAGTAAATCAGAAAATACTTTGAAACAAATGAAAATGGAAACAACACAATCCAAAATCTGTGGGATGCAGCAAAAGCAGTTCTAAGAACGAAGTTTATAGTGATACAAGTCTTCCTCAAGAAAGAAGAAAAATCTCAAGTAAACAACCTAATCTACCACCTAAAGGAATTAGAATAAGAAGTAAGAAAGCCCAAAGTCCAGGAGAAGGAAGGAAATAATAAAGTTCAGAGAGGAAATAAATAAAATAGAAATAGAAAAAACAACAGAAAAGATCAAGGAAACAAAGAGCTATTTTTTTGAAAGATTAAAAAAGATAAACCACCAGCCAAGCTCACCAGGAAAATATAGAAAACCCAAATAAACAAAATAAAAGAAAGAAGAGAAAGAACAACTGATACCACAGAGATACAAAATATCATAAGAGAATGTTGCAAACAGTTATATGCCAACAAATTGGACAACCTAAAAGTAATGGACAAATTTCTAGAAACATACAACCTTCCAAGACAGAATCAAGAAGAAACAGGCAATTTGAACTGACCAATCACTAGTAGTGAAATTGAATTTGCAATTAAATGTCTCCCGGGGGAAAAAAAAAAAAAGCCCAAGACTGAACAGCTTTACAGGGGAATTCTACCAAAAATATGAAGAAGAAATAATACTTAATGTTTCTCAAACTGTTTCAAAAAATGAAGAGGACAGAACATTATCAAACTCATTCTACAGGGCCACCATTACCCTGATACCAAAATCAAGCAAAGACACTACAAAAAAGGGAAGGTAGAGGCCAATATCTCTGACAAATATAGATGCAAAAATCCTCAACAAAATATTAGCAAACCAAATCCAACAATATATAAAAAGGATCATACACCATGATCAAGTTGGATTTATTCTACAGTCACAAGGATGGTTCAGCATTCACAAATCAATCAATGTGATAAACCACATTAAGAAAAGGAAGAATATGGGCTTCCCTGGTGGCGCAGTGGTTGGGGGTCTGCCTGCCGATGCAGGGGATATGGGTTCGTGCCCTGGTCTGGGAGGATCCCACATGCCGCGGAGTGGCTGGGCCTGTGGGCCATGGCCACTGGGCCTGCGCGTCCAGAGCCTGTGCTTCGCGACGGGAGAGGCCACAGTGGTGAGAGGCCTGCATACTGCTAAAAAAAAAAAAAGGAAGAATAAAAAGCACACAATCATTTCAATAGACAGAAAAAACATTTGACAAAATTCAACATCCAGTCATGATAAAAAACACTTAGCAAAGTGGGTATTGAGGGAACATATCTCAACATAATAAAGGCCATTTATGATGAATCCACATGTAACATCATACTCAATGGTGAAAAGCTGAAAGCCTTTCCTCTAAATTCAGGAACCATACAAGGATCCCAGTCTTGCAACTTCTATTTAACACAGAATTGGAAGTCCTAGCCACAGCAATCACACAAGAAAAAGAAATGAGGTATCCTAATTTGAAGGGAAGAAGTAAAATTGCCACTATTTGCAGATGACATGATACATTATATAGAAAATGCTAAAGTCTCCACCCCAAAGCTATTAGAATAAATGAATTCAGCAATGTTGTGGGATACAAGATTAACATACAGAAATCTGTTGAGTTTCCATACACAATAAACTATCAGAAAAAGAAAGTAAAAAATAAAGCCCATTTAAAATAGTTTGAAAAAGAATAAAATACATAGGAAGAAACTAAACCAAAGAGGTGAAAGATGTATAATCTGGAAAATATAAAACACTGATAAAGGAAACTGAATATGATACAAAGAAATGAAATGATATCCTGTGCTCTTGGATTCAAACAATTAATGTTGTTAAAATGGCCATACCACCCAAAGCAATCTAAAGATTTAATGCAATCCCTAACAAAATACCTATGATATTTTTCACAGAACTAGAAAAATTAATCCTAAAACTCACATACAACCAAAAAAGGCCCCAAACTGCCAAAGCAATCTTGAGAAAAGAAGAACAAAGCTGGATGTATTACCCTACCAGCCTTCAGACTATACTACAAAGCTAGAGTAATCAAAACAGAGTGGTGCCTGCACAAAAACAGACACACAGATCAATGAAACAGAATAGAGATCCCAGAAAAAAACACACACATTTATTGTCAATCTACAACAATGAAGTGAAGAATATACAGTGAAGAAATGACATTCTTTTCAACAAGTGATGCTGGGAAAACTGGACAGCTACTTGTAAAACAATGGGATGAACATTTCCTGACCATATACAAAAATAAACTGAAAATGGATTAAAGACCTAAATGTAACACATGAAACCATAAAAATCCTAGAAGAAAACATAAGCAGAACACTCTTTGACATAAACTGTAGAAATATTTTTTTACATCTGTCACCTAAGGTAAATGAAATAAAAGCAAACATAAACAAACGGGACCTAATTAAACTTGAAAGCTTTTGCATAGCAAAGGAAACCATCAACAAAATGAAAAGACAACATACTGAATGGGAGAAAATATTTATAAATAATATGACTGATAACGGGTTAATAGCCAACATATATAAACAGATCATACAACTCAATATCAAAAAAAAACAACACAAGTTAAAAATGGGTAGAAGTCCTGAACAGATATTTTTCAAAAGGAGGCATATAGATGGCCAACAGACACATGAAAAGATGCTCAACATTGCTAACTGTCAGGAAAGTGCAAATCAGAACAACAAGATATCGCCTCACGCCTGTCAGAATGGCTATTATCAAAACTCTACAAATAACAAATGTTGGAGAAGATGTGGAGAAAAGAGAACACTTGTACCCTGTTTGTGGGAGTGTAAATTGGTGCAGCCACCATGGAAAACAGTATGGAGGTTCCTCAAAAAAATTAAAAAATAGATCTACCATATGATCCAGTATTTCCACTGTTGGAGGTATATCTGGGAAAAAAACAAAAACACTATTTAAAAAGATACATATGCCCCAATGTTCATAGCAGCACTATTTACAATTGCCAAGATATGGAAGCAACCCAAAGGCCCATCAATAGACGAATGGATAAAGATATGATAGATAGATAAAGATGGAATATTACTCAGCCATAAAAATATTGAAATTCTGCCATTTGCAGCAACATGAATGGATCTAGTGAAATAAGTCAGACAGAGAAAGACAAATACTGTATTATATCACTTACATATGGAATCTAAAAAAATAATACAAATGAATGTATATGCAAAACAAAAACATGCTCACAGATATAGAAAACAAACTACTAGTTACCAAAGGGCAGAGGGAAGGAGGGAGGGGCAGATTACGTGTATGGGACTAAGGCTTAAAAACTACTATGTATAAAATAAATAATCAGCAAGGATATATTGTACAGTGCAGTGAAATATAGCCATTATTTTGTAATAACTTTAAATGGAGTATAATCTATAAAAATATTGAATCACTATGTTGTGCAAGTGAAACTAATATGATAGTATAAATCAACTATACTTCGTTAAAAAGGAAACATAAATCTTAAGTGTATGGCTCAATGAATTTTACCTATATATATATATGCCCATATAAAATATAATTCAAGATACACATTTCCTAGAAAGGTTCCCTTGTTCCCCTTCTCAGTCAATACCCATCCCCTCCCCAGAGGTAACCACTATTCTTCTTGCCCTCCAAATACATCTGACATTCTAAATATACAAACAGAAAAGTGCTGGAGAAATAGGGAAATTAGAGAAAACAGCATCTACTTTAAATCTGTTTATTATCTTATTGGGTAGACAAGGTGTTATGGTCAAGTGTTGAAATCCTAAACCCCCCAAAGGTGATGATATTGGGAGATGGAGCCTTTAGGAGGTACTTAAGTCATGAAGATGGAACCCTCATAATTGGGATTAGTACCTTATAAAAGACATCTCACAGAAATCACTACCCCCTTCCACCTTGTGAGCATATAATGAGAAGGGAGCGACCCAGAAAAGTGCCCTCACCCATTTATGCTGATACCCTGATCTTGGACTTCCAACCTCCAGAACTGTGAGAAATAAATTTCTGTTGTTTATGTCATTGAGTCTGTGGTATTTTGTTGCAGCAGCTTGAATGGACTGAGGTACAGGTTTAAATAATCGCAAAAAATGCTGAAAAAATATAGTTTATTATCATTAATATACACCTTTTTTCATGATAAATCTCATTAGATAAGTAAAACAATGTCTAACATATTTCTCCTAACTTAATGTGCAGTACTTTCCTTTAAAGTGATAAATAAACTATGCAGTAAGAGCTATATGCTCTTTTTAAAAATATTTGCTGTCATTGTAGATAATAACAAATGCAAGTTTTATAATAAACCAGTCAGCCCCCTTGCTAGGATCCTAAGGTACACATGTATTATTCCTTTAATGGTACTTTATTAACACCATCTTTGGCAGTAAAAGGTGGAGCTACATGTATTCTCTTCAATATTAAATGAACTGGGCTGATAGAGGCTCTCAGAAACAGGTGGTAAATTGTGTAGATTTTGCCATTCTCAAAGGGAACAAGAAAGGGCAAAATATAAAAAGAAGGTTGATAAGAAATATAGAACAAAAGGAAAAGATCAGAGAATCTGATGATACTTCAAGTTATATACTAGTTTGTATTAAGACATTTTATTGAATCCTGTTCCCTATACCAGCAAGAGTATCGACAAGAATGAGAATATTTCTACAGTATTTGGCACTTCTGTGTTTAGATGAGTAAGATATAATTTTAACTTTCTGTGATTTATGATTCACCATATTTGTCCAGATTAGGAATAGCTCAGAAGATGGAAGTATGAAAAAATTATTTTTTAAAAAGGTCAGCATATTTACTCCTTTTATAAGCATGTTGTTATTCAGTAAACTGATATGAGGTGCAGGAGATACAGAGGCCAAATATGAGACAAGATCAGCAATGAGGGAAGTGATAAAACAAGTCCATACCACATATAAAAAAATCTGTAGAAGCAACATGGTGATAAATACACTCTTCTTGAAAGACACCAGTAAAAATAAATAAAAAGTTGAATTTCTTTACAATATCGCTGATTCAAATTAGAACATGGTTCTCCTCTGGATTCTTAAACAGGGATTTCCTCAGTGTAACCTTGATATCCTTGTTTCTCAAAATGTAAATCAAAGGATTGACCATGGGCACCACATTAGTATAGAAAAAATAAATTTTTTTCAGGTCCATAGATCCAGGAGAAGAATATTTAAGGTACATGAATGCTGCTGAACCAAAAAAAGAGAGAGCAATGATGTGGGAGCTACACGTGCTGAAGGCTTTCGATCTTCCCTGAGCAGATTTGATATGAAGAATGCTAGTAAGGATGAAGATGTAAGAAACTAGGATGGTGAAACTGGGTACTGTGATATTAATACCCATAACAATGAGAACTACCACCTCACTGACATAAGTGCTGGTGCAAGAGACTTGGAGGAGTGGGAGGATGTCACACAAGTAATGGTTGATATTAACGTTGCAGAAGGTTCATCTAAGCATGTACCCTGTGTGGGCAGAGGCTCCAGTAAACCCCATCACATACACAGCCAAAGATAGCACCAAACAGACCTTATGGAACATGGTGACCTTATACAGCAATGGAGTACAGATGGCCACATAGCGGTCATAGGCCATTGAGGTCAACATATAGCATTCAGAGATGACAAAAAAGAGAAAGAAAAACAGCTGAGTCATGCGCCCAACATAGGAGATGATATTCTTCTTGAATACAAAGTTCATCAGCATCTGGGGGGTGAAAACAGAGGAGCAACAGAGATCAATGAAGGATAAGTTGAAGACTAAATAGTACATGGGGGTGTGGAGGTGAGAATTTAGACCAATAAGAATGATCAAGCCCAGGTTGTCCACCATGGTGACAATGTAGATCATTAGAAACAGGTAAAAGAGGGGCTGCTGGAGCTCTGGATGGTCTGTTAATCCAGCAAGTATAAATTCAGTCACTAAGGAGTCATTTCTAGCCAGCATTCTCAACTTTGGAAATCTGTGAGAATAGAAGAAAACTACATTAATAGGGAACCCAGCTCTGTCCTTACAGACTCTCTTTTATATGAGCTTTACAAGAAAGAGACTCAGACTGGCAGAAATCACGTCTTCCTTTGCTTCATAGGGTCTGTAAGTACTGCAACACATACCCCTCTACGTTTAAATCACTGTCTTTTGTTGCATGAACTGCATGGGACAAACAACTGCTCTATCTTACTAGAAGATAGAGGGATGGGGTAGCTGAGGAACAAGCCTACTTGCTGATGGGCTTTGGTGGTGGGGTTGTATCCCCATCTCTCCATCCTATTCATCTGACCAGTCACTTTTTAGTTCCTACTCATGTTTCCATCACTCTACGAGTTATCTCAGTTCCCCTGTGATGACCTTCAAGAAAGAGAGAATTCCCACAGGGCAGAGACCATAACCATATTCTGCTTCCTAGAAGGGAGTTGCTAAGAGTCTCTCGGATTTTCAGGTACTTTACTACAAGATTCCATGAAGTCAACAATTGATAACAGGTATGGAGGAGAGCCTTGGTGGCCTAAACTTTATACTTAACCATATACTGCATTGTTTCCACATATTCTCCTCCTCTATTCCATCCTAGCTGAACATAGAATGAATAAAGGAAGGTGGATGTGCTTTCCCAGGTTTTGTAGGATGGCATGAAAGCGAAATAAATTAATTTGGGTGCTGATTAAATTATCTGTTGTTAGTGAATATATATCAAGCTGTATACTTATTATGACATGTAAACTTGTACAGTACATATAATATATTTTGACAAAAAAATTTTTTCCCCACACTGTATTTTATTTTTACAAGAGATAAATAAACTGACACCAAGTATTGTAAATGGATGCAAACAATGATTGCAATTACCAAACACGAAACACACTCATACTACGTCATAATATTGACATTCAGTCCAGTGATCCTCCACTGTAACAGCTCCTTTACTTTGCAGTGAAAATTGATTTGTATATTTTTTGCCTCTGAGTCCTTGTGGGATTTTCTTTTATTCAAACAGAAAGTCACAAAAATTGTGATCATCCTCAGCAGTTCACTCAGTCCCATGTAATTAATTTTTTTATCTCGATCTTTTGTTAGCACTTTTATGAGTTCATCAGTTTTCCATTAGAGTTCTGAAAATGCTTATTCATTCAGTTCAGCAGTATAGTCAGTTACCAGAAACCTGTACTTGTCAGAGTCTTTTCCATGAATTCCTTGAAGATGAAACCCTTTTATAGGAACATTTTTGCAAAAGCATCAGAGTGCACCCAGAACTGTCTGTAAATGACAAAAGACTTAAAAGTGACCACGGTTAAAGATGTGATGAAAGTTCATAATAATGCAATTGACAAGGAAATTTAGTTATTTCTGAGATATACATTTTAAAGTAATAACTAGAATTATGACTTACAACATTATACCAGAACATATAAGATTTTTAGAAATTTCATGTAAGGTCTGAAACATTTATATTAACATATTTCCATACAAATAACTCTGGCAACCATAGACACTACAGAATTAAACATAGCCAAAATCCTAGCCAGGATACCAAAAATTCTCACCCTAATAGCCATTAACTAAGTGGTTAGTACCTGAGACAGCACATTATCTTTCAACAAAATATTACAAGACAAAGAAACAGTCTTAAGAGGTAATGCAAGCCACAGAACCAGACTCAGATAAGAATGAGATGTAGAAGTTATTGAACAGGAAATTAAAATGTCTATAATGAACATGTTAAGGACTCTAAGGGAAAAGTAGACAACGTGTAAGAATCGATGGGTAAACAGAGAGATGGAAACTCTAACAAAAACTATCAAAAGAAAATGCTAGAAATAAAAGGCACAGTAACATAAATGAAGCATTCCTTCTATGTGTTCATCAAAACCCAGCACAGTTTAGAAAAAGAACCAGTGGCTTGAAGATCAGTCAATTGAAACTTCCCAAAATCAAATCCAAAGAGAAAAAGAGTGAAAAACAGAACATTCAAAAACTCTGAAACAACTTCAAAAGTCAAAAAATATGCATAATTGGAATATCAGAAGGTGAAAGTGAACGGCTGATCCTCCTCTTCCTTACATTTTCTTGAGAAGTGATTTATATAACTAAGTTAATTTACACTTTTAAATCATTTACATTTCTTTTTTGATTTCTTACTATTATCTCCATAGCTTTATATGTTGTTTGCCCTTATGAGGATTTGGCATCAATAACTAACACAGATTTCATTCAGGAGAACACCCTTTTATGCAAAGTCTTACTCAGTGCAACTTGGACATCTTTGTTCCTCATACTGTAAATGAAAAGATTCATCATTGGCCTCACAATGGTGTAAAAAACTGTGGATACTTTATCTCGATTCAGAGACACAGCAGGAAAAGGCTTCAATTACATGAATGCTGATGATCCAAAGAGAATCCAGAATTATGTGAGAGCTGCAGGTACTGAAGGCTTTGGACCCACCCGCTGTAGAACAGATGCAGAGGATGTTGGAGAGGATCAAGGTATAATAAATGGAGTTGGTGAGACTGGGCACTATGACATTGACACCCACCACAACGAAAACTACCAGCTCATTGATGTAGGTGCTTGCGCAGGAGAGCTGGAGGAGAGGAGGAATGTCACACGTGTAATGATCGATGATGTTACCATCACAGAAGGAGAGTCTCAGCATGCACCCAGTGTGGGCCATGGTACCCACAAGCCCCATCACGTATGCACCCACCATCTGCGTGAGGCAGACCTGATGGGACATGGAGACCTTGTAAAGCAGGGGCTTACAGAAAGCCACATATCGATCTTAGGCCATTAACGTCAAAATACAGCACTTTTCAATAAAAAAGAAGAAGAAGAAACAAAGCTGAACCATGCACTCTGCTTAAGAGATGACGTTTTGGTTTACAAAACTCATCAGTATTTTAGGGGTGATGAGAGAGGAGCAGCAGAGATCAATGAAGGAAAAGTTGAAGAGAAAGTAATACATGGGAGTGTGCAGGTGAGGGTTCAGACCAATCAGAATAATCAAGCCAATGTTCCCCACCACGGTGACCAGATATATTCCTAGGAAAATGAAAAAGAGAGGCAGCTGGAGTTCTGGCTGTTGTGTTAAACCCAGCAGGATAAACTCAGTCACTGAAGAGTCGTTCCCTGGGGCCATTCTTCCCTAGGACATATCTGTGGGAACAGGACAAAGGGTAACATTAAAATGAGTACCCAGCTCTCTCCACCCAATCCCACTATAATTAGGTTGAGACACAGAATAGGAGAATGAACCCAAGCCAACCCTCTGTGTGCCTTTGTTTTCTCCTTTGTGTAAAGGCTGAGGGAATTTTTAAAGATAATATATATCAAAAACACTAAGAGCAAGTTCTACAGGGATAAGATTCAGTAACCCTGTGACCACTCATGACTACAGCATCTCTGCTCCACTTCTGCTTTGATACCTTACCAGGCCCACCTAATGATCAATGATTGTCTCAGCAGAGAGAAGGTATGTCATTTCAGGGAGTCCTTGGCTTTCTGAGATGAGGTTTGGAAGAATAACATGACAGATAAAATTCAACACTCACCCTTTTTACATGGGGACCTCAATCCTGCTGGATTAACTGAGCTCAGAGAAATAAAGTAACTTCCATCCTCCCAGACTGTCAGACTTCCACAAGCTCTCAGAAAGGTCCCTGCTGAATGCAACACAGACTCAGATCAAAGTTGCTAAGCTCAGAGAAAAGAATATAATTTCCATCCTCCCTGAATGTCACAAAGAGGACTTCCACAGACTCTCAGAAAGGTCTCAATGTCTCTCCCTGACTGCCTAAGACTCAGATCAAAAGGCAGATTTGGGTCAATACAGGAAGTTTTCAAATGCCAAAATCAAGGTCAGCTCACTATGAGAGGCCATTAGGAACCATTCGACATTTTTACTTCTTTTCTGACACAGGATTGAAATAATCTAAGTGCAAGCTTAGAAAGAGTAATATGGCAATGGCTGGCAGAATGGACTGGCATAAGAGAGACCGGAGGCAAGGTGACTCGCAAGAAGCAATTACAATAGTCAATGAATGATAAAAATGCCCTGAATTAACAGTGCTACTGTGAGCAATTCCAAGAAACAAACACATGCAAGAGACACTGAAAGGAAAGAGTCATCAGAACTTCTCACAAAGGGGATAGAAGTAGACCAAAAAAATCCCAAAGATATTAGCCTAGGTGCTTGGTTAAATTATGGTGTTAACTACAGAGAGAATTCAGAAAGAATGGAAATATTCATAAACAACAGGCATTCAGCTTTGAACATGGTGATCTTGAGTTGCCAGCTGGACAAGGAAGTAGAAGTATACAACCTAAATAAGGCTAAATAATGCTCAAGAGGAAGACCAGAATCTGAGAAAAATATTTGGGGACCATTTCCACAGAGGTTAAAGCCATGGAATCAGGTGAACTCAATGAGAAAGAATAAAAAGAAAAAGAGCAGAGAGGCAAGAAATACATGTGGGAAATCCCTCATATGGGTTTTACACGTAGGATAGTTGAAAACCTAATCATTACAAAAATGAGTCCCAATTATTATCATCAGACCCTTAGAAATTACAAGGGGACTAAAAATTCCTTAGGGCAAACTTGAAATGTGTCTCACAAGACAGACATTCTTGGGCTTAGCCTTGATGAGGACCTTAGAGATTCAGTAAAACTATTTTATTTCCTGGAAATGTTAAGAACTCTTATTTAGGTGATGCAAGAACCAGAAACACTCCCTTTAAGTTTATACTACATCAAATCACATTACAAGAAAAGTTTATAGCAAGGTACTAAATTAGAATTAAAGGTCATTCTTTCACTTTTAACACAACCAGTGTAAATACAGGCAGAGAATGAGTGTAGAGATACTCTGAGCTTATTCTTACATTGCAAAACTACCTATTACCCTCCTTTCTTCTACCTACATGATGGTCACAGTAGCCTGATCCTTTTCACTGAGATATACCATGGTATCTTTTGTTAATTCCTGGCTCCTTTTTAAGTAACTCAAGCCCGATATGTTCTACTTTATCAATGTCAGTGGTAATTTAAGTTTTATACCATACTATATTATCATAAAGATGCAAAAAATGTAAACCTTTTTTAACTAAATAGAATTTTAATTTGCAGTATTATGTCACACTGAGCTAAGCTGCTGCAAGCATCTGGAATCACTGGCTAATAATATATTTTTAAATGTAAATATATAATGGAAAGAAAGTTAAATCTGCAAGTGTCAGGAAGAAAATGGGAAGGCAAAATCTAATTCAGCAGATCTTGGGTGGGGTCCTAGATTCTGGTCCTGATTCTGGTTTTTTTTGTTTGTTTGTTTTGTTTTTTAAACAAAAGTCAGTAGAAGTGAAGTGATCCATGCAAGATTTGACTGTTAGTGACAGAACCTGAGGTAAACCCAGGTCTTCTGACTGGAAGTTCAATGGATAAACAGCATGGTAGAGCTGAAGGAAGAAGCCTCTACTCTTTTTTTTTTTAAACTAATTAATTAATTAATTTTTATTTTTGGCTGTGTTAGGTCTTCGTTTCTGTGTGAGGGCTTTCTCTAGTTGCAGCAAGCGGGGGCCACTCTTCATCGCGGTGCGCGGGCCTCTCACTATCGCGGCCTCTCTTGTTGCGGGCCTCAGGCTCCAGAAGCGCAGGCTCAGTAGTTGTGGCTCACGGGCCTAGTTGCTCCGCGGCCTGTGGGATCGTCCCAGACCAGGGCTCGAATCCATGTCCCCTGTATTGGCAGGCAGATTCTCAACCACTGCGCCACCAGGGAAGCCCTGTTTGTTTTTGAAAGGTGTAAAGTCTGTGTCTAAACTCATGTTTTTGCAAATGGGCATCTGATTTTTCTAGCATCATTTGTGAAGAAGACTACCATTATTCCATTGATTGCCTTTGCTCTTTTGTCAAAGATCAGTTGACTATATTTTGTCGGTCAACGTCAGGTTCTCTCTTCTGATCCATTGTCTTTTCTTTCATCACTACCACACTGACTTGATTACTGTAGTTTTATAGTGAGTCCTGAAGTTGGACAGTATCTGTCCTACAACTTTGTTCTCCTTCAGTATTGTATTTGATAATTAGGGTCTTTTCCCTTTCCATATAAACTTTAGAGTCAGTTTGTTGATATCCACAAAAACTTGCTGGGATTTTGATTGGGATCACATTGACGATACAGATGAAGTTAAGAAGAATTGACAACATAATTGAGTCTTCTAATCCACAAACATGGAGTATCTTTCCATTTATTTAGATTTTTTATTACTTTTATTAGAGTTTTGTAGTTTTCCACATATAGATCCTTTATATATTTTGTTAGACTTATAACTAATCACTTCTTCTTTTTGGAGAGTAGGGGTGGGGTGACAATATGAATAGTATTGAGTTTTTCATTACAAATTCCAATCATCCAGTGCTTGGTATATAGGAAAGCTATTAACCTTTGTATGTTAACTTTGTATCCTGTGACTCTCCTCTAGCTACTTATTAGTTCCAAGAGGTTTTTTTGTTCGTTTGTTTGTTTTGTAGTTGTTGCTGTCAATTTTGAGGGACTGTCTACAGAGACAATCATGTCATCTGAGAACACAGACAATTGTATTTCTTTTTTTCCAATATGTATTTAAAAACGGTTTAAAGTTATCATTCCAAGAAGCAATACAGGCTCAAATATTAATAAATTTGAAAAAATGTATCTCAACATCCTTTGTCCTAAGGAAAATGCAAATTAATATTATAATGAGATACCACTGCATACACACTAGAATGGCTAAAATTACTGTCTATACCAAGTGAACATGTGGATGTGGAACACCTGGAACTTTCATACACTGCTGTTAGAAGAGTAAAATTATATAGGTACTTTGGAAAACAAATTGGTATATTCTAATAAAGTTGCACCATATGTAGCATCTGATCCAGACATTCCACGGCTATCACATATACAGAGAAGTTAGTGCATAAGTCAGAAAAAATACTTGTACAAGAATGTTCACTGAGGTTTTATTTCAATAGCCAAATTTCCATCAATAAGAGAACAGATAAGGAAATTGTAGAAAATACATTCAGTGAGATATTTCTCATAAAACATGTTCTGATACATGCACCAATATGGTTGAAATACAAAAATCATTATGTTGAACGAAGATGGCAGACTCAAAAGAGTATAAACAGTATGACTTTATAAGATTTTAAATAACAGGCAAAATTAAAGTGATAGAAATGAGAGCAATGGTTACCTCAACTGGTGTATGGGATTTGTCTATTGACTAGAAAGTGACATAAGGGAAATTTCTGGGGTCATGGAAATGTTCTGTATCTTTTTCTGGGTGGTGATTAAATGAGTTTATACTTAGGTAAAAAGTCATCAAGCTGTAGACCTCATATTTGTATATTTTACTATATGTAAACTAGACCTCATAAAATATAATTTGAAATGTTTTTATAAAACTTTATAAGGAAAATTTATTTGTGTAAAAATTTATACAGCTCAATAGTTTAAACAATATATTGTTCAGTAGATCTCTCAGAACTTACTATGGAAAACTAGTCTGTGTTTTTGTAACACATCTCTAATATCTACTATCAGTATGGGTAGGCCAATCCACACCTTTCCATACCAACCTTAGAGGCTTAATACTGGACCAGATGGGTCAGTAGTCTTACACAGGATTGGGCTTGGGTGTTTCCATAAAGAATATTCTGACTTATATTGAATCCATGTCTCCAACCTGGGGAAATTCAATGAAGTTGACATAAAGAAAGAAAACCGAGAAAAAAAATAATCAGATACAACTGGGACATTAATCACTTCCCATTTAAGCTTGTGCTCCATAAGCCCTGCCAATTATTACAGTGTGTTTGTGTTTCTATCACCAATAGTGACAGCCAAGCTTCAATCTCTTTTTATCTTTCTTATAAAAAATTTACAAATGAGTAATTTCAGTTTAAAAATATGGCAACATTTCATGTTTAAAATAACAGGAAATCCAACTAAAAACTAGCTTAAAACTTGGCATGCAAAAAGCAGGAAAATTCAATCCACAATGAGGAAAAACCTCAATCTGTAGAAACATACTGAAAATAACATATTTTAAAACCAGCAGACAAGAAAAAAAAGAGCTGTTATTAATATATTCTATATATTCAAGAAAAAAAATGTCAAGGCATGACAAGGCCCATATTGACTTCCTTGATCTGAAAAATACAACGTGTGAAATGAAAAATACACCAAATCCAAAAAAATACAGAATCCAAAAATAATCATGAGAAAAACATTAGAAATCCCAATTGAGGGATATTCTACAAAATACCTGACTAATACTCTTCAAAACTGTCAAAGTTATCCAAAACATGGTAAGTCTGAGAAAATGTGACAGCCAAGAGGAACCCAATGAGACATGACTAATCAACGCAATGTGGTATCCCGAATGGGATCCTAGGATAGAAAAGGGACATTAGGTAAAAACTAAGAAAATCTGGATAAAGTATGGACTTTAACAATAATTATCAATATTGGTTCACTAACTGTGACATATGTATCACACTAATGTAAGATAGCAAGAGGAACAAGATATGAAGTATATAGTAACTCTCTGTGTTACATTAACAATTCTTCTATAAATCTAAAATAATTCTAAAAAATTTATGTAAAAATAAATGTGTTGAATGGAGTTAACACCACATCAGAAGAAACGATGAGTGAACTTAAAGAACAGCAATAGAAAGTAACCAAAATGATATCCAGAGACAACAAAAAAAGCCTAGAAAAGAATGAACAGAGCATCAGTGAGCCCTAAGATATCATATTATGTAATTGGAGTAACCTCATATGTAACTGGAGTCCCAGACAGCAGAGAGGAGGAGTGGTAGAAAAATATTTGAAGACATAACAGCTGAAGACATCCACCTAAAGTATCACTATACAGTGAATGCCCCCTTACCACCTAATCTAATTTGAGAACAAAGTTGACTAAATAAGCTATTTAACAACTGTCATTTCTGGTATTGTTGGGCTAGGCTATTGGGTCTACCACCCACTCAAAACAGCTAAAAATACTGAATAAAATATTCTACAATATTCTATTTTATGAACTGGTTTGTGATTATATAAATTTTGCATTATTTATTAAATTGAAAATGTATGTATTATGAAGTTTTCAGGATATATTTGATGGTAAAATCAGAAAAGTTGGTATATTCATTACCTACTATAATAATGTAAATTATTCAAACATCAAAAATATCTCTTAAATGAGATTTATCATTTTTTATTAAATAACATTCCCAAATAAAATATACTCATAATTCTAAATGAAAATTGGTACTTGCTTCTGGAATATAATTTCTTTGTTAACAGGCTTTGTGCTTGAAATAGTTATTTGCAATTCTTGAGCAAGAATTTTTAATGACTATATCTCCAATTTCTTTTATAATCATCATCAATGAGAAATTTTGTATGCATAAGTGGTAGAGTTTAGATCATTCTTACCACCATTTAAAACTTTGCCGTTGAAATCATATTTAAATAATGTGAGCTATTTTCTTTTTACTGACAAATTTAATGTTCAACAAATTTGGAACTAATTTTGCTTTTTCATTTCAAATATTTCAAAATAACAGAGAAACCCAATTTGCAGAAGGCGTGTGCATTCTTAGAGCAATCACACTTCAACTAGTTTAGATGCCATGAAAAGGATAAATTGGCTGGAGATGGACAGAAGTAAGTGAAATGGGGAGTCAGAGACTAGGGCATCTGCCTGGAGCTGTGAACATCAGGACTCCTTGCCTGGCATCCACCACAGGCCAAGCACTGTGCTCCTGGGCACCTGAAACAGACTCCCCCAGCATCCCTGTGGGACTCTGGTCCACCACAGGCACTGACCCCTCTGCGTGTGGCTGCTGTAGCTGGTAAGCAGGTGGTGGAGTGCCTTTTTGGTCGGGCTGTTGAAATAGAGCAGTGAGTGCCTCACTTGGCTGACCATTCTTGACGCTGGCCAAAGTACGGTATATGCCATCACGTCAGACACATTCTATTCTTACCCTTCTGAGAGCATCTGTCTAGGATATACTCTAGGCTCGATGCCTTTAATGTGAATTCATCTGGGGATACCGCATGAAGAAAACAAACATTTTTCCCAATTAAAATTGTATTTATGCAGCATATACAGAAGGATAATAAAGCCATATCTACCCATATCTTCAAGAAATTCATCAAGTTATGGACATAATACTTCCAAATATCCTAAAGGTGTTTTAAAAACGCTTGATATATTGAAATAATTTTTACTTCAAATTCTATAATTATAGTTATTTTTAAAACACTACAATTGAATTTTTAATCATTTTAGTTTTATATGAGTTGTGATTTTAATAATTTTAAATGATCATTTTTGCCATGTTGATCAAAAGAATATAAAGTCAACCTGATTCACAGACCGAGCCAGGCATTTTACTGACTCATACTGCCAGCAGAGTGTGCTGGGAAATTGGATATCACATTCAGACTACAAGGCATGTGTCATGCCTGCAACTATATTTTGCCTACATAAACCAACATAATCCCAAAAAGTGTGTGAAACTGGTAAGTCATGAATATACATGGCCTTTTATTTGGCTGGACAGGGCCAACCATTCATGGAGGCGTGTCTCTCTCCACGCATTTTGTCTGCTTGGTTCTACTGCATTTTAACCTCAGATGAACTCTCCCCATGTAGTGAAAACAGGACTACTAGAATCCCTAGATTTAATCTTACCAATTCAGTAACTACAAGAAGAAAAGTTTGTTTAAATAATTTTAGCAGAAAAGACTGTAGTCAAATGACTATTTCTGACTAATCACTGATCCAGTTTGGCATGTGCTAATTAGACAGGATATGTCTTGTGAGATGGGCAAGTCAGTCCAACAAAATCACATAAAAGGTGTTCCCTGTTTCAGGGCTTCCCTGGTGGCGCAGTGGTTGAGAGTCCACCTGCCAATGCAGGGGACACGGGTTCGTGCCCTGGTCCGGGAGGATCCCACATGCCGTGGAGCGGCTGGGCCCGTGAGCCATGGCCGCTGAGCCTGCGCGTCCGGAGCCTGTGCTCCGCAACGGGAGAGGCCACAACAGTGAGAGGCCCACGTACCGCAAAAAAAAAAAAAAAAAAAAAAAAAGATAATTGGATATATAGACATTGCAAGGAGGAAAGAGCAAAAGATGAAGCAGAGAAAACATAAAGACTAGTAACCTATAAAAAATAGCTACCCAGAACTGATAGAACAAACAGAAAGAATAAGAAGCATAACCAGATTCTAGAATCTAAGAGGAAAAGCTCTATAGGATTGGTGCTTGGATTAATGGAGGGTTTGGAGATGCCCCACAGCTGGTGCTTGGACCTCTGCAATAGAGGCTCCAAGAGGGTGCAAGGCCCAACATGGAGGGAGACCAAGAAGAAGGCCTGACAAGTGCTTGAGCCACTCAAGGGGCAAAGTCTGGGCAATAAAGTGAGGGAGGATACTACAGCTGTTAAGGAACTGTTGTCCAGCTATTCACTATACATAAGGGGGTTTACCAAGTTAGGCCCATTTCCATGTGCTTATTGGCTATTTACATATGTTCGTTCGGGATGTGTCTTTCAAATCATTTGCCAATATATGATGTGATCTTTTTATCACTGAGATACATTTTAATTAATTTGTTATATATTCTGGATACAATACCTTTATCAAATATATGTTTTGCAAATATTCTTCCAGTCTGTGTCTTGCCTATAAATATTTTTTTGATAAACAGATGTTCTAATTTAAATGAAACTCATTTTCTCTTTTTTTTCTTTTAGATTTAGTGCTTTCCAGAATATGTTTAAGAAATCTGTGCCTACACTAACATACTTTTCTATGTTTTCTTCTAGAAGGTTAATGTTAAAGTTTCATGTGTATAGTTTTGATCTATTTAAAATTAATTTTTGTGTATGATGTGAGGTAGAGATCAAAGTTCATTGTTTTCCTCATGAGTAGTTAGTATTTCCAGCATCAATTGCTTAGAATGATTTTTCTTTACTTACGGATTTACACAGTTGCTCAGTTAAAAATCAGTCAACTATATAAGTGAGGATCTGTTTCTGAATATTCTATTGTGTCCCATGGATTTATCTATATTTGTAACAAAACCAATCTGTCTTGATTACCATATCCTAAAACTAAGGTTTAAAATCAGTTAGTGTTAAGTCCTCTATGTCATTTTAGAGTTCTCCAAGAAACAGATGCTAAGAAATGATTAGACTTCCAAGACATTTATTGTGGTAAGTGCCTGTGAAGGATAAAATGGGAATGAGTGGGAGTCAGTGAGAAAGCCTTCAGACCAGGATGAAAGTGTGATACCTACGAAAGGAGAGAGAGAAGAAAGGATTGGGTAGGAAAACCTCAGACCACAGTGCAGTTCAAAAAAATCTCAAATAGGATGATAGGAAGTCCCTAAACAAAGACTGCCTATCAGAAGAGATTCACGTTACACAGAAATTGGCCAGGTCCAGTATGACCCACCATGCTAAGCCATTGGCTGAGGCCATCTTAGAGTAAGCATGGACTCTGCCTGAACACTATGGTGGATCCAAAGGAGTATCGGCTATAGACAGTCAATGATGCTCCCCACAGGTGGCTCTACTGAAAGGGAGTTAGCAGCACCTCTCTATGGTTGCCACACTTTACTCCTCAAAAGAAATTATACCCCAAAGTTCTTTCTGACTTATTTTTTGTTATTGTCATTTATTACTATATTTTATTAATTATTATTTATAACATTAAATGTATTAGTTATTATTCAAACAAGATAATCCAATTCAACAAGAATATTTTTGACCTACCACTATATTTGATACTCTAAATATATGAATGGGAAAAGCATTGGAGAAATAGGGAAATTATAGGGAGAAGCATCTAGGTAAATATATTTATTGCCTTACTGGTGAGACGAGGTTTAAGTATGTTCAAAAAATGTTGCTAGGAATATGGTTTACTATATTAATACACAACTTTTTTCATGATACTGCACTGGATAAGTGAAACATGGCTAAAATGGTTCTCCTAACACCATGTGTAGTATTTTCCTAAAGTGATAAAAAACAAAATTGACAGTAAAACCATGTGCTTTTTTCAAAATATCTGGTGTCATTTTAGAGAGTAATAAACACAAATTTTATAATAAACCACCCATTATGCTTACTGGGATCCTGAGATACATATGTATTATTCTTCTAATCATCCCCTCTTAATGCCATGTTTGGCAATAAATGGTGGTGTTATATGTATTCTCTTCAATATTAAAGGCATTTGCCTTATAGAGGTTCTCAGAAGCAGGTGGCATGTAAAACAGATTTGGCCATTTTCAAAGGGAACAAGAAAAGTAATAATAATAAAAGGAAAAGTGGTATGAAAAATAGAACAAAATGATAACATCAGAAGGATCTGATCCTACTTTAAGCTATATATGCAATTTGCAATGAAGACATTTCTTTGAATCCTTCTTCCTATACCAGGAACAATATTGTTTTAAAAGACAATTATTCTGCAGTGTTTGGGCACTTCTGTGTCTAGAACAGCAAGCTCTAATTTTAACTTTATGTATTTATGAAACTCACCATATTTGTCCAGATTAGGAATAGCCCAGGAGACAAAGATAGTATGAAAAAAATCAGTTCATATTTTCCTCTTATAAAGATGCTACTAGTTATTTAGGAAACTGGTACAAGGTGCAAGAGATAAGTAGGAAAAGTTAGACAAGCTATAAGGAAAGTGATGAGACAAGTCTATTATACCACATATAACACAATCTGTAGAAGAAACACAGCTATGAACAAATATCATCTTCGAAGACAATAAAAATTGAATATCTTTACATTATTGTTGTTTGTAATTAGAACATGTTTCTCCTCTGGATTTTAAACAGGGATTTTCTCAGTGCAACTCTGACATCTTTGTTCCTCAAACTAAATCAGAGGACTGAGCATGGGTCCCACATTAGTATAAAAAACAGAAGAAACTTTTCCCTGCTCCATAGATCCAGGAGAAGAATATTTAAGGTACATGAATGCTGCTGAACCAAAAAAAAAAGAGAAAGAGCAATGATGTGGGAGCTACACGTGCTGAAGGCTTTCGATCTTCCCTGAGCAGATTTGATATGAAGAATGCTAGTAAGGATGAAGATGTAAGAAACTAGGATGGTGAAACTGGGTACTGTGATATTAATACCCATAACAATGAGAACTACCACCTCACTGACATAAGTGCTGGTGCAAGAGACTTGGAGGAGTGGGAGGATGTCACACAAGTAATGGTTGATATTAACACTGCAGAAGGTTCATCTAAGCATGCACCCTGTGTGGGCAGAGGCTCCAGTAAACCCCATCACATACACAGCCAAAGATAGCACCAAACAGACCTTATGGGATATGGTGACCTTATATAGCATTGTAGTACAGATGGCCACATAGCGATCACAGGCCATTGAGGTCAACATATAGCACTCAGAGATGACAAAAAAGAGAAAGAAAAACAGCTGAGTCATGCCCAACATAGGAGATGATATTCTTCCTGAATACAAAGTTCATCAGCATCTGGGGGGTGAAAACAAAGGAGTAACAGAGATCAATGAAGGATAAGTTGAAGACTAAATAGTACACGGGGGTGTGGAGATGAGAATTTAGACCAATAAGAATGATCGAGCCCAGGTTGCCCACCATGGTGACAATGTAGATCATTAGAAACAGGTAAGAGAGGGGCTGCTGGAGCTCTGGACGGTCTGTTAATCCAGCAAGAATAAATTTAGGCACTAAGGAGTCATTTCTAGCCAGCATTCTCAACTTTGGAAATCTGTGAGAATAGAAGAAAACTCCATCAATAGGGAACCCAGCTCTGTTCTTACAAACTCTCTTTTATATGGGCTTTATGAGAAAGAGACTCAGACTGGCAGAAATCACATAAGTCCTCCTTTGCTTCATAAGGTCTGAAGGTACACACCCCTCAACATTTAAATCACTGTCTTTCATTGCATGAACTGCATGTGACAAACAACTGCTCTATCTTACTAGAAGATAGAGGGATGGGGTAGCTGAGGAACAAGCCTACTTGCTGATGGGCTTCAGTGGTGGGAATGTATCCCCATTTCTCCCCCCTATTCATCTGATTCATCACTTCCTAGTTCCTACTCATGTTTCCATTACCCTGCTAGGTACCTCAGGTCCCCTGTTTTGACCATCAAGAAAGGATCCCTACAGGGAAGAGACCATACAGATATTCTGCTACCAGGAAGTCTCTCATAGTCTCTAAGGTTTTCAGATACTTTACTATAAGAATCCAGGAAGTTAATAATTGATAACAGGTATTGAGGTGAACCTTAGTAACCTAAGTTTTATACTTAACCATATATTCCAGTGTTTCCACACATTCTCCTCCTCTGCTCTATCCTAGCTGGACAGCGAATGAATAAAGAAAGGTGGATGTGCTTTCCTAGGTTTTGTAGGATGGCATGAATGAGAAATATTAATTTGAGTGATTAAGTTAGCTATTAAGTTTGTGAAAACACTTCAAGCTGTATACTTATTATGATATATCAACTTTCCTCTGTTTATACATTTCAATAAAAAAATTTTAGAAAAAAAACACAAATTTCTTCTGATGTTGCTGTCTGGATTTGTCACGTGGAACTGCTCGTTCTCCTGCTCCCAGAATGAAGATGGAGTCAACAGAGTGTATGCTGCGAACAATACAGGCAGTAGAGTCAGAGCTTCAGACTTTGGAGTTTCTTGTTATTCAATATAAATACTTCTCATTTTTCAGCAACAGAGGGAGTAAGCAAGTATAGAAACTTGGTTATCTCACTCTGCAACCATTGAGGGAACTCAGTGCTGACCCTTTATACGTGTTTTACCTCCGCTGTCCTGAAAGAAGAACTGGCCTTGGAGATATCAAAGCTGAGCAGATGTAGTCACAGAATCTTCTTCCTTCCCTGGAAAAGAGTCATAGCATAGATCTCACAGTATGAATGTTCCAAGAGTCAGTCTATGATTTAGATCAAACTTGTGGTTATAAATTTACTAAGAGATCATGAAGGGAAACCACAGGCTTCACATCTGAGCCACAATGTCATAGAGCACACAGCATTTGCTTAAGGCTTATAATTCTTTTGGACCTGATTAGAAATTCAGGTATAGGGGTCCCCCAGGACTTTCCCATCATGATACGCTCTGCAGGGGAGAAATGTGTCTGTGTTTACACCCTAATTGTTACAGTAAATGTTAATTTCCCATCAGGGATTATACATTCCCCAGAGCATAGGAGAAAGGCTCCTCTGCTGTCTCTTATAAAGATGCAAATAATTAATGTCATTGAAAATTCACTAATTATAATTCTAGGTAACATTAGTTTCAAGAATTTAAGTTCATAAAGATATATGACCATTTCAGAAAAGTTTATTATGGCCCTTTATAATAGTTGAGTCTCTTTAAATAATCAGTGTTTACGCAAATTTTATAGACATAAACCAAAGAATCTTTTTAATTGATTTCAGAGATTATTGTTTAATAAAACACTATTTACTATAAAAATTATTCCATGGAAATTTAATTACCTTGAGTTGTTCTGATTCAATATGCTTTTAATAGATTAAAATCAAATGTATAAGAAAAATCACTGTAAATAAGCTTCTATTACAAGGAAATATGACTTTAAAATTCCTATGTATGTATTAGCTTATGATCATGCTTATGAGAAAAAAAATCTAAGTTTAAAAAAAATTTTTAATTATTATATATTCCCAGGAAATTTCAAAAATAATGGATAGAGTCCCCTGAAATCTACCCAGCTTCCTACCATGGTGACATCTTTGACAACTGTAGTATAATAGCAAAACTACAGACATTATTTAGCTTTGAGCAATTTTATATGCAGTATGTGTTTCTGTCGTGTGTGTGTGTGTGTGTGTGTGTAGATCTATGTAATGTGACCACTTGTGTAGATTCATGTAACTACCACCATCATGATACAGAACTCTTCCACTAACATAAAGGAACCCCTTACACTACCTCTTTATAGTGACACCTATCCCCTCCCACCTTCATCTGTCTTGCAGCAACCACTAACCTGTTCTTCATCTCTATAGTTGGGTCATTAGGAAGACAACGGATGAAACTATACAATATATAACTTCTGAAATTGGCTTTTTTTCACTAAGCATGATGCCCTTAAGTCCATCCCAGTTGTTGCATGTATCAACAGTCTGCTCCTTTTATTGCTGAGTTGCATTCCATTTTATACAACCCACATTTATTCAAACTTCTGTAGTAATTTTAAAACTACTAGGTTCTTGTTTAATGCAAAACTAAATCTGTTTTATTTATGGAAAATGTTTAAGGGGCAGGGGATATAATATCACAGTTCAGATTGGCTCTTCTTATAATATTCTCTTTTTAATCAGTTTTATTGTGGCATAATCTGGATACAATAACATGCTCTCATTTTAAGAGTACAGTTCAGTGACTTTCAAAAATAATACAGTCATGTAAAGACCACCATGGTCAAGATCTAGAGCATTTCCCTCACCCCTAAAAGTATATTCATCTCCCTTTGCAATCCACCCCCTTTTTTATCATGAAACGATGTTGAAATTTGTCAAATGCTTTCTCTGCATCTAGTGAAATAATGATTTTTATCTTTCATTCTATTAATCTGGTATAGCACATTTATTGATTAGTGTATGTTGAACCATCCTTGCATCCCATGGTTAAATCTCGCTTGATCATGGTGTATGATCTTTTAATGTGCTGTTGAATTGGTTTGCTAGAATTCTATTGAGAATTTTTGCATCTATATTCATCAGACATTGGCCTGTAGTTTTCTTTTCTTATACTGTCTTTACCTGACATTAGTGTGAAGGTAATTCTGGTTGTAAAATGAGTTTGAAAGCTGTTCTTTCTTCCATTTTTGGAAGAGTTTAAGAAGTTTTGGCATTTATTCTTGTTTAAATGTTTAGTAGAATTCACCAGTGAAACCATCTAGTTTTTGGTCCTGGGCTTTTCTTTGTTGGGAGGTTTTTGATTATTGATTCAATCTCCTTACCCGTTATTGATCTGTTTTTTGTTTGTTTGTTTGTTTTTGCGGTACGCGGGCCTCTCACTGTTGTGGCCTCTCCAGTTGCGGAGCACAGGCTCCAGACGTGCAGGCTCAGCGGCCATGGCTCACGGGCCCAGCCGCTCTGCAGAATGTGGGATCTTCCCGGACTGGCGCATGAACCCGTGTCCCCTGAATCAGCAGGCGGACCCTCAACCACTGCGCCACCAGGGAAGCCCTATTGATCTGTTTCGATTTTTCTGTTTCTACATAATTCAGTCTTGGTATATTGTTTGTTTCTAAGAATTTATCCATGTGTTCTATAGTATTCAATTTATTTGTGTATAATTGGTCATAGTAGTCTCTTATGATCTTTTGTATTATTGTGATATCAGTTGTAATGTTTCCTCTTCATCATGATATCACTGCCGTCTTTGTCTCTCATTACAGCTGTTAAAGTTTATCTTGTCTGATATAAGTATATTTATCACTGCTGTTTTTTGGTTTCCACTTGCATAGAACACCTTTTTTTATCTCCTCACTTTCAGTCTGTATGTGTCCTTAAAGCTGAAGTAAGTCTCTTATGGACAGCATATAATTGGGTCTTGTTTTTTGTTTCATTTTGTTTTAATCCATTCAGCCACTCTTTTCTTTTTGACTGGAGAATTTATATCATTTACACTTAAAATAATGATTGATGGGTAAGGACTTACTAATTCCATCCTAATTGTGCTCTAGCTGTTTTGTAATTCCCTTGTTCTTTTCTTCCTCTCTTGCTGTCTTCTTTTGTGATTTAATGATTTTCTATAATGGTATGTTTCTATTTCCCTTCTCTTTATCTTTTTATATTAATGTAGGCTTTTGCTTTGTGATTACCATGAGACTTACAAAAAATATCTTATAGATATAACTCTATTTTAAGGCGATAACAACTTAACTTTGGTAACACACAAAAACACTACCCTTTTACTCCCTTCCCACATTTTATGTTTTTGATGTCACAATTTACCTCTTTTAATATTGTGCATCCATCAGCAAGTTATTGAAGTTATAGTTATTTTTAATAGTTTTGTTCTTTAGTTTTGTCAACCTTTACTAGAGTTGACTGGTTAACACACCACCGTCTCATAGTATTATATTCTGAATGTGACTATATACTTACCAGTGTACTGTATACTTTTTTACATTTCATGTTACAAATTAGTGTTCTTTTGTTTCAGCTTGAAGAACTCCGCTCGGCATCTCTTAGGGCAGGTCTAATGCTGATTAATTCTCTCAGCTTTTGTTTGTTTGGGAAAGTCTTTATCTCACCTTCATTTTTAAAGACAGCTTTGCTGGGTAAAGTATTCTTGATTGGCAGGGCAGTTTTTTCTTTCAACACTTTGAGTATATTATCTCACTCTCTCCTGGGCTGCAAGCTTTCTCTTGAGAAATCTGATAGTTTAATGGGGGTTCACTTGTATTTGAGTATTATTTTTCCTCTGGATGATCTTAAATTTTTGATTTTAGATAGCTTAATTATAATGTGTCTTGGAGAAGATCATTTTGAGTTGAAATATTGGGGTGACCTATTAACTTTATGAAGTTGGATGTCCAGATATCTCCCCAGATTTGGGAAGTTCTTAGCCATTATTCCTTTAAACATGCTTTCCGCCCCTTTCTCCATCTTTCTCCTTCTGGGACTCCAATAGTGTCTACAATGTTTCTCTTAATGGTATCCCACAGTTCATATAGGCTTTCTTCACTCCTTTTCATTTTTTTTTCTTTGTTCTCTACTGACTGCATAATTTCAAATGTCCTGTCTTCTACTTCATAGAATTGTCCTTTTGCTTGATCTAATCTGCTTCTGCTGTTCTTATCACATTTTAAAATTTCATTCATTGTAATTATTCAGCTCCAGGATTTCTATTTGGTTCTTTTTTATGATTCTATTAAGCTTCACATTTTGTTTGTCATGATTTCATTGAATTGTCCTTCTCTGTTTTCTTGTAGCTCACTGAGCTTCCTTAAAACTGTTATTTTGAATTCTTTATCAGGCAAACTGCAGATCTCCATTTTTCTTTGGCTCTGATTCTGGAAAATTATTGTGCTCCTTTGGTGATGTCATGCTACACTGATTTTTCAAATTCCTTGAAGACTTTGCTACTGTCTTCAAATCTGGAGAAGCAGTCACCTCCTCTGGTCTTTCTGACAGGCTTCAGGAGAGAATTACCTTCTGTCAGCCCTGCTAGTAATTCTGAGGCTTTCTCAGATCTTTTCTATGGTGCTCCACACTTGTTTCAACTTACAGCAGAGTTCTTATGCTTGTATGCCTTCTTTCAATGCTGCAAAACTAGTTCAGTTACTGATAGCCTCCTTTTTGCTTTCCCTAGGGTGGTGCTGCATGCTCAAGTTTGTGGTTTCTCCCAGGCCTGCGCAGTTGGGCCAGAATTTGAGTTGGTCTTATAATCAGTCAAAGACGGTATGTCCCACTACTAACTCTTTGTGAAAATTCACAACATCATCATTATGTGCCTGTGTTTGTGTATGTATTGTGTTTTACTGTTAACAACAAAATGTGCAGAATCTCACTTTAGGAGATGTCTTATGCAGCATGGTGTGGGAGGATACAGACAGGAGGCTCTTAAGAGTCTTGGCTGGGGTCCCAGTCTTTGGCCTCTCCATGGGCAGAATGCCTGTTAGGGTTTTCCCTTAGCAACAGGCCTGGAATGGTCTGCTCAGAACAGTGACACACCAGGCCACATGAAAACAAACTAAGGAGCAAGCATATTAAGGCCAAGAAATGCTCAAGTTCATCCAGCTCCCCAGTGACCTTTTCCACCTGAACAAAAGTCCCTGGTGTCACCACTCGCTGGGCAGTGGCTTTGGTGGACAGAGAGCTAAAAGGGAGTGAAAGTTACAGTGTCCCCCAAGCCCCACCATTCTCCCTTCTCCATGCTGGGAGTCAGAACTGCTGCCTTTGCTCAGTGGCCTTGTTTCTTAAACTCTTTCTCTCTTGGGATTTCTTAGACTTAAAAACAAAAACAAAACGACAACAACAAAAAAAAACCTATTTGTAATGATATAGCAGAAACACTAATTTCACAGTGCTAACACCTACATGTTGAGGGGGGGATTGGCTTTTGGTACCAAAAGGTATCATTCCAAATCAAAGTTACTCTCTGGAGGTGAAAAAATACAAGAAAGTTAAGAGGACAGATTTTGCAGGTTGGTAACAAAGAGGAAAGGCTCCAAGAACAGGGTAGAGATGGGGTCTGCTGGGCACCTGTAGAGCAAGGACCACTCCCACCCCATGGGGTGCCAGGACCCCTCCAGAGCAGTGGGTTGGGGCTCAGCAGCCACCATACTCTGCCTTCACCTGTTCAAGAACAAGTGCCCCACATTCAGCCCCTTTCCGGGCATAGCTGGGGATGGTGCCTGTGAACACGTGTCTGTGGGGCATGCCAGGGACTCTTCGTGAGGCTGGGGCATCATCCATCCAGACCAGGTTTTATTGTGTACAAAGCCTAGTGCGCTCACTCCTCACCAGATGCTGGCCACAGCCTTGCTGGAGGAGGGGGCCAGGTCTGCTTCAAGGGCTTGTCCTATCGCACTTGCCAAGAAAGGCATTTTTTGAAGCTGGCTCCACCCCTCCCTCCCAAACTGCCTACAACCAGCTCGCTTCCTCACAGCAAAAGGATGGGCCGTCAAGAAAGGTGTCTGGAGGCAGGGAGGGAGGCAGTGAAGGAACCGGAATACAAGCAGGACAGGAAGTGAGCCCCCAGCTGCCTGAGATGCAGGTGGGAGAGAAAGGGTCTGAGGAGGACAGAGAGGACGGGGGCTGCCAGAGACAGCAACGCAGCAGCAGAGTAAGGAAGCTGCAAGGTCGGGAAGTCGTGAGCAGAGGGGAACCCCAAGACCACGGAAGGCCCAAGACAGGAGGCCTGAAGAGAATGGGGAACTGAAGTACAAAAAGGTGACCCCTACAAATGGGGGACTGAGGCACAAAGCGATGGGACCCTGAAGTGAATGGGGGCCCAAAGGGGGCCGGAAGCCCAAACAGACAGTGGAGGCAGATGCGTAAGAAGGGGAGGCTGAGAGCCCAGACACTGAGGTGTGAGAAGAGATGGGAGTTGAGGGAGCAAGGCCTGGGGCAGTGGGGGCCCAGAGCCCCAAGACTGGAGAGGCCGATGGGCGAGAGGCAGGGCATCCACCGGTGGGCCCCAAGTGGAGCCGAGCTCCGCCGTGTTCAGCGGCTTCCAGGCTGCTTCGGCACGAGGGCCAGGTGCCCGTCTGACGGGCGGCAGTGACACGGGAACCCCGGCCTGAGCGGCTGGCCGGGAGACGCACTTCTTGTTTTAGAACATACCTAGGGTTATGGACGGGCACTTACTCAGCTTGCTGCCCCTGGTGTCCTTCTTGGCCAGGCCCTGGCCCGGCGGCCCCTTAGGGCTTTGCTTCTCCATTTTGCGGAAGACCCGAGGCGGCAGCGGGCGGGCTCTTCGTGCGCATGCTCCTCACACGGCGCCACAGCCGCCGGCTCCTCCGAGGCTGGTGTGCAGCTCGGCGGGCCTGGGGTCCCCATGCTGCAGAGCAGAAGACGGACGAAGCTTTGTCCTTGTGGGACCGTCAGGCGCCAGGCCACGGGCAGCTGGTGGGCGGCCTAATTGGGGGCTGCAGTGGGCCGGGGCGTGGGCTGCAGGGCACTTCTGGTGCTAGCCGCTGATTTGCCCCAGGGTGGCTTCCGTGCCGTCCATCTCGCAGTTGCTGCCGTAGGAGGCCTTGGCGGTGGCCCAGGCCACGCGTGCCCGCAGGCCCCACTCGTCTCCCGTGACAGCCTCCGAGCGGTCACCCAGGCCCAGCCGGCCGCCCGGGGCTCTCAGGCTGCCTGTTCTCTAGCGCCGCTTACTTCGGGGCCCAGCAGATGCTGGAGACCAGGGAGCCCTCGCGCAGGACCTCGCAGGGTCCGCTAGCCGCCTCCTGCGCCCGCCGGGTCTTCAGAGATTCTCCGGAGAAGGTAAGAGTGAGGCTGCGCCTGCGTTTGGGCACAGGGCACAGGGCCTCCGGGCTGCCCCTGGGCTCCGGGAGGCTGCGGTGGAGCGAACCTTGGCCCGCGCGTCGCGTCGATTGGCGGCGGTAAAGCTGCGGCGGCGGCGGCGGCTGTGGGAGGAGTCGAGCGGGTGGAGCCGGCCGCTCTCGCTGCTGCGGCGCTGGCTCCCCAGATCAATATTATTCTTCATAAGCAAATCAGCCGGGAAAAGGCATTTGAATATAACAAAATTTCTTTTATCTACAATTTATTATTATTCCGTCAACCCCAGTATACGTGGAGTAGGGTTTCAGAGTTGGAAACACATAGCTCTGTGAGAAACAAATTCAGCAACTAGAGTACAGTGTTTATACACAGCTCGAAGAGCCAGTCAGAATTTGGCCTTGGGAGGAGTCCTGTGTAAAATATCACAGACTCGCATTGTTCTTACATAAACTTCAACACTTTCTGAAGCATCAACATTTCTGATTGTTGTGTGCGTTGGTTGATTTCCAGAGTGTTGAAATCATTGTGTTTGTCAATTTTGGCCAAGTTTGTGGATGTTCTTGTGGAGAAGATTTGCTGACCTCACTCAACCATAAGTTCCACTGAAGAAGGTCCTTTTGATTTGACTTACCCATATTTTTCAGGAAATATAAACTATGTTTGTAACTTCTAATAATTTTTGGTGGAAAAATCCAAAGTTGTAGCAAATGAATTTTTGTTACATGAAACAGGACTTATTGGGAAAACCAATAGTGACATTGTTTGCCAAAGAAGAAGCTAGAATATTCTCTTTTGAGAAGTGAGGTACAAAGATTACACAAATTTCAATGATTAACTGAGAATTAAAACGCCCTGAAATCTTGTACTGCAAAGTTTATTCATATTTCTAACTTAGAATTTAACCCATTTGACAGATACGTGTTTTGCCAGTTAGGTCATACTTTGGCTGATACATGTGGGGGAGAAATATTGTATCAGGGTTTATGTGCACAAACAATAGAAAGTGACTCTAATTCAGTGCTGTATGTCAATTATACCTCAAAAAAACTAGAAAAAAATGACTAGCTCTTTTAAATAGAAAAGAGTTAATATAAAGAAGATTGGGAATTCAGACAATTGGTTTGAAGTTCTAAAACCAGGGTTGGAGAATAGGCAGATGTGGCAGGTATCCGCATCTATAAGGCATCTTATAGACAGCTTGGTAGACAGAGGTTCTGCAAAGGTGGGGCAGGCCAAAAGGACTGGCAGATGTGCTACCACTGACAAAGGATGCTCACCCAATTCTGAGCAGTTGGCAACACCCACATCATGTAGTGTAGTTGTGGATATGTTATTCTCTCAGTGTCAGGAGAGCAGAGCAGGTCAATGATTCTGCTAGTCTGAGGTTTTGACTTGCGGCAAAGCGTTTAAGGGAACGGGTCGTCAAGTCAGACTTTCTGAAATTTAAACCCAGATGGATTCTCCACTTTCTAATTGTGAAATTTTAGACAATTTATGTGACCTCCTTCACCGTTGATATCCTCATCTGTGAGATGAGAATAATTGTCTTTTGGCATAAATGACTTACTACATGTAAAATGTTAGAACACTGCCTGGAACATAGAGTCTGATAAGTTTTTGTTCTTCTTCTCCTCATTCATATTCACCTGAATGTACAGCCTGAACCTGTTCCCTACCTGCCTCCTGGACGGTTCTGTTTTATGTCTGTTTATGTTCCTCAAGTAAAAGTGCCCCAAACTGCAGTCAGCATTTATTTGGCGATTCTCAGCACTGCTCCTCCTCTGGTCATCAATTTATAAGCTTTTTTTCACTACCACCTAGGCAACAAATAAATTGTAAACATCTTCTTCTCACTCAACTTCTTCATCCAGCCTCCAAGTCCCAGAGAACTTATCTCCTTGAAATCCTGGTCTGGCCTTTCTCTCTCAATTATACTGATTTGATAAGCTTCTCCTCATCTCATGTTTAGATTACTCTAATAGTTTCCAGTGTGAGTTCCTGTGGAATCTTACCTCCCTCTCACCACACACACACACACACACACACACACACACACACACACACGCGCGCGCCTCTTTCTTGCAATATGGTTATAACTGTAAATTGTTAGATAAATCTTGGCAGTTAGATTATTAAACAGTATTTATAGATAGTACATAAAATGCTATTTTTGCTTTCGTTTCCTATTTTGTTTTCCTTGAAGTGAATATTTTTAGGTGCTTTCATTTGCTTAATATTCTATGGATTTCTGTGATTTATCCCTAACCTCGTGCCCATTTGTACAGATCTCCTCTCAGTATGTACAGCTGTAGCTATATGATGTTAGCTGGTAGTCTGAAAGTGTTATCTTCTTTAAGATGTCTTTCCAATAAATTTATGATACACTCCAGTGATGACAGGATGCCCTCTTACTTTGTTGAAGATTTAACATCTTGAGATCCCCCTTCACCATCTTTCTGGGGATACTCTTCACCTCTTACCTATGTTAGGTTCCTGTACCTATGTTAGGTCCCCTATTCTCTGGATCCTATATCTTCCTGTTTCTTGGTTTCCTTCTTCATTTTTTTAAGTGAATTTTATTTTTTAGAACAGTTTTAGATTTATAGAAAAATTGAGAACACAGTACAGAGAATTACCATATACCCCAAATTCTGTTTCCCCTATTATTAACATCTTACAGTACATTTGTTACAATTAATAAACCAATATTGTTGTGTTATCAATAACTAAAATCCATATTTGATACAGATTTCCTTAGTATTTACCTAATGTCCTTTTTTTTAAACATCTTTATTGGAGTATAATTGCTTTACAATGGTGTTAGTTTCTGCTTTATAACAAAGTGAATCAGTTATACATATACATATGTTTCCATATCTCTTCCCTCTTGCGTCTCCCTCCCTCTCACCCTCCCTATCCCACCCCTCTAGGTGGTCACAAAGCATCGAGCTGATCTCCCTGTGCTATGCGGCTGCTTCCCACTAGCTATCTATTTTACCTTTGGTAGTGTATATATGTCCATGCCACTCTCTCGCTTTGTCACAGCTTACCTTTCTCCCTCCCCATATCCTCAAGTCCATTCTCTAGTAGGTCTGTGTCTTTATTCCTGTCTTACCCCTAGGTTCTTCATAACTTTTTTTTTCTTAGATTCCATATATATGTGTTAGCATAGGTATTTGTTTTTCTCTTTCTGACTTACTTTACTCTGTATGACAGACTCTAGGTCCATCCACCTCACTACAAATAACTCAATTTCGTTTCTTTTTATGGCTGAGTAATATTCCATTATATATATATGCCACATCTTCTTTATCCATTCCTCTGTCAGTGGACATTTAGGTTGCGTCCATGTCTTGGCTGTTGTAAATAGTGAACATTGGGGTGCATGTATTTTTTTGAATTATGGTTTTCTCTGGATATATGCCCCAGGTGTTATTTTTGAGAAGACTTTCAGGAAGCCAGAAAAAATGACAGCTGCCTAGATCCGCACCTCCCAATATTTCTGGTAAAAGCAATACAGAAGAATAAGATGAACAAATAAAAATCTGTAAAAACAATATCTACAGCATAATCCAAAGACAAAAATATGCCCGAACTTCAAAATAACTATAAATTAAGAAAGAAAAACTCCAAATCCCAGGAAGCAATCTCTCTCACTCCTGCTCTAGAGACCTCAAGCTTTTGCAATGAGCAAGAGCAGGTGGAAAAAGCTTAGGTAAGAGAGAAGAGTTGTGATTGTGATGGATCTAGTTTGATCCAAAACCACGGTCAGAAAGAGTTAAGTTCACACTAAATGTGAAAAGGAAGAATCTGTCTCGAGAGATGAGAGTGAGATATACAGGAAGGGAAGGGAAAGGATATGCAATTTGAAGTGTCACCTCTTGGTACCTTGAGAGAAGAAAAAAAAAATAAAATTATAAAAGTACTATGTGTGGAGTAAAGAAGTAATAGACACTAGTAACAGAGAGGTCAAGTACAGAATAAAATTTGTGTTGTAACGGTTTTAAAAATAAAATCTTAAAGATTAGAACACGGAAAAGAAGAAAAATAGGCAAAATCAAGCAAGCAATGAGATTCTTCACTGGGTTGGTCTCTCTCCAGTCCCTTCCTGAGAATGATATTCTCTTGAAATCTCACCCAGAGTTAAGCAGTTGAGGGTGAGATCATTTTCTTGGCATCAGTCATGTTTGAAAGATGCATCTCTTTTAACAGAATACTGAAATTAAAAGTACAGGCATTGAGCAGCATATATTGAGTCTTTTCCTTTCTCTTTATTTCTTCTCCTCATTTTGGACTATAAAAGCTCAAAATACCTGTTGGGTAGTCTTGGGTGAAGGGTGATAATGTTGATGCCTGCCACATGTTGACACTGGAAGTTACAAAAGTAGGTACCTAGATAAGAGCTACTCAATTTCATGTGATCTGAGTATATGGAAAAGGGCGGTGGAGCCCCACAGAACAAGCTAGTCCTATATGGTCTCATGGTAAGCCATTTTCCCCTTGAGTTATACCCCAACTCTTAGTAAGGTCCATTTTGAAATTTCAGCTAAAATAAGATCAAGCAAAGGAGTGATCTTTTCATTGCATGAGTCAGAATAATAAAGGTGGAGATACATATTCATGAGGAACAGAGTAGAGTCTTCTGGTCTACACAAGGAGAAAGTCTGTCTGAGAAAAAAGCCAGGTAGAACCAAGCATATTCAAGTAATTGAAAGAAAGAGACACAACCCTCTGGATTCCTCGGATCCATTCAATTCTGAAGCATAATGCATCCCTGGACTTGCCAGTTAAGTGAACTTTTTTGTTTGTCTCAATATCATTTCACTTACAATGAAAAGTAATTATTTATTATAATGAAAAGGTTTTTAATTAATACATGTCACTACTGTACCTTGTACAAAGTTCTATGATAGTAATTACTCCCTTTTTTCTGTATAGCATTGTAAGAGAAATTAATTTTATATTAAGAAAGATCTGTGTTTAAATCCTGGCTCTGCCATTAGTTGTTATGACTTTGGCAAATTTCTTTTTAACATCAGCTTTGGTTTCTTCATATGTAAAACAGAAATACTTTTCTCAAATAATTCTGAAGATTATAAAGGATAAGTTAATGAAAGAGTTTAGTATTGTAGCTAGAGCCAGATATCTATAAATTGTGCAGTTCTCACTTTCTTTTGTTGCTTCTCTAATTAGAATGAGAGAACCAAGGGGCAGGATCTGCATCTTATTCCTTTTTGTATTCAGAGTACCTTGCAGCTTAAATCCACCAAGATCATTATTTACTCTAGAGAAAACAGGCTTGTGAAGGAAAAGTAATCAGCATATTTTACTCCTTAGTTGTGCAAAGCATTTACATCCTCATAATCATGTAAACGATGAATATTAATGGAACTTTAAAAATTAACTGTATTGGGAAGATGAAGACATTAGGAAGTATATTTGCAGTGGTAGAAGGTGAAAATTGGCTAGATTTAGTTTCCCAGACTTAAAGTCAATTGACAAGACATAATAGTGAAAAATCAAGAAACAACCACATGTTATTTAGAAATATAAAGACCAAAACAAAAAAAAAAGAAAAAATAGAAAGAAAGACCTGTTAATAGCAGCATGAATAAAAATAAATAAGATTGACTTCTTGCCCTCTAGGAGTTTACAGTTTAAATGAAGGTACGCATGTAAACTCACTGTATGTAAATGGGAGAAGATAAATGCAGGAGATGCTTCAGCAGCACACAGAGAAGGCACTTTAGGTTCCGGGAGTAGAGACAGGAGAAGAGATCAGAATAGATGTTCTATCAGAAATGATGACAGAACAAGTCTCGGAGAATGAGTAAGTGGTATCCAATGAGAACAAGGGAGAAGGCATTTCAGGCAGATGAAATGGCATGAAGCCAAGAAATCATCAAAATGCGTGAGAAGTACTACTAGAGAGTAAAATTCAAGAAGTAGACACATGGGAGAAAAGGCTGTGGACGCCAAATTTGGGGAGCAGACCCTAGAAGGCTCTTTCTGAGGAATTTGCATCTGTGTTGAGAGAGAAGCTAAACAAGGGAATACAGCATTTTCACAAGTAATTCCATATGAAATGTGTGAAGAATAGATTTCCAGAGAAGAGAGATGTGGCAGGCAAAATTCTGAAACATGACCCGCCCCGCAATGTCTTTTCCTCTTGTATAATCCCCTCTTATTTGAATGTGGAAGGAACCATATATATAACGATATATCACTTTAGGGATTATGCATGTTATATGGTACAGTTGACCTTAAATTAGGGAGATTATCAGGGCAGGCCTAATGTAATCACATGAGCATATGAAAACAAGAGAGTTTTTCTCAAGCTAGTGGCAGAAGGGGAAGTCGGAGAGATTCAAAGCACAGCAAGGATTCTCCATTTACCACCAGGTTGAAGACAAGAGGGCCACATGATGAGGAATGCAGGCAACCTCTAGAAGCTGAGAGTGACCCCCAGCTGACAGCCAGCAAGGGAATGGAGCGCTCAGTTCTACAACTATAGGAACTGAGTTCTTCCAACAACCTGAATGAGTTTGGAAACAGATTCTTCCCCCAGAGCCTCCAGAAGGGAATGCAGCCCTGCCCACACCCTGATTTCGGCCTGGGCAGAGAATCCAGCCATGTGATTCCATACCAGACTTCTAATTTACAGAACTATGACTAATAAGTGGGCGTTCTTTTAAGCCACTAAGTTTATGATAATTTATTACACATCAATAAATTCTTAATGTGAACTGGTAGTTGGAGAAGAACATTGAGTCACAAATGTACCAATATCAACTTACTAACAAAAGATGTAAACACAGGCTCAGTAATTTCTTCCCTAAGGAGCCTGATCAAACTGTGATCCTAAATGAGGCTCATTTTCCAAGCTTCCAAACAGGTTGCTGAGATCCACAGAGAATAAGATGCGTTCACACTATTAGCCCGCTGATGGTTTGGAGACATAAAGCTGATGCATTTGCCTTGCCCTGAAGACATATGTGAATCTACAGACAGAAGGGATGTTGTCTCCTCCTTTGTCAAAACCTCTGTCTCCTTCCCGCCAATGAAGGGAAAAGAGCACATTAGGCCTGGTAGTAGTGAAGTCTCCAGGTTGAAGGAAGTTGGGTGGCGAGTCTTCTCTGTTCTGATGTTTTCATTCCCACTGCTACAGCAGTGGAGAGATGTGGGAGGTCACCTGCCCTTCTTAAACAATCCATTGTGATTTTGAGGTAAGATTGGATAAAGGGAATGGGTGGGAGGAATGCAGGATCGTAGGGGACACTCTCAGTACTTTTGCTAAGCCTGGTTCTGAGTTTCTGAAAGGTAGGAGGAAGAGAATAGGTTGAGCAGTGGGCACAGTGGGGATCACAGTGACCTCACTGTCCCAAGCTTCAGGAATTTCCATAGCAAGGAGTCCCGGGTACCACTCTGGACTCCTTTCCTCTCTTGCTGTATGGCCTTGGCCAGCCTACTCATCTCTTCAAGATATTTTTCCTTATCTCTCAGATGTGGACATCACTTTGGACCCCTGCTGAAAGACTTTATCCTGAATCGTGTCAGCCCAAGGGAGGTGAGGCGTTGCAGCTGAGATTTGAAAACATGGAAGGAAAGGACAGATGAGAGAAGAAAGTTGAAAGATACGGAGTTGTCACTCTGGCTCTTCTAGAGTGCTGTCCCAGCAGTCACCCTTGAGCCCCCATGGAACAAGTCCTCGGTCTAGAAAGAAAGGATTTCAGTCTCTTCTTGATGTGACATTGTTTTCTCATTTCCTCACAGATCACACCCCTGCCGATAATGTCTGTGGAAAATGGCTCAGTTCGTCCTGGTAGGACTTACAGACCAAAGTCAACTCCAGATACCCCTCTTCTTCCTCTTCTTATTGAACTGTATGGTCACTGTGGTAGGGAATTTGAGCTTAATTAATCAGGTATGCCTGAACTTTCATCTTCACACTCCCATGTATTTTTTGGTCTTCAACCTGTCCTTCATAGATCTCTACCACTCCTTGGTCATTACGCCTAAACTGCTGATGAGCTTTGTGTCAGAGAACATCATCTCCTTTGCAGGGTGCATGACTCTGTTGGGTTTTTCTTTTCTGTTTCTTTGTCCATTCTGAATGCTATGTGTTGACAGCCATGGCCTATGATCGCTGTGTGTCCATCTGTAAGCCCCTTTTGTACACAGTCACCATGTCCCCTCAGGTCTCTTCTTTGCTGATGTTTGGTTCATATGTAATGGTGTTTGCCAGTGCCATGGCCCTCACAGGGCACATGGTCAGATTATCCTTTTGTGATTCCAGCATCAACAACCATTACATGTGTGACATCTTCCCCCTCCTCCAGCTGTCCTGCAGCAGCACTGATGCCAGTGAGCTGGCGGATTCCATTATTGTGAGCACAGTTGTAATAATATGTAGCTTCATTATTTTTGTTTCTTATGCTTTGATCCTCTCCAGTATCCTCCACATCTCATCAGCTCAGGGTTGGTCCAAAGCCCTCAGTAGTTGTGGCTCCCACATAATAACTGTTTGCCCTCTTCTATGGTTCTGGGTTGTTTACACATCTCAAGACCTTTTCTGATGGTTCTGTGGGCCAGGGGAAGTTCTTCTCAGTATTTTATACCAATGTAGCCCCCATGTTGAACCTCCTCATCTATAGTCTAAGGAACAAGGATGTCAAACTTGCTCTGAAGAAAACCCTAAAGAGAGTTGCGAACTAAGCAGAACCAGTATTGCTGGGTTGTTGGGTGTGTGTGTGTGTGTGTGTGTGAATGTGTTTTCCCGTAATTTTCTTCAGAACAAGGTTTTTGCCTTAGACCTTTTTTTCTGTCTAATCATGCCATTTAAACATGCAAATATTATTGAGTCTCATGATTGTTCTCAGTTCCATGCTTACTCACTGAATGAGCTTTATTCTTAACAGTGGGCTCCAGAGACTCAGCTTGATTCCTGCTCCTTTTCACACCACCTCCCACTTTGCCTCTTTCCGTGTACTTTTCATACATCAGCATGAATGTGGTCTGATGCGGCCACCCCTCTTTGTTTTCCCTAAAAACAATGTTAAGGTAGCCCTTTCTGTTTTTTAACCATTTGAGGAGTTCCTTCTGTGTAAGTTATAAATTTTCTAGAATTTCAGTGCTCTTTTAGTCATGGTTTCTATAGTACTGCATTTCCAAACTCAGCAAAGCTTCAATAGTATCTATGAGATATTTATGCTTAGTTAACAGGGATCACAAGTATTAGCTTATAAGTATGGAATGTGTTAATACCAATTAGGAACTGAGAGAAATGAACCTAGTTACTTTAAATCAATTTACTCTGACTCGTTGTAATAGCATCAGGGGTATGATGTATATGTATATATACATGTATCAGATATGTACATAATATGTAATGTACATGTACATAATTTTGTTTACATCTCTGCCTAATCAAATAGAATTTGACCACCTAGTGTTTACTCCTTTCTCCTATATGGTTAGGCTAGAATCTGGTAAAATAAATATTCATGAAATTAATAGTTTGAACTTGTTTGATACAGATGTTTTCTCTAAAGCAAACTAAAAGTTTTTGTTAGTAAAAACTTCCTTTTTTTCAGAAAATGACTTTTCTTAAAATTCGTGGCCATAAATCTTCAAAACAGTGAAGAGTCTGGTTTGATACAATAGAAGGAAATGCCATTCTTTTTTCAGTTTGAAGTACAGCCTTCTGCATTTCCGATAAGGCAGGTCTAGTGGTGATGGAATCCCTCAGCTTTTGGGTTTTCCCGGGTCTATTATAACATAGGTATCTTTCAAATTGACTGTTTCAGGTAAACAGCACTCCTGTTTGCAAACTAACGTGTTCCTCCTGAAGAATTTGGATCCCTTTTGGAAAAAAGAAGAACTCTTTGGTTTGGTTACAAATTAAATTAGGAAAAGCATGCAATTTTACCTTCAGAAACTAAGATAAAATAGGGATTTGTTGTATTACTTATTATATACATGAAATTTAAAACCTGTCTCCAGTGATTAATGATGTTGAGCATTCTTTCATGTGTTTGTTGGCAATCTGTATATCTTCTTTGGAGAAGTGACTATTTAGGTCTTCTGCCCATTTTTGGATTGGGTTGTTTGCTTTTTTGTTATTGAGCTGCATGAGCTGCTTGTAAATTTTGGAGATTAATCCTTTGTCAGTTGCTTCATTTGCAAATATTTTCTCCCATTCTGAGGGTTGTCTTTTGGTCTTGTTTATGGTTTCCTTTGCTATGCAAAAGCTTTGAAGTTTCATTAGGTCCCATTTGTTTATTTTTGTTTTTACTTCCATTTCTCTAGGAGGTGGGTCATCTCACACCAGTCAGAATGGCCATCATCAAAAAATCTAGAAACAATAAATGCTGGAGAGGGTGTGGAGAAAAGGGAACACTCTTGCACTGTTGGTGGGAATGTAAATTGATACAGCCACTATGGAGAACAGTATGGAGGTTCCTTAAAAAACTACAAATAGAACTACCATACGACCCAGCAATCCCACTACTGGGCATATACCCTGAGAAAACCATAATTCAAAAAGAGCCATGTACCAAAATGTTCATTGCAGCTCTATTTACAATAGCCAGGACATGGAAGCAACCTAAGTGTCCATCAACAGATGAATGGATAAAGAAGATGTGGCACATATATACAATGGAATATTACTCAGCCATAAAAAGAAATGAAGTTGAGTTATTTGTAGTGAGGTGGATGGACCTAGAGTCTGTCATACAGAGTAAAGTAAGTCAGAAAGAGAAAAACAAATACCTATGCTAACACATATATATGGAATCTAAGAAAAAAAAAGTTATGAAGAACCTAGGGGTAAGACAGGAATAAAGACACAGACCTACTAGAGAATGGACTTGAGAATATGGCGGGGGAGAAGGGTAAGCTGTGACAAAGCGAGAGAGTGGCATGGACATACATACACTACCAAACGTAAAATAGATAGCTAGTGGGAAGTAGCCGCATAGCACAGGGAGATCAGCTCGGTGCTTTGTGACCACCTAGAGGGGTGGGATAGGGAGGGTGGGAGGGAGGGAGATGCAAGAGGGAAGAGATATGGGAACATATGTATAACTGATTCACTTTGTTTTAAAGCAGAAACTAACACACCATTTTAAAGCAATTATACCCCAATAAAGATGTTAAAAAAAAAAAAAGAGAAGCCACAGCAACGAGAAGCCCACGCACTGCAATGAAGAGTAGCCCCCTCTAGCTGCAACTAGAGAAAGCCTGCACACAGCAACGAAGACCCAACGCAGTCAAAAATAATATAAATAAAATAAACTTAAAAGGCACAGAAAAAAAAAAACAAAAAAAATAAAATAAAACCTGTCTCCAAAATGTAACCTCTGCATGTGTTAGTAGAAGATAATAAAACCAAGTAAATGAATTAGGTGTGCCTGCAAAGCGGCTGTGGCATTTTTAGAACCCCCAAATGCATCATGGTAGGTAAAATTTTGTTTCTAAGGGTGGCAGCAGAAATATAACAGACATATACCTGCTATTGTGCACAGTCCTCATGCTTGGCTTGAACCGTGGTTAAATTGGATTGCATTTCAGTTTCCTCAGTAGGATTGACACTTGCCTTGCCCTAAATTTTAGGCTACTAGAATGCTACGTATCAGATACCACACTGAGAAAACTACCCTTCATCATTGGTATGTTACCTTCAAGTCTTTTCTCTTTACATCTGCAGATATATTTAGGGGGAAATGGGAGTGATATTACACATAAATTTATGCATTCTTTTTCCCAGTTTTACTGAGATAAAACTGACAAATAAAAATTGTATGTATTTAAGGTATAAAACATGATTTTATATATATATATATATATATATACATATATACACACACACACACACACACACACACACATATTGTGAAATAATTACCACAATCAAGCTAGTTAACCCATCCGTCATCTCACATAGTTACCACTTTTTGTGTGTGGTGAAAACACTTAAGATCTACAACCTTAGTAAATTTAAAGTATAAATCCCCAGAACTTATTCCTATCATAATTGAAAGCTTGTACCCTTTGGCCAACATCTTGCCATTCCCTACACCCCTTAGCCCCTGGCCACCACCATTCTACTCTCTGCTTCTATGAGTTTGACTTTTTTTAGATTCCACATATAAGTGAGATCATGCAGTATTTGTCTTTCTGTGTCTGGCTTATTTCACTTAGCACCGTGTTCTCAGGGTCCATCCATGTTGTTGCAAATGGCAGGATTTCCTTCTTTCATGGATGAATAATATTCGAACGTGTGTGTGTGTGTGTGTGTGTGTGTGTATCACATATTCTTTATCCATTCATCCATTGATGGACATTTTGGTTGTTTCCATATCTTGGCTATTGTAAATAATGTTGCAATGAATATAGAATTACAGATATTTCTTCAAAATCTTGATTTCATTTCCTTTGGATATATACTCAGAAGTGGAATTGCTGGATCATATGGCAGTTCTACTTTTAATTTTTTGAGGAGCCGCCATACTGTTTTCCACAGTGGCTGAACCAATTTACATTCCCACTAGCAGTGTACAAGGATTCCCTTTTCTCTGCATCCTCACTAACACTTGCTATTGCTTGTCTTTTTGGTAAAAGCCATCTTAACAGGTGTGAGGTGATATCTCATTGTGGTTTTGATTTTCGTTTCCCTGATAATTAGTGATGTTGAGCACTTTTTTGTATACCTATTGGCCATTTGTATGTCTTCTTTGGAAAAATATCTATTCAGTTCTTTTGTCCATTTTTTAATCAGGTTTTTTTTTTTTTTTGCTATAGAGTTGTATTGAGTCCCTTGTATATTTAAACCCTTATCAGATCTATGGTTTGCAAATATTTTTCCCATTCTGTAGGATGTCTTTTCATTATATGGATTATGTCCTTTGCTCCTGCTGTTTTTTGATCCCTTTCTGTCATGAGCATTTTCCTGTGTCAGTAAAGATTTCCTTCTATGAAAGCACTGTTCCTGATGCCATGCTCTCTCATGCCTTTTAGACTTCTTACTGATATTTCTTCTTAGGATGGTATTTCCTCTGGAAAGTTTACTTTTACTGTGTTCTTTTACCACCACCACCATCTCTGTCTAGATTTTTCTCCTTTCCTATATGTATATATAGAATTAATAACTCATTATATAAGGGAAATATGGCTTCTTAGTATTGGGGTCCTTTTTAATTATTTAGTTTTTGAGTCCGTAATGCATTCACATGGTTCAAAATTCAAAAGCTACAGAAAGGGTATACAATGAAAAGTCTCCCTTACATTCCACATACCCCCAGTTACCTACTTGTTCTCCCAGGAGGCAGCCAGTCCTATCAGTTACTGTCAGTGCTGTCAGTGACATTTTATTCACATATAATAAAGTTCATATATATTAGCCCACTGATTTTACATAAATGGTAGCATTCTGTGTGCACACTGGTTTAACCTGTTTTTTATCTTATATATACCATTTCTTGAGACACAGCTAGAGAACGAGTAAGACTTAGGATCCAGGAAAGAGTAAATTCAGAAGACTAGTGAAGTCCCAGGATGACAGCTGTGTAGCTAGCCTAAAAGCAACCAGTCCAGACTGGAACAGTGGTTTAGGGGGGTTTTTTCCACTTAACAATACATTTTGGATATCATATCATATATATATATATATATATATATAAAGATAGTCATATATGATATATGTCTTATATATATAAAGATAGTCTTAGTTTTTAGTACACCTACATAAAATTTTTGTACAAATGTCCAAAAAAGTATTTGAACAGTCTCTTTTTGATGGATAACTAGGTTAATCCCAGTTTTTTGTTATTGTGAAAAAAGGTTAAAATTAGTAAACCAGTACATAAATCGTTAGGCATGTGTATAGGTTTTTAGAGTGCATTTATTAAGCCTAAGGATATGTATATATGTAAATTTGATGAATATTGTCCAGTTGCCCTAATAGACCTGTTTCTTTGATTCATGTAAGTTTAAGTTACCTCTCAGTCCAAATCCACCCTTCTGTACTTTTTTTCATGATACTGGGGCTAAGCCTCTGGAGCTTATATTTCTGCTTTGCCAGCTGGCTTACTATTCAGTTCCACCAGTATTCAATGCCGATGCCAGAAATAAAAAGCATCTTAAAAATATGAAAACAAATTGAAACAGGTTACAGGAAGATGACCTGAATCGTCTTGGCATCGATTTAATCACATGCAAGGAAAAAACAGCAAGTGCTCCACTCCCAAATGTCATATTGGATATTATGTAAATAAACAACTAACCAGAGTTGAAAATATAGGTTCACTCTTTCAGTAGATATGAAAAAAACAAATGTGTGGGCATGTATCTTGGAGGATAATCTTCCATTCAGTGTCATGTTGATGAGATTGAGTGCCCAACTTCCCACTGGAGAATCCAGGTAGGAGAGAAACACCTCCCCCATGTCCCTAGGCTCACAGAAAAGAGGCACATTGACCTAGACGCAGCCAACTGCTTGCTTCCACCGGAGAAATTAATCTGATGGGAATGATGTGAACACAGTGAGACAGTTGGGAGCCATTTTGGTGGCTGCAGCATGTCCAGGGGCCGTGCCAGTTGTATGGAGCAGGGGTGTGGCGTTGTAGCAAGACTGTTCCTGCTGAATACGCCCTGCTCTTGGCCTCTGGGTTGCCTCAGTTCTGCCTTTTCTCCAAGTATAGCTTTACAGGCTCACACCAAGTGCCTGCATCCCCAGTATTCTTTCTGTAAATTACTAGAGTGACTTGCTTATCAACATAAATCCTGAGACAGGATTTTCCCCTGTGTCCATATATGCCACATCATGGACAAACTGGCCAAAGATATGTACATGAAAAGTTAAACATTGTGAAAACTTGTTTTAGGGTGTTTTGATTCATGATTAATGATTGAAAGTGGTAGTTTTTGTAACCTCCTCTGTACCTCACTTATCAAAAGAGAAAGTTCTAGCTTCCTCCTCTGGCAAGTAATGTCATTATTGGCTTTGCCAATAATGAATCCTCTTTCATGTAACATCAACCTCATCTGCTATGATTTTGGGGTTTTGCCTCTAGAAACTGTTAGAGATAAGTTACATGCAGATTTTCCTTCTATTAAAAAGTATGAGGAAGACAGGATCAAAAAGACTTAGTTCACCTGAATTGTCTAATTTAAGCTACTCTCAAGTCACATTCTCAAGATATTTGGTGATAATACCGTGGCACTTTGGTGCCCAGCTAAATTCAGCATAATGTTAATTTAACTCACTGTGGACTCTAGAACCCACAATATTTATTCAGGATTAAATGTGGAACAGAAGAGAATAAACAAGACAGCAAGTACCAGATAATGCTCATTGTCTCTCAGCTCCACACTCTTCTCTCCTATGTATTTCCAAGGTTACAAACCTGTTGCCTACATATCAAAAACACCCCTGACATCTTGACACAATGGCAAATAATTTAAACATGTCCCTTGTCCTGGAAGAACTGAAAGTCTGTGGTGGAATCTGACAAATATTTATACTTACAGTGAGGATAATAGGTACATTTGTATCCAAGCATATAAGATTGATTTAAGAGGCTGGGAGACTTAATGGAGAAAGTAATGTTTCAACGGAGAACAGAAGAAGGATATGAGTTACCTGAACAAAAGTAGAAGTGTGTATTGTCAGGTGAGAAGTGTGGGAGCACATTAGGGAGAGTGAGGAAAATTCAACAAGGAAAAGCATGAAGAAAGGGCCAAAGATGGCAGAGCATGAAGCACTTCAGGGAGAGCATAAGCATGCAGTGGAATTTATTTGGAAATTACAAATTAGGATTGTAAGGAATTACAACAAAATGTTAACAGCAGTGCATTTTGGATGATGTCTAAGGTGTGGCATAGAATTTAGGGTGAGGATCTATCTACTCAGTCCCTGCAGGGGCTCGAATATAATCAGGTGTCCAAAACTAAGGTTGGGCACCAATAGAAGAAGCTAGGGGAGATTGCAGCAGGCCAAAGAGGATGAAGGCTCACAGAGATTTAGCATATGCCCACCAAATATTGAGTTTAGGAATAGGGCTGATATCTCTGCTTGATGGGCATAGATACCCGTATTGCCCATTTTGGTTACTTTCAGCTCAGAAGGGAATATAGATGAACCAACAGAACACAGACTTCAGAACTTGTGACTGTGTATTACTGGGGAAGCATAGAAAGACGCCTCCCTCTCCAAGGTAACCAGTCTGAGAAACTCTTGCTGTTTTCTACATACCTCTGTTATTTAGAAGTAGAACACTAAATGAATTCACTGCTCTGATCTTTCTTTCAGTGATGACTCTCCTAAATTGCCTGAAGAAATAATTAGGGGTAATACTCATTGATTCATTAGTTCAATCATTCTACAAAAAATTTTTGAACACCTATCATAGTAGGTACTATGTGTGGGATATAATACAGAACAAAACAGAGTTCCCTACATTCATGAACTCACACTATGGTAAGGAATTGTAGTTATGAAATATCCTATTCTCCTAATTTTTATGATTGAATATCAAACAGAAAATAGGTCAAAACGTGATAAAGAAAAATCAACCCATGAAGGGAGTAATTTGGTTTCACTCAGAGAAAAATGGCCCCTTTTCATTTGTGATTAATATTGTTCCTTTTTAAAGGAGAGAAGTTTTTTTGGTATCACCCCATCTTTCCCAAGTATCATCAGAATTACAATTGTAATTAACAAATGAAATGCACCAAATAATTTATTTCATTATGAAAGCTAATGATAATGGGTGTTTGCTAATGAAAATGTTCATGATGGGATTTACTCTGACTCACAGAGTCTCCTAGTAACAGTAGAAGAGGAAAAGTAAACTCTTAGCTAAGATCACTGAGAAAACCTGCCTGGAAGATTTTGATCTTCCAGCACCTGTTTCTAAAACTTTCTCTTCTATGTAGGATGGACAGAGTTGGAGGTTAAGACAGAAACCCAATAATGTTAAACTTGTTTAGTTGGCTAAAAGAACACAGATTTGGGGAAAACCTTTATGATCTAGGGCTAGGCCTAGATTTTTAAGACTTGACATCAAAAGCACAGTCTATAAAAGGAAAAATTTGTAAATTTAGACTCACCAAAATTAAATGTTTGGCTCTGTCAAATACCCTGTTAAAAGGATAAAAAGACACAGAGATAGGGAGAAAATATTTGCAAGCATATATCTCACAGACGTATCAAGATTATATAAAGAACTCTCAAAAACTTAAAAGTAAAAAAAAAGAAACAAGTAGAAAATGAGAAAAAGACATGAGTAGACATTTCACTAAAGAGGACATGCAGGTGGCAAATGAGCACATGAAAAGATGTTCAACATTATCAGGGAAACATAATTAAAACCACAATGAAACAACATTACATATTTATCAGAATGGCTAAAATAAAAGTGACAGCACCAAATGCTGGCAATGATATAGAAAAACTGGATCAGTCATAAATTCCTGGTGAGAATATAAAGTATTATAATCACTCTGGAAGACAGTTTGTTTCTTCTAAAACTGAACACGTGATTACCTCGCAGTTAGAACCTTGGGCATATATCCCAAAGCAAGAAAAACTTTCTTCACACAAAAACGTGCGTGAACTATTGATACAGGCAACAACCTAGATGAATTTCAAGGGAATTATGCTGAGTGAAAAGAGTCAATCCCAAAATGTTACATATTGTATCGTTCCATTTTTATAATATTAAATGAAAGAGTAATGCTGGTAGAGAGCAGATTAGTGGCTTAAGGATTAGAGTTTAAGGCTGGGAATGAAGTTTAAGGAGGAAGATGAACATCATAAGTTAAGAACATCACAAGGGATCTTTTTTTTTTTTTTTTGGCGGTACGCGGGCCTCTCACTGTTGTGGCCTCTCCCGTTGCGGAGCACGGGCTCCGCATGCGCAGGCTCAGCGGCCATGGCTCACGGGCCCAGCCGCTCCGCGGCATGTGGGATCTTCCCGGACCGGGGCACGAACCCGTGTCCCCTGCATTGGCAGGCGGACTCTCAACCACTGCGCCACCAGGGAAGCCCCACAAGGGATCTTTGTGGTGATAAAACTGTTCTGCATATTGGCTGTGGTATCGAATACACAAGCCTACGTATGTGATAAAAATTGTACAGAATTAAACACACACACAGGGACTTCCCTGATGGTGCAGAAGTTAAGAATCTGCCTGTCAATGCAGGGGACATGGGTTCAATCCCTGGTCTGAGAAGATCCCACATGCTGCGGAGCAACTAAGCCCACGCACCACAAATACTGAGCCTGCGCTCTAGAGCCAGCAAGCCACAACTACTGAAGCCTGCATGCCCTAGATTCTGTGCTCCGCAACAAGAGAAGCCACCGCAATGATAAGCCCACGCACTGCAATGAAGAGTAGCCCCCACTCGCTGCAACTGGAGAAAGCGCGCGCACAGCAAGGAAGACGCAACGTAGCCAAACACACACACACACACATACATGAATGAATAAAAGTAAAACTGGGAGGATCTGAATAAGATCAATGCACTGTATCAGTGTCAATATCCTGGTTGTGCTATTATACTATAGTCTTAGGATGTTACCATTGGGGGAAATTGAGTAGAGGATACATGGGATCCCTGCATTATTTTTATAACTGCATGTTAATCTACTATTTAAAAGGTTTAATTTTTTAAAAAAGATAAAAGATATAGGCTTTTATCTCAGAAACAGAGAAATTAAGGCATTTAAGGGAATTTGTAAATTTTATTCTCCTTGAAACTAAAATCTTAGGCTATCGCCCATTTAGATTAATTTTATTGTTATCTTGAATTTAACTTGAGATGAACAATATCAATGTAATCAACGTTGTATGTACTAGAACAGCTTTCTTAAACTTTAGTGTGTCCTTAGCACATATTGTTATGGGGCATCCTATGTGCATGTTGCTCCTACCTGAATAAATTTCCCCACTAATAAAGCCACCCAACACACCAAGGGATTCCAAAGATTCAAAATGGGCCCACTAGAAGTGTGTGTTTTTCATCTCACATCAGTACAGGTTGATGAAAATAAAGTTACGTTCAAACAACTTAGGCTCAGTATTCAGAATCAAAGAGTTGATAATATATGCCCGATCCCTACATGCTTTTATGACTCATTCTCCTTGTGTGTACGAGGTTGCCCATGCCCAACACGGCCAAAATCCACCTTTCTTCCCTACCGCTTCCACTACTTCTGCATCCAAATAACTTTTTAGTTATTCTTCACCTGGACTATCCTTCCAGAAATTTCTCTTCAATTCTCTCCATTCCCAAAAGCATCCATACTCTTCCTTTCCAGGGAAGATTTCTACCAGCTTTATAGCAACGAAAGCTTCATACAATCCTGAACATAAAGGAGAAAGGAAGACCAAGGCTTCAAAATACTCAGTTTCTGGGCTGCTTAAAGATTTAGGAACTCCATCATCTCCATATCACATATCACACATCACATATCACAGTGATTGATGATATGACTCACTCAAGTGAATCACAGATGTTTTTAATCTGTGATTCACTTGGATTTTTATTATTTAGATTAAGCCTACAATTTCATCTAAAACGCAATAAAGATTGTGTTATTTACCAAAGCAAGTAAAATCAATACTTATTTAGCAGGAGTTCAGATGAACCCAGAGGAGATTCATAATGTCTGATGAAGTTGTGGATTTCATTAATTCATGGTGAGATGATCTGATTTGGCTCCATATTTATATGTTGGGATGAATGCTTCATGAGAACTAGAACCATATCTGCATAGCTCAGTGCTTTATCCCCAGTGCCAAATGCAGGGCCCAGTACATTATAGATGCTCATTTAAATGCTTCTTACAGGGATATGTGGAAAAGGATAAAAGCAATGAAAATGGCCACCATCCAAAGCAGCAGATGTGTGTGGGAGGTGGGAAACGAGGGACCAAGGAAGGGGAATTCTGTGTCAGGGCCTGGTAACAGCCTTGGAGAATGTGGCTGTACTCCTATGGGCTGGTCTCTGAGCTGTGGCAAGAGAGGGCAGCAGGCACATCTGACAGAAACCCAGGGGCGGGAGCAGCTGATCTTCTGCTCTGCAGAGCAGTGTATCCTCCAGTCTTGGGTACAGGGAAGCTTGCACAAGGGAGTAGTGTGCTGCCAGTGAGATGACTGGTTCCTGAGCACAACAAGATCTTTCTGGAGATTCCCAGAAATTCTTGAGGAAATTTCACAGGAGTTGAATTCCTGCATTAGCTAGTGGAAGTACAAAAGCAGAAGTGGAAGCAGACAAAAATGATCTATTTTAATGAATCATTAGTAGTTTTAAAACCTTAGAATTAGAGGTCATCTAGTGCAACCACCCCCATCCATGGTGAAATACCTTTTAAGACATTTCTGGCAAATGATCGTTCAGCTTCTTCCCAGTTATTTCTAGTCATGATCACTTGGAAGAAGAGCCATCTCAGATTATAGATATCATGAATCTGACAAGACCCCAGACTCTATTAAATGGGTATAAATCACCTGCAAAACACACAAACCCTTTAAAATGTTGCAAAGCAGTAAAACAATAATTGCTTTTAATTTGCAGAATATTAAGTTCCTGTGGGGAGCAGGATTATAATTTAAAACTTCGTGAGGCTCTTCTTGCCCTCTAGAAATTAATTAACTTGGCGAGGAGACAAATCATCCAATCACATTGCTATTAGAGGACCAGTATGTATAGGATTTTGAAATACCTATATTTGTTTTACAAAAAATTGTGACATTTTAATTATGATAGTTATAAGCTTCTTAATGTGATTTTTAAATACAAAAAAAGAAAAAGCCAGGTCAGTACAGGAATGGAGACACAACTCAGAAGAGAAACTTTTAAACACTGAACCAAGTAATTATTTAAGCAGCCACCAGGTTGTGCTGGTGACTCAGTGAAGTTGTTTTTAAAAAAAGTGAATTTAGTTTAAAATTTATATTTTGCATATTTTTAGGCCCGTAAATGTATAACCAGAGATTTTACATAACTCATTATATAAAATTTTCAATTCATTGTTAAAACACATAAACTTTAAAAAAAGATGTGTTTTAGAGCAAAATTTAAATTAAGCAGGTTGAATATATTCAATTTGCAAATCTTATTGGATGCTTACTACGTTATGTGGTGAAGAAAGATTGGATGAGACATGGTAATCACAATATAAATAACATACACAAATATAAACTAATTATTCCAATTTAACAAATAAGTTGAATCTAAGCTCTGAGTATTTTTTGTTTTGTTTTGTTTACTGCTCTCTCCCCCAAACCTGGAATATAGTAGGAATACAATAAAAAGTTGAGTGAAAGAAAGATTTTATAAGTTAGTGATTATATAATGTATATTTATAAAAAGTGTCATGAACATAAAATCTAGTTTTAAATGCTCACCAATATAACTTATGATCTAAATTTATTCCTATAAAACAGTGTGTTTAACCATCTTAAAACCATTTGATAAAAATTTAAATTTTACAAATCCCAAGGCTCTGATATATACCTCCAAGGAGTAATTTTATTTGCCATTCTTTAGAATAAGTGGTGTTAAGAAGATAAATTCTTTTAGGTATTCTCACCAGAGTATTTTATATCACTAAATTGCATTATGACATTATTTGTACTTAATTTACTTTCAAATATACAAAATCATGTGACAATAATTTTTTTTTTAACTATACACAGTGTCCCTAAAGATTCTGACCTATTCCCAGAATGAGGTTGATCCATTCTCCAGTCTCGTTAGAGTTATTGTTGAAAACAAAGCAAGGTTAAGAGTTCCCTTGTAGCTGGCTTTCTTCATCCAGCCCTGGAGACAAACTTTTTAAGAATATGTGCAAGTGTCTATTTTGGACTCTTAAACCAAAGTAAACTATATCTCACTCACAGGGATTTGGGGCACCAACACTGTGTCCATCCTCTCTTTCATGCTGATTTGCAACCATTTCTCCAGATTGTCACGCTCTCTGTTCCTCTCATATTTCTCTCTTTCATATTCCTATTTCTTTACATTCCTTTCTAGAAAGCGATGTGTATTTGTGCAAAAAAGCGTAGGAGTTGGAGTCCAATAAAGTAGAGTTTAAAAATAGGATCTACCACATTCTCGTGACCTTCAGCAGATTCTTAACTCTGGAATTCAGTTTACTCCTCTATAAAAGATGATAGCCAGGAGAATACACATTATTTCTACCTTCTAAGAAGCTAAAGGCAAGTGGGAGTTGCATGGAAAGGTACAATCCACTGCTAGGAAGTTTCTCTGCCACATTTCTTTCCTTTTTCAAAGAGGAATAAAAGATCTTCATTTGCACTAGGGAGCTGTTTTGCACAGTTAAGAAAACAAAGAAACTTCATGCTGCAGATAGCCCTTTGGCCCTTAGCTAAGGACAATATACTGTGGTTTTTGCTCTTAAAATTGTGAAACCCAGAATATTTGTCCAGAACTTGGAAACAGCTAGAAAATAAAAGGAGCTATAAATACAAACGAATAAGACAGTGAAATGTTACATTTTACCTAATATAGCATGAGTTACTCAGGGCCAGGAAAGAAATATGACAAATGAAATGTCTCTGTGAATTTAGTCCAAAGAGGGCAGGCAGTTTGATGAGCGTTATATATAGCTAGAAATAAAAGTAAATGGAATAAGTCCAATAGGGTTTTTAGTTCTAGCTGAGAGAGAGAGAGAGAGAGAGAGAGAGAGAGAGATCCAAACTTCAAACTGGCTCTATCAAGACCTATTTTATAAGGTGAATTTAGTCACAATTGTATGATGAATTGATATCTTCTCAGCATCTATGGAGATGATCATATGATTTTCTCTTTAGCCCTATTAATAAATAAATTATATTAGTAGATTTCCTAATATTGAACCATCCATGCAGCCATGTAATAAACCCTACTTAGATATGATGAGCTACTGTTTTTTTCTGCTGCTGAAATATCTGCTAATATTTTATTTAGGATTTTTGTATTGATTTCATAAATGAGGTTGGTCCTTTTTTGTATGCAATCTTGTGGATTTTGGCATCAGTGTTATACTTATCTCATAAAAATAATTTTGGAGTTTTTCTTCTTTTTTTAGGCTTTAGATCAGTTTAAATAGTATTGGAATTATTTGTTCTTTGGTAGAATTCTTCTGTGAAACCATTTGGGACTGGTATATAACTCTTGACAACTTTATTTTATGGAATTGGACTCTTTAGGTTTTCTACATGTTACAGCATTAGTTTTACTGAATCACATTTTCCTAGAAAATGGACTATTTCATCCAGGCTTTTTAATTCATTTGAATAGAGCAAAACAAAGTAGTTTGAAGTTTTTTATTTCCTCCATTTCTAATTCTCCCATATTTCTTAAATTTAGTATTTGTTCCCCTTCCTTTTTTTTCTGAGTTTAGAATAGATAGTAGTTGATCTATTTATTTATTAATTCTACTATTTTCTGTTTTCTAATTCAGTATTTTTTATTTTAACTTTATTAATTCCTACCCTCTGTTTTCATTTTCTTGGTTTTATTATGTTTTTTCCTGATTTATTAAGTGCTTAATTTATTTTCATTGTTCTCTTTATTGATACAGTATTTAAGGTTATATGTTATATTTCTGCTTTAGCAGTACACAAATCCCATGAGTTGTGAAATGTTGCATTTTCATATCCATTTTCTAGATGTTTTGTAATTTTGCAGTTTTCTCTCACGTGTAAGTACCTTTAAAGTTAGTTTTTATTATTTAGATAATAGAGGACTTTTTTTTCTTAATTATTTATGTAATTAAGTTTTAGTTTTGTTACACAGATCAGATGACATTGTGCTATTTCTAATATATAACATTTATTGAGGTTTGCTTTTATGACCTAATAGCTATTCAATTTATGTGACTGTCTTGACCTCTTAATAAGAAGATGTGTTTCTAGTTTCTAGGAAACAGAGCTAGACACACACACACACACACACACACACACACACACACACACACAGATGATTTATATACAGTATATCATGTAAATGATATATATAAATTATATTTTTCTGATTCTTATATTTAGACAGGATTTTCTATGTCTTTTTCTGTGTTTTCAGTAACCTTGTTTTATCATGAACTCAGAAAGGTAATTTAAAGTTTCCTTCCGTTAGTGTGTTTTTGTCTTCTTATAGGTCCTGCTGTTTTACTATTTAGGGCATAGAGAGTCACAACGCTCACATATACATTGTAAAATTTACCCTGTAACATTATAGTTTTCTTGCTTAACAGTTTTGGCCTGACTTCCATTCTAGTTGATACCCATATTATTGATACTTGTTCATTTGTTTGCATTTACTTAGTATGTCTTTGGCCACTATTTTATTATCAATCTTTCTGAATCACTTGGTTTTAGATAGGTTTTTGTATGTAACATGGATTTGTATTTTGCTTTATGATCCAGCCTAATCCTTTTTTAACTAATAAAGAGGTTAGGGCTTTTACATTTATTTATATATGTTTGCTTTAGTTCTATCATAGTATTTTATGTTATGACTTCTCATTTTATATTTACATTATTTTATGTCACTAACTACGTGATTTGCCTTTCTTCCTCCTTATGTGTGTGAAATTTTGGGTTGTATTTTTGTAATGGTGCATGCTTTTATAATAACTTTATAAAATACGCTTACTGGGTCTATTATCACTATAATTTAATGATACAACTAACACATTTCCTCTTCTTATCCTCTCTGCTCCCTTTTCTCCACCATCAAGTTTTAGCCAAAAATAATTCTTCCTTAGTGTCTATTTTACACTGTTAAATATACTTATTCTTTTATTAATTGTCAGCTTGTAAATACTCTTGTCCCTCCTCCAAGGAGATGTCAAATTGTTCTAAGTAGGCAAATGTCCTAATTCGGATTCTCAGTTTTCAGAAAGTAGTATCAATCAAACCCTCCTCAGCTTATTTATTAATTAGGGCATGTGGTTGTACATATTAATGGAAAAAAGACAGTTTGAAGTCCTAATGATCCCATTAAGTGAAATCTTGAACTCTTCACCTGTGACTTAGTGAGAATTTAGTGAATATCTGTTGAACCCATAAATGGTTGGGTGAATCTTAAAAGATAAGCAAGTCTTCTTGCTGTTCTGTGAAATTATGGATTTCCTAGCCTAATTTTTCTTGTCATATTTCTCTGTTAGCTGTCAATGAGCCCCGCTGTCTGTGGCCCTATTTAAGTTGCATTTTTAAAATAAATTTATGTATTTAAGTTTTTTTTTTTTTTTTGGCTGTGTTGGGTCTTCATTGCCGCATGCAGGCTTTCTCTAGTTGTGGTGAGCGGGAGCTACTCTTCGTTATGGTACGCGGGCTTCTCATTGCAGTGGCTTCTCTTGTTGCAGAGCACGGGCGCTAGGTACACAGGCTTCAGTAGTTGTGGTTTGCGGGCTCTAGAGCGCAGGCTCAGTAGTTGTGGCGCACAGGCTCAGTTGCTCCGCAGCATGTGGGGTCTTCCCCGACCAGGGCTCAAACCCGTGTCCCCTGCATTGGCAGGCGGATTCTTAACCACTGTGCCACCAGGGAAGCCCTTGAATTGCATTTTTGTGTGGCCTCAGTAACTTTGTTCTTGGTATGGTTCCTAATGGCAGCAGAGTATTATGCTACCCAAAATATACCATGCTGGTATAAGGATTTTGAACTGAAGTCTATTTAGAAAAAGTAGATATAAGAAAATCTCTCCCTATTTACCTAAAAGCAGCACATAAATGTGTAGAGGTGTTCCTCTCTCTTCTCTACCAGAAGGGACAGAAGTTAGGGACAGAAGTTAATCACTGGAGACAACTCTAGACCATTCTAAACCCAGAGACCTCACCAGCAGAACCTACATTAAAAAACATTACTAATTAGACCTTATCCTCCATTCGTTTTCCCCATATATTTACTTTCCCACAATTTACCACCCCAGAAGCTCAAAACCCTTTCCCTCTATCTTGTAACTTCTCTACAAATTTATTCTTTGTTAAGATGCTATTTAAGCCCAAGTTCTAACCACCCCTTGGAGTTACTCATCCCTGAGTACTCCTGTGTGTATGTACACCACGCATGTTAATACACTTCTGTTTGTTTTTCTCTTGTTAATCTCTCTTTCATCGTTCTAATTTTAGGGCCCTAGTCAATGAACCTAAGATGGATAGAGGAAAGTTTATTTTTCTCTCCTACCATTTCTAATAAACACCTACAAATCAAGAGGGAGCGTCTCAAAGCATAAGAAAATAAGAGCTTCAATTACCAGAAGTCCCTTTATACTAAAAAGACAAAGATAACTGTAATGTGAGAGATACAGCAATATTAATAACTCTCTCTCTCTCCCTCCATTACACTTGAAACCAAGTATAACTAAGTAAGGAAGCCATAATAGGGATGGAAGGTGCTCACTTCTGAACTGCTCCCTCCTGGCAAGTGGAACCAATTCTGTCCTTTGGTACACATTGCTGATTGCCTACCCAATAGCCATTTACTCTTTCTTAATTAATAACAAAATCCTAAAGTTTTTCCTGGATGGCAGTTTTCTGAAGTTGAATGCCAAGCTTCCCAGTCTCCCTTGAAAGTAGGGGTGGCTAGTGAGATGTCAGTGAAAGTCACTCATTGAATAGGCAAAGCACCCTTTGCCCTCCTTTGCCCCTTTGTCTTCTTGCTGGTTGGACTGTGGACAAAACCATATGAGGTCTAGCAGCCATATGGAAGCCATGATGCATCCACGAGAATGAAGTCACTGCTAAGAAGAGAAGAAAGAGAGAGACACTGAGTTCTTGGTGACTCTGCCATATCAGCCCTGGACTCCCTACTTCTAGATGCCTTTTATGTTGGAGAAAAATGGACCTTCATGTGTTTAAGCCACTGCAGTCACACTTACGTTAGCAGCAGCTGCAGCATTTAGTAAATGACGGATTTCATTTATGGAAGTGTGAGGGGAGAGAGGGCGATGTTTGTCGATCTAACACGTGGGCTAAGGCTTAGCACTGAACAGGCATCACTGCCCCACAGCCTAGAGCAGTGCCTTTCACTCCCAAGCTCCACTGGAAAGTTCTTCGCGGACTTGGTGTCTGTCACTTACCTCTGTGTTCTCCTACCTGTTTAGAATGTAGGAGAATGTGTAGTTTATTGTAGTTTATCAAGAGTAGTTTATTCTTTTCTATTCTCCCAAACTACGTCACCACCAAATTATGACATAATTCTGTTTGGTATCTGACGATACTTTCATATTTCTAGTTATAACTAATTGTAGGTTATAAACATAGATCCAAACTAGAGTCATGGATTTAGGAGTCAAACATGTGGTTGTTGGAGCCGTGGGAGCTGGAAAGGCGTCCCAGGAAGAGCCAAAAGGAGAAGTAGACCAAAGACTGAACCCAGAGGAATCCTGACTTTAATAATGCTTCCTAGAGAGAAAATTTCACGTGCTGAAAGTCAAAATGTCATGATGTCATGAGGTGACAGAATGTTGCTGTTGTGGCAGAGGGACCCACTTTAGGACATCTGACACAGAGCGTCAAATCATGTTTTTCACTTACTGTAAAGCAGAAGCCCCCAAACCTGTTCCTATTTGTTGACCATTTATGAACCAGCAGTTCCTCAACACCAACCTAGAAGGGTATGCAAGATGACCCATCCTTAGTTTGTGAGAGAGGTGAATGGCTTCATAATTTATGAAATGTTGTCTTTTATGTGGGAGAAATAAATGGCTCTTACTGGCTATTACAAGAACCAGGAAAAAAGCCTCTGAGTTTTTGTCATTTCAGATCTTCAGTGACAAAGGGTTCCAAGCCCGTGTCTCATTAAGTCATACTTATGCTTTCACCTCTAGTTACCCCAATGCCAATATGGGATGAATGTAAATAAAGTTATTCTTAGGCTTTAATGAACTTATTTCATAATTATTCCTTTCCACTCACATCCTTATGGTTTTGCTTTGTCCCTTATTTCCACTCATTTATACTAATGGTAATTTTTTCCTTTATGCATGTCAAATTATATTTATCCTTATTGTTCCTTATTCTTGACTCTTACTAATATCCCCAGGTCTCCACATGCCTAGACCTAGATAGTCCTCTGGAGGGTAGAGTTCAGCTAAGTCCAGAGGACTGACTAGCAGTGGGTTCTGCATGGCATTAACACAATTGCAGTAAGTGAGTTAATATATGTCAGGCACCTTAAACAGTGCCCAGACATAGAGTGCTCAATAAAGGTTAAGTATCATTTTTATCATAATCCAGATATAATCCAAGTATTGGATTTTTCTACCTTCAAAAACGCCCTCCCTTTAGCATATTTGGAGAAAATAAGTTTTATTGCACGTTTCCTCCTTAGTCAGTTCCTTGCTGCCGGTGCTTCTCTGTGCTGTTCTCGGCTGTATCTCAGGATGCCTTGCTTCTGACCATGACCTGGAACACTTGAACTACCTTTCTTCTCAGTACGATGCTGCCACTTCTAACAAGTGTCAGCAGAGAGATAAATGTGAGAAAGGTCTTACATCTCTTGTTTCCTCGTTTCTCATACCAATATACACTGTGCAGCTATCCAATTTTATGGGTGAGTTGGAAAAATATAAGCAAAGCAAAATATGTAGACTGAGTACTTTATATGACTCTTCGGTATCCAAAAGTACCAAATGCTCTTTACAGATGATCTCATGGACACCCCAAGTTCTAGTCTTTACACAGAAAGGGTCCCATTCTTCTGACCCCACCATGAGTCTCCATTCTCCCGTCTTTCCATGTGGGTTGGTTTGGCCCTAAGTTCACTTTCCTGCCAACACACAGGGAAGTTTATGAGGGTGTACTCCTCAAAACCTGAGCTATCCATTATAGAATAGCAGAATCTTCAACAGAGTAGTACGGAGCAGTCTTTGGCACTCAAGATCAGGATTGCTTCCAAGGCTTCCTGCAAGTGGAAAGTGTAATGTGACTCCTCTTTCTTCCTGATTCTCTAATAGTTAACTATAATACACACACACATACATACACACAGTCTCAGAGACAGTAATATCTAAATCTATTGTAAATAATTAAAGAATTGTCCTAAATGCCTATAATATGCACAGTATCTCAGGCAGGATAGAGGTAGCAGTTAACATAACCTTGTAAATCCATGGAATTTCTCCCTTATTCTTTTGCTTTCAGCCTTAGAGCCCAGGGCCCAAGAATTTGGCTCAGTTATAAACTACCTACCCCATGGTTACCAATCCATGGCCTAAGAGTTTTGAAACTTTGAAAAGAAAGATTTTAGGTTTGACTTATCTTTACGTTTCAGGCCATGTAGAGAACTCTTAAGTGAGGCTTTCTCTTGTGTGTACATGGATGCATATGAAAGGGATGATTTACAATCTTCCTAGCCAAGCAACCTCTCTAAGAGTTGGGAGACTTACCTTACCTATGGCCCAAGGTATATCTACCTTTCGTCTTTGGTAAGCCTGCTCCCATAACTGAAGAAAAAAATAAATTCACTCTCCTGGACCTTCATACCACCACCTGCCCCATCTCCCAGCCAGAAAAGTTGCTTGGACAAACCCATTTAGCCTACCAAGAAAAGGATGGAAGGCATAGAGCCTCATCTTGCTCATCTCTTGGACCTAGTATAGAGTCCAATAAACAATAGGCACTTAATAGATGCTAAATTGCATACAGTGAACCAGTATAAACCTCAAAAAAAGTATGAGCAAGGGATGTGCGATTTTTTTAAGTGGAGAGAACACCCCCCTTAAGGAAAAAAGATTAAAATTCTTACACCTGTAGATAAAAAGATTCTTGAGTATGATGCTTACCGGTACATAACTGATGCAAACAGAACCATCAGAAGAGCACTCTCTTCAGGGTTTTTCTCAGAGCAACTTTAACATCCTTATTCCTCAAACTGTAGATCAGAGGGTAAGCATGGGAACCACACTGGTGTAGAAGACTGAGGCAAATTTACTGTGGTCCATAGATCCAGGAAGAGAGGTTTTCAAATAGGTGAATGCCCCTGACCCAAAGAACAGAGTCACAGCAACTTGGGAGCCACATGTGCTAAAGGCTTTGGACCTGCCCTCAGTGGAAGGAATACGGAGGATACTGGAGAGAGTCAAAGCGTGAGATGAATATACTGATAAGGGGTATTGTGATGACCACGCCAACAACAATCAAAAACACCGGCTCATTGACGTGGACGCTGGTGCGGGAGAGCTGCAAGAGGGGGAGGGCTTCACACAGGTAATGGCCAACGATGTTGGAATCACGGAAGGTCAGTCTCAGTATGCTTCTGGTGTGGGCCATGGCCCCAGAAAACCCTATCACATACGAACCGAACATCATCAGAGAACAGACGTGAGGCGACGCGGTGACCATGTACAGCAGAGGATTGCAGATAGCTACATAGCAAACATAAGCCATCGATACCAACACACCGCACTCAGAATTGACAAAGAAACAGAAGAAAAATAGTTGAGTCATGCATCCCGCATAAGAAATGAAGTTTTCTGACACAAAATCATTCAGCATTTGGGGGGTAAACACAGGAAAAACAGAGATCTATAAAAGACAAGTTGAAGAGGAAAAAGTACATAGGAATGTGAAGGCTAGAATTCAGCCCAGTTAAGGTGATCAAGCCCAAGTTGCCCACCACAGTAAACACATAGATCCCTAAGAACAGTAGGAAGAGGGGGAGCTGCAGCTCTAATTGTTCTGATAATCCCACAAGGATAGACTCAGTCACTGAGGAGCTGTTTCTCAGAGCCATTCTCTTCTGGGGAGCTGTCTGTGGAAACAAGGGGCAAAATACATAGACTGGTTATAGGCACAAGCATGGCTGATGGAAGAAAGGTCTAGAAGATGAGCCAGTGCATGGCTTTGTGCCTTTCTTCTCTCATCTATGCCCCCCCCCAAGCTATTGACAATGTGTCTGTGACTATATCTCAGCTCCCCTGGGTTGATCGTGAATCCAAGCTAGAGTCTGTTAGCATGGGCAGCAAGAGTTCTGTCCCCACCTGGGAGATGAGGGGATGGAGCCCCTGAATCGGCCGCCCAGCGGCTCTCAGAAAGACCTTCCAAGAGCCAGCAGGAGTACAACCCGAGGCCACTGCCTCAGGCTCAGAGACAGGAGCTCTCCTGTCGCCATTGTCTCCATTCATCCTGCCTCCCTCTCCCAACTAGATACGGGGTTCCCGCCATGGGGAGAAAGCCAAGAGTGTCCCCTCTGTTTGCACCTTCTACCTTCCTCCTCTCAGTCCCTTCACTGCATTTTACACCAGAGTCAGTGTTAAGAGTAGGGAAGGGCTCAATACATCCCAGACCCCTTATTTGTGAGTTTAAAAGAAAGCCATCAGGAAAAATGGGAGTCAGACATTCACCTTCCTCCTCCTTGCCCCCCAAAGTCCTGGGCCCTATGCAATCTCTTTTTCCATTATCTCAAAGGAGAAAATGGTGTTAGTGCATAAAGAAGACAGCCTCAAGTTTTAACTCTTCTGATTACGTTGGTGCTGAGAATCAGAGCTTTTACAGACCCCAGTCTCCAAGGTGCTCTAGGAACAGACCAAGATTTCTGTTTGTGGGTTTTCCCAGATGGTATATACATCAACTTTGGGAGAAAAAAAACAGCAACACTCATTTTCACCAGCACCCCAGCTGGCATATCATGAAGAACTTTATGCTACTTGATGATCTCAGGGATCTGATTAGATACAGTTTCAACCCCCTGGGAATTTCTCAGAGATGTGTCCCTACAGGGAAGAAATTGTTTACAACCTGGATGATGAAGTTTACCTAGCATCTTGGGACTCAGGTGTTCTACTCAAACTTCTCATCATCTCCAAGGACTTCATGTTGTTTAGTGTTGAATTGGAGGGGGGACCCTCAGTTTTCCTATCCTTCATTAAAGCTTGGCACTTACACTTGACATTAAGAGAGGACGATCCCAAACTAATTTCAGCCACTATTTCTAAATTTTCAAAGGGAGTTTTGAGAATAGGACAAAAAAAAAAGTTAGGTCAGACTTGTAGGTGATATGGAAAGCACCTCAGACAAAATGTTTCTAGCACCATGAGCTGCTCAGAAGAGTGGAGACACCCCCCGCCCCAAACACCACCTACCCTCAGCTCTACTAAGGGCCATAGGCCAGCTTTTACTATATATGAGGAGATTAAAATATCACATCACATATGCATAGAAGCACACACACACACACACACACACACACACACGCCCCTTTACAAAGTTACTCGATGGATGTGTGCAGGCTAAGGTATTAACAGGAGATGTACCTAAAGGTTTTAATCCTGTCATCCTTCAGATGACAAAATTGTTCTCCATGTGATCTGCTACATGAATATTCTAAGAAATATTCAAAGATATGTGAGCAACTACATTTGTAAGTTTCCACTGAAGCTGCCTAAAATAATCCCAGATTGCTTGGAACAGTCCTGATTTACATCCATTATCCCTGTATAATTATTAATAGCAAACCTTCTCACTCTCAAAAGTGTCTGGATTTGGATAACAAATTACATGGTCACCCTACTAAAAAGAGCATAAGCAGCTATTCAGGTCCTCTGGCTCCTGCTGTCTCCTAGACCCACTGACTTCTATCCACTTTCTGACCAAGGGAGTCTCTCTGTCCTTCACCCTCCTTCCCTTGAGAGTTCTCCTTCCCTGAACCTACTCTTCCTGGCCAACCAGTACTATCTCATCAGTAGATTTTGGCTTAAAAGTGGGAAGGCATTAACTTCGGGCTGCTTCTGATTTATACCTAGCAAAAAACCCTAAAGCAAATGAAGTTAAAACCGTAGTTACCTGCCTGAAGTATGTGGAAGGGGAATAGGGGGAGAAGAATTACATAGGAACAAGGAATAAAACATTGGTACAATTCTATATTGCAGTCATTGGTACCATGGTATAATATTGTTGTATATTGCTGTATATGGCACAATACATTGATTAGTAGTATTTAACAAACTTGGACATATACATACATTTTGACCCAGCAGTTATACTCCTAGATGTATACCAAATAAAAATAAGTATACACATGTATACCCTAAAAACGTGCCAAAAAGTTTCATGAAAGTTAAACAGATAAACGTCACAAACCTATTATGGAACAAAAGAAGCCACAGACAAAAGAAGGCATACTTTATGATTCTATTTATATGAAGTTCAAAGGCGAGGAAACTAATCTTTGATGTTAGAAGTCAGATAGCAGTTATTCATGGTTGGTCAGTTGGGGGCTAGTGACTGGAAAGGTCTATAAAGGGTGCTTCAGGATTGCTGACAATGTCCTGTTTCTGACAGGGGTGCTGGTTACATGGATGTGTTCAGTTTGTGAAAATTCATCAAACTATGTTCTTATGTTACCCTTCAATTAAAAGTTTACTTAAAACATAAATGGAGAACAAAAACAAATGAATATCTTAATAAATCATCCTGCGGAATTACTTTAACACTAAAATTACTAAACACCTTTGAGGCATAATTCCCTAATTTATAAAATGGAGATTTACTAACCTACCAACTTTCAGGATGATAACACATGCAAAAGTACCTTTTTTATTTCTCATCTATCTTATTTCTCTTAAAACCCCCTTTTGTTTCTCATATAAAAGGGAGGAAATCAAGAGGAAAAGGAATTAATGCATATGGAGCAACTGCAGAGCACCTGGCATTATGCTGGATGTTTTCTATGTATTATGTTTATAACAACTAGACAATGTGCATGTGTGGCAGATTATTCTTTCCAAAGATGTCCATTCCAGCACACACATACACATACATACATACATACATGCATCTTACATCCCACATGCTCTTGGTACAATGAAACTAACACTCCTCCCATAAAGAGATGGTGTCTATGCTTTCTAACCTTGCATCTAGGCAGGGACTTGGGATTTCTTAAACCAAGAGTATGATAGAAGTGATGCTTTGTGACTCAGTCATGAAAGAATACAGCTTTCCCTTTCTCTCTCTCTCTCCCCCTTCCCCCCTCCTTCTCTCTTTCTCCCTCCCTTCCTTTCTCCCTCCCTCTCTCTCTCTCTCTGTACTCGTATTCCTCTTTTGTCATCCCCAGCATCTCAGTCATATTGGAACACTCTGGCTTTGTCTCCAAAAACACCACAAAGCAGAAAGTTTATGGCAGTTTATCCAATGTTGAGGGAGAGCAGAAGCCCTCTAGGGGCCAGGACAGTTTCTAGTACAGGTCAGGATTACTTGGTCTGATTCCCCCTCACTACTCAGAGAAATCTTTTTCCAGTTCCATATTTAGATGATGTTTTTGAGGTTTATTTTTGTGAAGAAAATAGTTATTTCTTTCTAGTACATAATTTCTTACCCACTGCACTTCCCCCTCTTAAATAACAGGTTAGCAGATGTGTAGCAATGACCCAGCAATGGAAGAGTAAGAAAGAATTATCTCTGTTCATTAGAGTAGAAGTCAGTGTATTCATTTATTCATCATCCAATAAGTATTAAGGTTAGCTATTTCCAGCAATCTTGCAAACTTTATATTCAGAAAAATCTCTCCTGATATAACAAAACCAAGAATTTAGAATAAAATATAAAAATCATCTACTTGTTAATTTTTGAACTGGCAGAAACTAAGTGAATTCCTATGAGAGAAAAAGAGAAAAAATAAGGAAGTAATAATCCAGAGGGGTGCACAAACACTGAACCTGGGGTTTGCCCTTGGGGAACTAGTAGATGCCCTGTGGCCCAGAATCAGAGTTTAATTGGGTTGCCTATGCAGGACAGAAGAGATAAAGCCTGGGAATCAAGCAGGTTGGGAGTTTGGAACCTATTGATGCATAATACTAGATCCCCAAAGGGAAACATCTTCCATGGCTTAACTAGAGGAAGAGAAAAGCTCACACAGGAATAGGGCACAGATATGTATCTGTCTTGGCCTTGGCTCTAGAAGGGCAGAAAAAGAGATAAAGTATCCCCTGAAAAGTTCTAACCACCTCTGTGTTTTAGGTAGAAAATTCATATTACATATATAACCAAAAAAAAAAAATCCTTCTTGGAAAAATACAGTTTAAATCAAGATATCAAAGACTTTCCCCAGATAAATATCCAAGGATCATAAGCTCTTAATGAAAACCACTAAACAAACACAAAATAAGCCACCAGGATGAGAATCACCATAAATGAAAAATCACAATCTATACAACCAGACCTGCAAAACTATTAGGCTTATCAGGGACAGAATACAAAAAAAATGTACTTGATGTATTCAAAGGAAAAAAAAAACAAATTGAAAGTATAATGAAGGAAAAAACAAAATTGACAAGGCATATTTTTTTAAAGACTCAAATAGAACTTTATTTATTTATTTGCCACACTGCGCAGCTTGTGGGATCTTAGTTCCTGAACCAGGGAATTCCCTCAAATAGTACTTTTAGAAATAAAAGCATGATTGTTAAAATTAGCAACTCTATGAATATGTTAAACAGCCTATTAGACACAGGTAAAGAGAAAATAAGTAACTTGGAGAGGAGAAATTATCCAGAAGTCAACATCAGCTAGGGGGATGGGGAAATAAATATCATTTAGAAATATAACCCAAGCAATGTAGAAGTAAAGAAGGTCCGACAGATATATAGAGAGCATTTATCACATTCTAGGCCCTGTGTTTTGCACTAAAAATAAAGCAACAGCGGAAACAGACGTACATAGTCCCTGTTCTTTCAAACATGTAATTTGTATGGAGAAACCTAGAATAAACAGATACTTCTAATAATCAATTAGAAATACAGTAAGTGTGCCAGGAAGAAGTTATGGGGTGCTATGAACCCATTTAATGGAGGGTCAGGGAAGGCCTCCCTGAGGAAGTGAAATTCAGGTTTAAAACCAAAAAGTAAGTAGGGATAAAAATAGTTGTTTGTTTGTGACTGTCCAGCATTGGCACTCCTTCTGCATTTGGGAATCCGCCCTTGTGTGAGCCTTGGATGGAGCCAGGACTTGGCCTCTTTCCGTGAAATCTCTCCAGAGAACATAAGACCTGAGCTCAGCTCAGATGTTCCCATGCAGGTCTCTGAGTCTGGGGCAAGTGACACAAGAAACAAGAACAACTTATATTTCTTTTTGGCACAAGGAAAGAAAAAAAAAAATCGATCAGTCAATAACAAACATCAGGTGTTGCTGGTGCCAGCAGGAGCAGCCAGCTCAGCCTAACCAGATGGTTCTGAGGTGTAACTTGGCTGTGATTCCACCACCTGGCTTCCCCTGGTTGCTGCCTGACTCCAGAAACTGGTTCCTCAGTCTGTTCTAAGATTCTGTGAACCACCCCATTTCTTGACAACTCCCTTTTTTGAAGAAGTTAACCAGAATCAATGTCTGCTGTCTGCAGTCAAGAACCCTGGCTGGTAGAATAGGGACTGGAGATTAAGGGGAATGTGGGTGGGGAGTGGATTCAGGGAAAGCATTCCAGGCTGTGGAGCAGCTTTCTCACATCCCTGTGATGAAGGCAGACACACCCGCCAAAATCACCTTCTTAAAAGGGTGTAACAAACTCTCAGAGATTTTCTTTATTTTGAATGATTTTTCCCTTCCAGGGAACTGTTGTGTGGATGTGGTTTAGAGGATAAAGTGAACACGCATTCCAGATTCTGGAGACCATTCTTCATACTCCTACACAAAGTTTTTTAAACCTTCAATTCTCCAATGACTCTTCTTTTCTTTAATAAGCTGCTTTTCTAGCTAAACAGAAATGCGTTTGATTAATTGTCTGACCAGCTTTTTTAATGCTCTGTGGGCCATAACAACAACAACAAATAATAATAAGGATTATGTTTAACATTTAAGAAAGCTAATGACACAAAAATTATTTTTATTAATGATTAAATTGCTAGTGTGTGTTTATATTGGTCATTGTTATTATAAGGTTCTGTTTTTCATGGGCTCTGTATACACTTCTCTGTCTTTGCAATTCCTTATAAAATCAATACATGGAATAGCTTTCTGCGCACCTTGTAAAACTTGGAAAATAATTTACTCTTAAAAGTCATTTATATAGGGCTTCCCTGGTGGCACAGTGGTTGAGAGTCCGCCTGCCGATGCAGGGGACACAGGTTCGTGCCCCGGTCCGGGAAGATCCCACATGCCGCAGAGCGGCTGGGCCCATGAGCCATGGCCGCTGAGCCTGCGCGTCCGGAGCCTGTGCTCCACAATGGGAGAGGCCACAACAGTGAGAGGCCAGCGTACCGCAAAAAAAAAAAAAAAATCATTTATATAGTATTATGGAAAGTGTATCTTTGATTTTGCAACAGATCTTTATTTGGAAACAGTCTCCAATTATTACATTGTTACTATGGAAACACACAGTCTGCTTTATGATGTGGTTTTAAAAATGCATTGCTATTAGTCTTGAATGATAAGTAGAAGTTTACCAGCAGAGAATATCAGGAGGATGTTCTGGGCAAAGGGAATCACAAAAGGCAATATTAAAGGTCATATGCGGGGGGAGGGGAAGCACTGCAAATTTGGGGAATGGAAAATGACACAGACTTGAATCGTATACATGGCAGAGAGGGGTGGGAGGTAGCTGGGGTAGATTAATGATGATAGTAAATTATATCCTTCTTCCCTCTATGAGTCCAGAATCAATTGAGAAATTAGATACAGAAGTCAGACAGGAAAAAAAAATGCCAGCTTTATTGCTGATTGGAAGACCCAGCTTGGTTGTACATCTACATCCAAGGACCCTATAGCTCCCTCATTGCACACCATAGACTAAATTTATGAATCCAGGTCTAAACTGAGCTGGACAACTGTTGGTGTTCTCGACAAAGAAACAGAGTTGCCGATGGAACAGATGAGTGGAGATCCTGAGAATGTGCCTGTCCTGACTAGAAATGAGACGGGCTCTAGGAAGGGGGCTGGGCCACACTAAGCCACATTATAAGTTAACTCTCCCAATTTCTGATCAGTCCTATAAACCAGCGGTCCCCAACCTTTTTGGCACCAGGGACCAGTTTCATGGAAGACAGTTTTTCCACAGACGGGGCTGGGGTGGAGGGTTGGGGGGGGTATGGGGATACGGTTCAGGCAGTAATGTGAGCGATGTGGGGGATAGTTCAGGCAGTAATGCCAGTGATGGAGGGGATGGTTCAGGAGGTTATGCGAGCGATGGAGGGGATGGTTCAGGCGGTAATGCGAGCGATGGAGGGGATGGTTCAGGCGGTAATGTCAGCGATGGAGGGGATGCTTCAGGCGGTAATGTCAGTGATGTAGGGGATGGTTCAGGCGGTAATGCCAGCGATGGAGGGGATGGTTCAGGCGGTAATGCCAGCGATGGAGGGGATGGTTCAGGCGATGGTTCAGGCAGTAATGCGAGCGATGGAGGGGATGGTTCAGGCGGTAATGCCAGCGATGGGGAGCGTCAGGTGAAACTTTGCTCGTGCACCACTCACTTCCTGCTGTGCAGCCCGGTTCCTAAGAGGCCACTGACCGCTGGTGGTCCGTGGCCCGGGGGTTGGGGACCCCTGCTATAAACCATCCTCTCCTTTGGCGTGAAGTGGGGAGAATAAGGGGGAAGAGAAAGGGTTGCTTCTTCATTTACCTGCCTGGGACATAGAAGCTTCTCCCCCACTAGGGAAAGTAAAGCATAAATGAAGCTAGAATCGCATTTGGAGCCCAAAGTGGTTAGCACCAGGTTTGGACTTCACTTTGTTGATGGTGAGCAAAATGGGAGAGCCTTGACATCTCCAGACTTGTCTTTGAATTTTGGTAAAGGGCGAAGGAGAAGGATGGGGCTGGAGACCAGGAAACCTGAACTAAGGTGGTGGGAGGGATGTGCAGAATGTCACACATGAGAATAAATGAAAGAGAAAGCTACTCTTAGAAAAGGAATTTAGGATCCTCAGATGAACACATCACTGTTAAAAAGTTCTTTGAAAAGAAGGAAACAATGTTGTCCTTCTGTGCAGCCAACAGAAACGTTTCACATCATTCCACTGACCTTACAGCTTCAAATATAATGAGTACAGCTGTTAAAAATCATGATTTTCATATATATTTAATCACACAGAGGCTGCTTACAATGTGTTACAGGATGAAAAATAGTTATAAAATCATACATAATATGATCACATCTGTTTTTGTGTGTTTGTATATGTTTATGTGTGTATTGTCTTTGCAAACCAATTTAAGCCATCACGACTACACACACACAAATATTCTGAAAAAATATACACCCAAATCCTAAGAGTAGTTAGTTATCTCTAGGTGGCAAGATCATAGATTTTTTAATCTTTTGCTTACCTATAAATTTATATATTCTTACAACACTCAAGCATTGCTTTTGCAAATTTAAGAAGAATTATTAAAAAAATTAAAAACAAAACACTGTATAATTTAGTATTTTAAGATCTCACTAAGGGTTCATTCAACATTTATTTAGCACCTTCTGTATCTGTCAGGCATTAAGCTCTCAGCTTGTGTTAGATCACCTAGCTGAGGTTGGGAATATAACCTCAAATAAACATTTTCTGAATATATTACTTCATAATCCATATTACCATAGTCCAGGAGGTCTCACACGTTTATATTACTGACCCTAGTAGATCAGTGCAGTGAGTAAGGAGAAGAGTCTTTAGTGTGTCTCCCTTGACATTTGTTTTTGGCAAATTGTTTTCAAATGAGAGTGAATTATGGACTTGTTCAGCTCAAAGGCAGCAAGACCTTGGTCTTGGCACGAGATGCATATACGTGCATCACTATTTCTTACACATGCAGATTGAGCCTCTGGAAGGCAGTGAGTGGTAGGAGTGTGGACACCAGAGTCAGACATTCTAAATTCAGTTCTTTACTCCACCGCTTACTATTTATTCAATCTTAGGCAAGTTCCTTAACGTCTTTAAGCCTCAGTTTACCCATCTATAAAGCAGAGAGAATTATCTCATACAGTTGTAGGGAAGACTAAATGAGAACTCATATAAAATATTATTATTACTGTTTGAAGAACATGAGTTCCTTGAATGTGAAAATATTGTCCACCTTAATTCTCAGATCACAGTCATTGCAAGATACATGAATGAAGGAGGCAAATGGGACAAGGAGTCATATCTTTAAGGAGGCCAGACTGAATGGCATCTACAACCAAATGTGTGGACAAGCATCTCGGGGCTTTTTTCCTCCTGCTCAAGGCCTAATTCTTCCTTTCATGTAGTCTCACAAGTCACTGATGGGAACCTAGGAAACTGTCATGTGAGCAGGTAAAAAGTGGTGAGAAGTGACACTTCGGAATCATCGGGTTTGGAACACAGAGCATTGGCCTATTGACAGAAAGCAAGTCTCACTTATACATAGACAGGTATCCTCAAAGAGCAAACATATAAATGAGTACTTTACAAACACGAATATTCTCCCATTAAATACCTGCTTGCAGAATTACATTAAATACAGCTCATTTCACCTAATAGTCATATCTCATATTTAAACACCATTTGTCTTTATGTAGAACCAGTGCTGGGGCAGGGAAAGTACAGGATGAGCCTGATTGTTTTGCCAGAAAGTAATAAAGTGCTCAAAATCTAATGGAGGTATATTAAAAAGACATAAGATCCAGTGTGAGGAGGGTCACACTGGACAAATCGTGGACAAATTGAGCATCAAAGTAAATAATGACAATAATGAATCATAACTCAGATAAAATTAGAATGTATGAGTCCACAATGATATAAATGAATGAATGAATAAATATAGAAGAAATAAAGGTTCTTCCTGAGAAAATGCAGGCTAACAAATAACAAAGGTTTGATGGAGTTAGACAGGCCCCATTTTACAACCATCAGAGTAATAGATTCAGGCAAGCACCATCAATGGATGCTAAAACTAGGGTGCGAAAGATTGAAAAGGAACATGACGTTTCATAGTTTCAAAATGTCTCCCCACAATTTACTTCTAATTACAAAGGAAAAAGTGGTAACCTTCCCCAATAAATTACTAAGGAACTTGCAAAGTTTCAAAAACTCTTGTTTTATCAAATGTCCCCAGAAGCAATTCTGAGAGGACATAGAATATATTCATTTGTGTGAGTAAAGAAAAAGGAAGCTTTGCTCTGAGGAAATGGTGCTTTGCAAGGTCAGCAAAGAAGAACCAGATTGTGGTCTTGGTGACTTTTTTTCCAAGTGTATTTATCTTTTGAACACAATCACTCGACTTTATAGTCTCTGTTACTCTGGGGGAAATGGGAGTGTCATACCCCATTTGGGAGTGTCATGAACGATTGACTTCTTTATTGTACAAATTTTTCTTCAGTATGTTGTCTCTGGGATATTAGTTAAAATGGGGAGTACAAAATGAATGCCCAACTGTTGGTATTTTATAAAATTTCCCTCAAAGCCCTATGTTCAATTGGATAGTGATTTAGAGTTTACTATAATACAATACATTTTATATAACACAATACATTTATATAACACAGTACATTTTACTCTTAAGAGAAGTGTAAAGTTGTGGTTTACAAATCATGATAGGGTCTGGCTCCTGCTACAGACGCCAGGTGGCATGTGCCTAAAATTGGGGATCAGGACTAAACATAAGAATAGTACAATCAAGGCATCAGTGATGGGACGTTAGGGGCCAAGCATGTGTTTATCTGTGTGCTGGAAGAGAAGAATGTGTTGCCAGAAGACAAAACAGGGAGGCCCCTGTTCTGTCAGCTGCTAAAACTGCTAGATGCTCCAATCTTGCATCCAACATATATTTGTTAAATCCCCACTCTGCATGTGCCGGGCACTGTGCTTGGTGTGGGACTGTCTCAAAATGGACACCAGGGACTCTGCTCACACAAAACCTACAGTCTTATTTGTGGTAGGGGTGGTTACAGAAAAGAAAGTGAGCAAGGACCCTACATTGTGACCAGCACTTGATAAATTGACTGCAGTGTTCTGCTGTGGGAGCACAGAGCAGAGGTGCAGAAACGAACGGGGGTGGGGGGTAGGAGAAAGATATTCCAGAAAGACACCTCACAATAGATTATCACAGACATAAAGGCTCCAGAGTACGTTCCCTTCCTAGAATTAAAAGGATTACCAGCAATATGATTAAGCCAAGAAAGAGCCATTTAAGAAATAAAAGGAGTATATAAGGAAGGAAAAGAAGGATGGAGAAAACATTTTCAGTTTTGCTCCTTCTTTTCTTACCCATCCTGATACCACAAGTAGTTTATGAAGTAGAGAAAAAAAAAAGATGTAAAAGGAAGAGACAATAATACAAACACCACCATCACCAAAATTAAAGGTGATCAATTTTCATGAGTGCCGCCCTTAACCAGTACAGAGTCTGGCCAGAGTAGACAGTCCAGATGTGTTTACGCTGGTAGTGAGACTGCAAGTTGAGGTAAACTTTCAAGAAGGGATTTTGCAATAAAATTCAAGAAATCTTGTATAATTCAGTAATTCCTTGTCTAGGAATATATTCTGATAGGGTGGGGGGAGACTCAAAGATTTATTGAATGTTGTTAATCAAGCATTATTAATAATTTTGAAATATTAAAATAGTATACAGCAGTAGAAAATGCCCATTGTATATAATACATCCATATGGTAGAATTTTACACAAGTATGAAAATCAAATTGGAGGCAAGAGATCAGAAAAAACATTCTTGCTGTGAGCTCTGTCTTGGGGCACACACTTTTGTAACCAGGGCTGGTGCTTCCTTGTTTTCACAGTGTTCCTTTCTCTCTCCCTCTTTTGGGCTACCCATGACCCTTCATATACATTTTATCTGCTTTTCTATTAATTTATTTATCCAATAATAATTCCTTATTCCCTCCTCTTCTAATTAATTTTCATCAGTTTAAAGCAACTGCTCATAGACTTTGAAAACAAAGGCAACATTGTGTGTATGTATGTGCAGGTACCGTATACTATACGTGCAAAGACTGTCTATAAATATATAATAAGCAACAGTGATGGACCCGAGGGAGGGTACAAAAGGACCAGAAAATTGGAGTGAAGTGGACGTCCTTTCACTGATTATTTTTTGGTAATAATTTTAATTATCATGAACATGTACTGCCCATTTAATATACAAATAAACATATATAGTAAATAGATTGTAGAAATAATGATAGAGCATAATCATTTTTCATATAAGCAAGCATGAGCCCAGAAAGATGAAGCAGTTGTCCCAAGGTCACACAATAAATTAGTGGAAGTGCTGACACTAGGAGGAGAAGATCTAGCAGGAATGGAGATTAAATTTGCTGAGCACTTGCCATTTAATTTTCTTAATAATCCTGTGAAAACATTTGCTCAGAGACATCAGGAAACTTGGTGAAGGTCACATAGCTACTGAGTAAAAGCGAGGGTTCAAATTTGATTCTACCCTCCAATTCCCTAGTCTATACTTTTTCTAGGTCTTTATGCTACTCTCCTCCCCGTCCCAGTCATCCAGATTCCATACTGTCCATCCGTCTTTTCTATGCTGTCTAAAGCACAGTTCTCTCACTCCACTCTCATTCTTTTGAACTCACCCTTATTGATCTGTACAGTCCAAAGGGCAAAACTGTATATCCATCCACACTTCATTTTTCCAAATAGAAGAGACTTTTCCTAAAGAGACTCTCATAAGTCAAAGCTATTTTCACAGCATTTCACATATTGTTGCTTCACCAAAAAAATATTTACCACTTACAATTTTCTTTTAAAACAAAAGGCAACCCTGCCTCCCTTTACATAGTACCGTTAGGCTGTGGGTCTACAAACTTAAGCTGTACAACTCTTCCACCCTTTACTGGAAGTTGTGTCAGCTAGGGTCCCCGCAGAAAACAGATGATCCACTGAAACAAAATGATTGAAAAAGACAACAAGGGAACTATTTGTAGGGGTTTAAAGAGAAAGGTGATTGAGAGAAACCACAAAGGGATGATCGAGCTCCCAAGACTAGCAACAGCCAGGAGACATTGCCACCCCTTGGCATGAAGAGACAAAGGAGGGAGCATTTACTGTAACCAGGTAGGAAACAGGGCATTCAGTTCCTGACACTGTAGCCCAGCTGGAAGGAATTCCAGGAAATAAATATCACAAATATCATGCTCCTCTCACCTTCTGATTTCGTCTGCTGATGCCAACCCAACCAGAAACCAGGGGCCAGGGAGCCCATTGACAGGATCCTCCCGGGGCTTGGAGTAAAGTACAAAGGGCAGCAAGTTAATCTGGAGAGGCACACAGCAAACAGAAGCGGTACCGTCACAGTCAGTGGCCGTTCCCTCTGTGACGGGCTGCTGTGTGGTGCTGACCGGATTACTGACTTACAACACTAGGTTTTCTATGGTTCTGAAATAGTCTCCAGATCCTTAGCTGACCACCCTGAGTGGCAGCCTTCTCTACTCTTGCTTTAAGAGCACAACTTGAAAACAGGGAAATGACTGTGTTTGAAATAATTCCCAAAGCCTGTCCTTCGTAACTTTGACATGTTCTCTGAGGTCTTCCACCCAGCCTGGCCAAATCCCTTAAAGTCCAAGTCCCAGAAGCTCCACATCACTGTCTCAGGAGGTACCATGCTTGCTGCTCTCCAGGCCCTAGCACACTTCCCCCACACACTCTGCAAAATTCTTCAAGAATTTGTCTGGTCATTTAGCCAAGACCATCTCAACAAAATGTTATACCTCCTACCTTCATGCAAAAATGTGATATTTAAAATTAGCCCTTGAAAAGTTGCCTGAAATTTCTGTAGACAGAACCAGACTTTCATGTCCTAGACCAGCTCACATTTGAAATGAAACCTTCCAGGGCTGAGGGAGGAAGAAAGTGAACAGCAATGGAAGGAAATCGTATTAGAAATCAAGAGCCTGGATTCTAGTCACAGTTCCCCTGCTGAGTAATTGCATAACTAATGAACCTTGGTGAAGGTACATAAGCCTGTATCTATTCTCAGAAATATGATAGAACTTAACTAAATGATCCTAAACGTCCACTAAATGTGAGTATCCTCTAGTTTTAAGAGTCTTAATTTAAAGGGCTCTTAAAATGGGAAGGACAAACTTGTTTGAGAAAAAGTAAAAATTTCCTCCGTGTAACCAGTGGAACTTGAATCATCTATGGAAGGAAAAATGTCCCTTTCCTAAGCATTGCCTCTTTCTCAGGAGAATGATTTTTTGCTCAAAGTTTTCTTCATGGCAATTTTGATGTCCTTATTCCTCAGGCTATAGATTAATGGGTTGAGTATGGGCACCACAATGGTATAGAACAAGGAGGACACTTTCCCCAGGTTCATGGGTAAAAGAGAAGATGGTTTGAGGTACATGAACGCCCCTGACCCAAAGAAAAGAGAAACCGCAATTATGTGGGAGCCACAGGTGCTGAAGGCTTTGGACCTGCCCTCGGTGGAGGATACTGGAGAGGATGAGGGCATAAGAAATGAAGATGGTAGCTGTGGGCACACCAATATCAATACCCACAACAACAAAAACTACCGGCTCATTTACATATGTGCTGGTGCAAGAGCGCTCAAGATGGGGAAGGATGTCACACCTGAAGTGGTCAACAAGATTGTTGGCACAGAAGGTCAGTCTCCCCATGCATGCTGTGTGGGCCATGGCCCTAGCAAACCCCATCACGTAGACACCCAGCAAAATAGGTAAGCAGACCTGGGGAGACATGGTGGCCGTGTACACCGGTGGGTTACAGATGGTGACATAGCAGTCATATGCCATCGCTGACAGGATGAAGGACTCAGAGACAGCAAAGAAGGTAAAGAAGAAGAGCTGAGTCATACACCCTGCATAGGAGATGACGTTCTTCGTTGAGACAAAACTCATCAGCATTTTGGGAGTGATAACAGTGGAATAGCAGAAATCTATGAAGGACAAATTATAGAGGAAAAAGTACGTGGGGGTGTGCAGGTGAGAGTTGAGTCCAGTCAGGGTTATCAAGCTCAGGATCCCCACCACAGTGACCACGTAGAAACCTAGAAACAGGAAGAAGAGGGGGATCTGGAGCTCCTGATGGTTGGTTAAGCCTTCGAGGATAAACTCCGTCACAGAAGAGTTCTCAGCTACTGCTCTTATTTAAGGCACTCTGTGGGAACAAGGGAAAAGAGTCACTTAGAGGGAGAGGGGGAGAGAGCACTGCTGCCCTCCCTGTCACCTCCCAGTTCTTTAGAATTAGATCCACACTTGGATATTTTGGACTTCAGCAGAAAGGCCTTTCCAGAAGCTATGGGTCTGTTCCCATGACCCCCTAGTGACTCTGCCTCTGGAGCACCATCGGGGGACGGATCTGCCTCCAAGAGGAGGGCCACTGCTGCTGGGAAGAAGGGACCCAAGGATGCACTGAGGAGTCTCCCGGATCTTTACTTCAGTCCATTTATTGTGTCATTCCAACTCCAGTGTCTGCTCAAGTTTACAGTAACTGGGGTCAGTCTCTGGGAAGAGTCCTCTGAGAGGATGGAGCCAGCCCAGCTGTGCTAGAGTGTCCACCTCATGGTCAACTTGGACAGACCAGAAAAGGAAGGTGGTCCTTCCCAAAACCTTTACTACCTGAGGGTGGGGACTTAGGAAAAGTTCAGCCCAAATGCCGTCACTCACCTCTTTCAGTCTGCAGCTTTAGCCCTGTCCCTGTCGGTCCAACTCTTGCCCTCGATTGTTCAGACAGACAAATGGCTCTGGTGCTAACACAGGTGAAGAAACTAAGTGTGGCCCCTTTAGTCCCTGTTCTATTTGGGAGATCAGAACTTGGACTGCCTTCGAATTCTTTCTGAACTGAAGAACTTGATATCTGATTGAGGCTTTGCCCCAAGGCTTTTTTCCAGCTTGCAGAAGGGAGACAGCATCCTCACCTGTAATCAGTGTCAGGCGGTGACAGGAGACTGAGCAGTTTTATTCTGGTTTTAGAGATCTAGGGACCTGATTAGAAGTAGAAAGCCAGAGGTCCCCCGGGGCCACAGCCCTAAAAATTAACTCTAAAAAGAAGGAACTTTTGCTTATACCCTGGATAATATTTGAATGGGGTTTTAGAAACATTATTTGTTCAGTTAACAGCTACTCAGTGAAATGAAAAAAATAATAATTTACCATTTATTGAGCACTTATTATATACATATACCCAGCAGTCTTCCTCTCCTAGCAGTTGTATGCTGAACCCAGCATGCAAGGATCCAAAGCATTTTACATATAATACTTTATTTTAATTCTCCCCCAAATCCTACGAACTAAGTTTTATCACTCCAATTTTAGAGATGAAGTATTTTACTAAATGTTACAAAGGTCATATGAAATCTAGGTCCATCTAACTCCAAATCTGGTATTTTTAACAATTGCATTTAATATCTCCCTGTGGGAGATAACTAAATGTATAAAGTCTTATCTTCAAGGCTCTGACATTCTCTTGGAAAAGATAAGATAGAATATATCTGACTAAATATGCAAAAAAAGTAATAAGATCCAGAAAAAATTATTTATTAAAAATAAAATGCATCTCTTCAATAAGTGGTGCTGGGAAAACTGGACAGCTACATGTAAACGAATGAAATTAGAACACTCCCTAACACCATACACAAAAATAAACTCAAAATGGATTAAAGACCTAAATGTAAGGCCGGACACTATCAAACTCTTAGAGGAAAACATAGGCAGAACACTCTTTGACATAATTTCGATCCACCTCCTAGAGTAATGAAAACAAAAACAAAAATAAACAAATGGGACCTAATTAAACTTAAAAGCTTTTGCACAGCAAAGAAACCATAAACAAAACCAAAAGATAGCCCTCATAGTGGAAGAAAATATTTGCAAACAAAGTGACCAACAAGAGATTAATCTCTAAAATATACAAACAACTCATGCAGCTCAATATCAAAAAAGCAACCCAATCAAAAAAATGGGTGGAAGATCTAAATAGACATTTCTCCAAAGAAGACATACAAATGGCCAAAAAGCACATGAAATTGGTAGAGCCACTATGGAGAACAGTATGGAGAGTCCTTAAAAAACTAAAAATAGAGCTACCGTATGATCCAGCAGTTCCACTCCTGGGCATATATACAGAGAAAACCATAAATTGAAAAGATACATGGGCCGCAATGTTTGTTGCAGCACTATTTATAATAGCCAGGACATGGAAGCAACCTAAATTTCCACCAACAGATGGATGGTTAAAGAAGATGCGGTACATATATACAATGGAATATTACCCAGCCATAAAAAAGAATGAAATAATGCCATTTGCAGCAACATGGATGGACCTAGAGATTGTCATACTGAGTGAAGTAAGTCAAAGACAAAGACAAGTACTAAAACAGTATTTGGAGCAGGTCTGACCAAAATGTTCCTCATTCCACCTGGGAGAAGCAGCCTCCCCCAAAGCTGTTTGATTCCAGGCAGAAAACTAAATGTGAATCATGAATTTATTGAGTACCTGAAATTCCATTTTGCAGAAAGTTTGGAGTATGTTCTATCAAAATGCCAAAAAGCCAGAAGGAGTAGGATCTGAAATCATCACCAGGTCACAGCCTAATGGAGATTAGCCAAAAAATCCTGTAGTGCCTTGTCCTGAGATCTGCTGCAGCTCTCCTCCCAACATATCTTTGTCTTTGTGAACATCCACATCCCTCCAGGAAAGTGAAGGATGGGCACTACATTTATTCAGTGTATCTTTAAATCGAACATAGAACCTGGCTTGCAGCAACTCACAACATGTTCATTAATCTCAGATTCTCAATCTCGTCATCTGCAGAATGGGGATAATGATAATAATTCACAGGGTTGTTGTGAGAGTTAAATCAAATAATGGAAGACTTTCGCAAGGAGGTGTACACATAGAAAAGCCTTTATAAATGTTATAAGAAATATACATAAAACAAATATAAAATATGTATAATTTAGAAAGGAATAAGGAAGAGAAAAAGCTCATTAAGAGGTAGATGAACCTGAAAGGGGCAAGAGGAGCTCATACAGGGTAGAAGAGGAAGAGAGCTGACAGGAATGAGAGGAGCTCTGAAATAATTTTTTTTTTCTTCAAAATTTTATGTAAGGCCCATCTTTCCGACACAACTTAATCCACAGACAGGCTCAAGGTCCTTGAATATTTCACCTTGTCCCTACTTCGGGTCCAAAACCAATGCTTTGTTTTCAAATAACCACACTCTACCACACCACAAAGGCCAAATCACCAAGTCAGGTGAGCTTTCCTTTACAGTCTCCAATCTTCTCTTTCTGTACCCACTTCTAGTCTCAGTAAAAATCCCTCTTCCCCAAACTCACAGTCCTAAGCTTTCTTTACCTTCAATTCTGTGTCAGAACCAATTCTCTAGAAAGATCTCGCAGATTCATCAACAGTCGACTAAAGCTTATGGGAGATCACAGACATTCCACACCCTCTTCCAGGTATTATTTTTAATGAAGACCGAATCTTTAACCAAAAAAACACATCTCTAATTATGAGCTTTCAGACAGTACTCAATTGATGAGAGGTACATTTTGGTCAGAATGAGGCATTTGGAGTCATCATGCACTGGGTCAGAATGAGGCATTTGGAGTCATCATGCACTGGGTTTATAATGAGAATCTCATTGGTAGCTGTCTGTCTTCCACTTGGCAAGCTAATTATAATCCCTATGTCAGTCCTTTGTATGTGTGTGTGTTTTGTGTGTGAGTGTTGTGTGACACTTGGGCATACCCGGTGCTTGCCAGTCCTCCATACGGGGAATATATTTTGCTCACAGCTCAGTAACAAGAGGCCTCAACCATGAATCTTAACACTTAGAAATTTGCCACTGCCTTGGTGATTACAAGAAATTCCAATCCTTACTCTCACCCCCACTGTAGTCGACTCACAGTTAAAGAAAATAAATCATTATTACAAACCTGAAATGACCCTCACAGGAAAGGGGCACCTTGGGGCACAGAAAGCAAAGAGGACCCAAGCTTCATTAAAAGTTGACTTCTCTAGGAGCTTAGAGGATTCTTGTTTGGATAATAGAACAACCAAGGAAAGTTTCTCTGGATTTATGTCACTTCAGAGCCCGTTGCCATGGGAACTACATTTCAAAATCTTCTCAACTGGGGCTTCACTAAAGTCATGTTCCCTGAAGAGCAGATGAAGCCCGAGCAGGAAGCAGTGTAGGAAGAACTATTCTTAACTGTATTCCTTTTGTTGCAGAACTGCCCTCTTTCCTAAACTTGAATCTCTATCTAGTGCTTCTTTACTTTATTTATTTCCAGTTTTTCTGTCTTTTTAAAATTATGATCTATTTGTGTCCTTCCATGTGTGACACGTGTAAATTCAATACAATGGCTCTCATGCACATGTATTAACCCTCAGATTTCTGGTGGCACAAAGTTGGCCCCAAGTGTATTGACCATCACTACCCACCAGAGGCGGCCAAGTGCAAGTTACAGTTTCATAAGAAAAGGCACAGAACCTGACCAAAGGGAAAAGATGGCAGCTGACAGGTCTTCATTTGACATAGCCTCTGTTAGCTCCTGAGAAAACAAATATCAGGAATTATGTGGCTCTGCATTATATTCAATCTCAATATACTTTTATTAAACATTTTCAACTCCTTAACATGCAAATCTGTACATAAATGGTATATGTATTTAACATAGAGTCCTAGAATAAGAAGGGAACTTGGAGGTCTATATTGGGGGTAATTAACATGTATTGAACACCTGTGTACCAAGCACTCTGCTAGTAATTTTACATACATTATGTCATTTATAGAAAATGAATAATCTACCCAAAGTACAGATTTGGCATGCTTAAAAATATCATCCAATGGATTATAGAATACAAGAATACTAATACTAGTACTAATATTTTATATCTGTAAGTGCTTACTATGTGCCAAAAACTATGCGAAGTGCTTTACACATAATAACTCACTTAATGTTTTTAAAAATCCTATGAAGTAGGTACTGTTATTATCCTGCTTGGCACAAGAACGTTTCCTTGACTCAGAGGAATCAGACTTGGTTATCTCTTTTTTTTTTTTTTTTTTTTAGCAATGAATTCTTTTTCTGTTTTTTTTTTTTAAATTATTTATTTATTTTTGGCTGTGTTGGGTCTTCGTTTACTGTGCGAGGGCTTTCTCTAGTTGTGGTGAGCGGGGGCCACTCTTCATCGCGGTGCGCAGGCTTCTCACTGTCGCGGGCTCTCTTGTTGTGGAGCACAAGCTCCAGACGCGCAGGCTCAGTAGTTCTGGCACACGGGCCTAGTTGCTCCATGGCATGTGGGGTCTTCCCAGACCAGGGCTCGAACCCGTGTCCCTGCATTGGCAGGCAGACTCTCAACCACTGCACCACCAGGGAAGCCCCTGACTTGGTTATCTCTTAGGACAGCCTGGTCTCCTTAAGCCTCCAGGTGTTTGTAGTGATGGAGGAATTAACAGATTAATTAGCTAGAATTAATGATCATAGGAGAAGAGTGGAGAGGAAAGACCAAGTATCAAAGGTGACTGAGATTTCAATCCCAGGACAATGAAAAAAGGAAGTAAAGATGGCAAATAAAGACCTAGATTTAGACCTGTCAAGTGCTGAAAGTACATCTAAGAGGGATGGTCAGGAAAAGCTGTGTGAGATGGAGGCATGAGGAGGAGGTCATCAAGACGTGCACTGGGAAATCATGTAAACAGGGGTGATCACAGATACCACAAGTCAAGGATTAAGGATGAAACTTTTCAATACAAAGGGAGGAGGAAGTTATTAGTAAATGTGACAGAGAAGGCCAGTGTGTTGGCCCTGAGCAGGCTTTGTAGTCAGATGACTTGAGTCCTGATCACATCACTCACTGGCCAAGTAAGATTATAGTGTTTGCCCCTTAGGGACCCAGTCTGTAAGCAGAGAGATTAACATCTAACATATAGGATTGTTGTGGGGAGCAGTTATCATAATTTTAATAAGTAATTTTGAATTAATGAAATATCTTAAGATCCGAATTGTTGCATATCTCTTTTTATCCACTTGGTCAAATTCTGCCTTTTACTTTTCATCCACTGTTTCAGGATTGAATTTCCCCAGCTCCAGCTATATCATAAGTTACTGCAAGGCAAGATGGTATGTCGAAATACTGTTTAATTTGCACACCCAATATTGAACACAGTGACAAGTGCACATATTGTTCATTAATATTTACTAAGTTCAATAGAAAGAAGCGTAAATGTGGTTGAATAAAGTCCAGATTTGAAAATTGATAAGTTCAGGGATACATTTATTTTTTTCAAATATTAAGGAATTTGTTAAGAGTTTTCCTAAATAGCTATGTGGTAAACCCATTTCCAAAAGATAAATAATGTAGATTTCACACGAGTGGTTTTAGTATATTTTTGACATCTTAAATATGCTAATGTTGGCACTGAATGGACAGTCATGTTAGATGGTGTGTACCTATTGGGTGTGACCTCCGTAAACCAGGTATTTACAGAATAGGAAGAACCTCCTGATATTCTGACGACTGGCAAAGGAGAGTTACTCAGTGACAGAAAGAGCTGCAAAGTCTTCCCAAGTCGGGAGCTGCCCAGAGCTCAGTTTCATCATAGCCCACAGTTTGGGGCTCTTAAAATAGGAATCCATTTTTAAGTGACATTTATCTCAGGAATATGTATGCTACTATAAAAAGCAAATTACACTAACACTAGCAATGTAAAATATATGATTTCAAGGTGTGTTAAGGGTACACCATGTTCCAAGACTGTGCCAGAGGGAGAAAAATGCAAGGCCATAGCATGGCCTTATTTAAAGGCAGTTCGATGGAGGGGAGGTTATTCTAGGCGTTGGTGGGGATGTCTCAATGGATTTTTTAAAAATAAATCCTAAAAATTAAGATTCACTAATTTTGTAGAAAGCAACAGCCTTTCTTTGTTGGACAGAGATGTCTCAGAAATCCTAATTGCAGGATGGTGAAGACGCTGCTATTTTTTAACATCTTTACTGGTCAGGAAAGCCACAAAACCTCTGTAAAATGTACTTTTCAAAGCTTTTTCTAGGGAACTTTTCTAAAGACTAGTTTTAATCAAGATGCAATGTGATGTAGTTGAAGGAACCAGGTTTAGGAGTCTAAAGATCTAGTTGTGTGGCCTTGGAAAAGTAAAAATGGTTTTCAGTCTGTGATTTCCTCTTCCGTAAACAGGAATATCAAACCTGCTTTATCTACCTCATGATGTTATCTACAGTACACCAGGTGTATTCCTTCCCTGCTCATCATTAAATGAAGTTTCTCAAATTTCCAACCTCCCCTTTCTTATCTGCCTGTCCCATACAGTTTCCCAGAATAATTCCGTCCACTCCTATGGTTTAAATGTCATTAACTGATGTGTTAATTATGAATTAATTGCTTTAAGTATTTAATTGTTGAAAGGACTCACAACATTCAAACGTTTTACACTCACAGAACAGCTTTATCACAAGTACAGCAACAGCACAAGAAGGGTATGCAATGAAAGAGGTCCAGATATTTTTGGCATGGGCTTCCTTGCCCTCCCACCACTGGATTACATAAAATGCACTTTGTCACTGGGTCTTGAATCACCAACAGCATACGTGGGAAGTTTCTTGGTACCGAGAAGCCCCTTTTATATGCTCCTTTTATAATGAACTGGTCTTGTAGACATAGTCTACAAGATGGCAAATAAAGACCTAGATTTAGACCTTTTATAATGAACTGGTCTTGTAGACATAGTCTACCTATGAGACCAGCCTGAACCGTTGAGACCCCTCAGCCTCTGCCAAAACCAAGTATTATTATTGCTATTATTATTTTATTAAATTATTATAATCCAATTATTATTACCAGACAGTGTTGGCAAGCTGGTACATCCTGCCCTAAAACGGTTCAGGAGCCCATGGTTATAAAACACTCTTATCTTTAGTAAGTATATTCCATAGCCTTGGCCACTGGTCAGTACCATGCCTCAGGGAGCTCTGAAGATAAACATGCAATCAATCCATACTGGCTAAAATGAACCCATGCTATAAAATTGATAGCTGCCAAATGTATGTGTCTAGCTCAGACTTATACCCTCTACCATCAACAGCCTATCAGACATCCCCACTTGAATATCTCAAACACCTAAAACTCAGTCATGTGCAATAAATTTCTCTTCTCCCTAAAATGTTCTTTAATGAAGGCAAAATACAAAATTAACAAAGAAAATTAACACAGTCTTCTTATTTGCTGACCTCTCCACCCAGTCCCAAATCATAGATATTGATAATTGAGCTGAAACTTAACTTCTCAGTAAGGATTCAAAAAGCCTGTCACTAGCCAGGACATGGAAGCAACCTCAGTATCCATCAACAGATGAATGGATAAAGAAGTTGTGGCACATATATACAATGGAATATTACTCAGCCATAAAAAGAAACGAAATTGAGTTATTTGTAGTGAGGTGGATGGACCTAGAGTCTGTCATACAGTGAAGTAAGTCAGAAAGAGAAAAACAAATACCATATGCTAACACATATATATGGAATTTAAGAAAAAAAATATGGTTCTGAAGAACCTGGGGTAGAACAGGAATAAAGACACAGATGTAGAGAATGGACTTAAGGACATGGGGAGGGGGAAGGGTAAGCTGGGACGAAGTAAGAGAGTGGCATGGACATATATACACTACCAAATGTAAAATAGATAGCTAGTGGGAAGCAGCCACATGGCACAGGGAGATCAGCTCCGTGCTTTGTGACCACCTAGAGGGGTGGGATAGGGAAGGTGGGGGCGAGACGAAAGAGAGAGGAGATATGGCGATATATGTTTATGTATAGCTGATTCACTTTGTTATATAGCAGAAACTAACACACCATTGTAAAGCAATTATACTCCAATAAAGATGTTTAAAAAAAAAAAACACCTGTCACTTAGTAGTTAGTTACCATATGCAAAGCAAAACAAGCTATTTGGCATGGATAATCAGAGAGCTACATCTTTTTATTTTTAATCTTTTTATTTCGTTGTTAATACACAAAGTTAGCTCTCTGTATCCTCAGGTTCTGCATTTGCGGGTTCAACCAGAGATTGAAAATATTCAAAAAAGAAAAAATTCCAGAAAGTTCCAAAAAGTTAACTTGAATTTGCCTCATACCACCAACTATTTACATAACATTTACATTGTATTTACAACTATTTACATAGTATTTACGTTGTATTAGGTATTATAAGCAATCTTGAGATGATTTAAAATATACAAGTATATGGGAGGATGTGTGTAGGTTATATGCAAGTACTACTCCATTTTATATAAGGGACTTGAGCATCCCCGAGTTTTGGCATCCACAGGGTGGGGGGCATCCTGGAACCAGTCCTGGAACCAGCAGATACTGAGGGATGACTGTATATACCCACATATATATGCATAACTTTGCATTAATGCATAAATGCAGACACATGATTTTTTGTGAATGTGTGCGCTTGATATAAGGCCCAACATTATGTGTTGCCTTGACATCTGAGGGAAACCAGGAGGGCCTCGAATGGCCTAACCATGAGTTCCCCACCCAACTCCAGTCCCACTGATGAGGTCTCCCAACCAAGCAACCCCCCCTTATCATGGGGTCCAGGCACAGTCCCTGCTTCTCCCTGAGTATCCTAGAGTTTCGGTGCCCTGTTAGCCTGAGAAGGTATTCAGATAAGCCAATTACCTTCTCCCCTGGGAACCAGGGGCACCTCATCCTCTCAATACTAGGAAGCCTGCTTCCCACAGCCCCTGGATGTCCTCTCTGTTTCTAGTGCAACCCTCTCGTGAAACTGCATGACCTGCAGTGTTCCCCCCACCCCAGGTTGTGAGTATACGTGAGTAGTAAACTTCTGTTAACCCATCTGTCCAATGCTGGGTGTTGTGTGTCCAACCATCCCCATAACCATGGGTAGGGATCCCTCATCAATGGGGTGAATAGGAAATGAATAAAATAGTGCAGCCCTTTTGAAAACTCTTTTTGAGGACAACCTGGCCACAGTACAGATATTATTGATGTGGTGTCTAAAAAAAGGAAGTTTTTCTGGGACTTCCCTGGTGGTGCAGTGGATAAGACTCTGTGCTCCCAATGCAGGGGGCCTGGGTTCAATCCCCAGTCAGGGAACTAGATCCCACATGCATGCCGCAACTAAGAATTCACATGCCGCAACTAAGAAGGCCACATGTTGCAACTAAGGGGGCCACATGCCACAACTAAGGAGCTGACGAGCTGCAACTAAGGAGCCTGCCTGCTGCAACTAAGACCCCACGCAAACAAATAAATAAATATTTTTAAAAAGTAAGATTTTCTGTTATCTTCTTGGTGTTTGACTGCTTTTACTCCATTAAAGCTAATACCTTCAGATTCTGCCTAGAATGAGGCTCAGTTATCAACAAACAATGCTTTCACCCCAATTTATGCCTCCTGTTTCAGCTTTTAATAACCTCTCTCCAGATTCCCAGAGGACCCAGCTGTATTGGACTAAAAAGTTTCAGGCCTAGGGAAAAACTAACGATAAATCCAAATGCCAAACCAATTAAATCAGAAGCTTGAGATGGGGCCCTGGCAGCAGTAGTTTTTTAAAGCTCCTCGGGTGATGCCAAAGGACAACCAAGGTTAGGGAGCATTGTTGCAGGTAGCAAAACCTCCAGGTCTTGCGCCTCATTTCGTCTCACCTTCATGATTTCAGAATCAAGAAGACCCTGGTTGGTTTGATAGAGAGGAGAAGTTCCTATAATCAGTTGTCTCGTTTCTACTCAATAATTTCTAGGTTGTCCCTTCCAAAAATTCCTTTAATAATGGTAAAGAAAAATGTATCCCAAACATGGAAAAAATGTATGTAGATGATTGACTAATTCTTTGACATCGAGCTAGAGCATTTTCCAAAATACCTGCTTGACCCTAATCTGATACTCTTGGAGAATATCACAGTGTATTTGACTAACAATTCACAAATGATAAAGGGGAAGGCATTTTTATAAGCCTTATAAGGCGAGATTTTTGCATAAATTGATGTCATCATAATTTGTATAATTTAGTAAAGGAGTTAACCCTAAAGGGAATATGGTTTTACTAACCTGTAGGACATTAATCAGTCATATATCTAGCATGGCAGTCTTACTCCAGCATCGTTTTCCTAGCTATTTACATATATGTGTTTGATTTTATATATTCCTATATAAAATTGTGTGTGTGTGTGTGTGTGTGTAAGCTGTTCTTAGAAACAGTTTCTTTGTCTTCTTACTAGTTGCCTCATTAATAAATAAAATTAAATTTTGACATGTGCTAATAACAAGTAAATATTTGAGTCAAGCTTTTTCAAATTAATAGCAATAATATGAATAGTTATTTCTTGGATGCTTAATAGAAGCCAGACATTGTACTCAGTCTTTATATACTTTATCTCATTTAATTTTTTTTTAATAAAATTATTTATTTATTTATGGCTGCATTGGGTCTTCGTTGCTGTGCGCGGGCTTTCTCTAGTTGCGGTGAGCTGGGGCTACTCTTCATTGCAGTGTGCCAGCTTCTCATTGAGGTGGCTTCGCTTGTTGCGGAGCATGGGCTCTAGGCACGCACGCTTCAGTAGTTGTGGCACGCGGGCTCAGTAGTTGTGGCTCACGGGCTTTAGAGCACAGGCTCAGTAGTTGTGGCACACGGGCTTAGTTGCTCCGTGACATGTGGGATCTTCCCAGACCAGGGCTCAAACCCGTGTGCCCTGCATTGGCAGACAGACTCTTAAGCACTGAGCCACCAGGGAAGCCCTCATTTAATTCTTAATGAAATAGTTTCTGTTATTATACTAATTTTACAAATGAAGGAACTGAAATTTATGGAAGTTGGTAATTTTCTAGAATTCACAAAAGTAAGAGGTCCAGGAAGCTAATTCAGATTGTCATACTCTAGCAATCAAATTCTTAGCCAAAGACAATCTGTTTTCTCTGAGTTTGTAATCTCTCTGTACCTGGCCTAATAGTTTTGCATAAACATACACTTCAAATTTCAATATCTCCCCCAAAATAGCTTCCTTAGATCCCCTCCTTCCAGTATCTGCCCCCAACTCCCTCTCTTTAGAGGGAACTTCTTTCATATGACCAAGGAAGGATATAGTCCTGACTAAATAGTCCACATTTTCCTGCCCCTAACTTCTGCATCTGCTATCACCCTGCCCCTGTAAGTTCAAAACCCACATTTAAAGCACGAGCTGGCAGTGGTACCCCACTGTATAGTTTAAAACCCACTTAATACCATATCTTAATCAATCCTTGCAATTCTGGGAGAACGTACTATTTTCCTATTTTACAGAAAAGAAGACTGGGGCATATATAACCTCTGTAACCCCAGTGGAGGTCTTTTGCCTTCAAGTTTCAAAATTTATGATCTTTCTAATATTCTATCATGCAATTCATCCCCTGACTTCTTCAGAAGACCTTTGGGTCTAAAAGGAAATTCTAACAGTGAGATTGAAACATTTTGGAAAAAGATCAGGCTCAGGGAGACAAACCGTGTTGGGGGATGAATCAGAGCTCAGAGCCAACGTCCCTGGGACAAAGTGTACTATGAGGGGGAGCAATCCTAGATGAGTTTGGATCTCCAGTTGCATCCCAGACAACAAAATGAAGGCCTTCAATGTGTTTAAAAAAATCAAACCAAATCCCACAGCAATTAAATGGGTGGTCTGGCTCCACAGCACTCCCTCTCCTCCACTCACCTCATTAATGAGAGAGCAGCATAAAGCCACAGGGCTCCACCTACTCGGGAGAGCAGCCTGGCACCAGGCCCAGGTGAAGCCCCAGCCTCTGCATCTTCCACCAGCAAGGACCCAGTCCAGGTCAAACCTCCCTGTAATTATCACTGTCCTGGCCCATAGCATGCTGTGTTATTTAGAGAATCATCTCTTGCTCCTAGCACAGATACTCCCAATACTGGAACTGCAGACACTCTCTGCTGAGAGCCAGCTGCCTGAAGCCGTTGTATCCTCACTCTGCCCATCCTGGGATTCCATCCTGACAGCTCTGTATACCCACCCTTAGTAACACCATGTCACATATACAGCTGCAAAGCACATGGATGCTTCCAGGCACCCCACTGCCTCCACAGGGCCCCCACCCTAAGGGATTGGGCCCAATGCACCCCTTGGATCTGATGGTCAAGTTCATAGCTATAGGCTTCCCACTGTTGCTGATGTTGGCATTTTCCCAAGTGTTCTCCTTACTGCCATGGTCCACTTTTGAATTGTAGCCCATATTTTGAAAAACCCTAGTCTGAAAAGCATGCATGTCCTTTGGAGACAAAAAGAGAAAAGACAAAAAATGTAAGAAAGTTATTATTATATTATCACCTCCATAATTATTATCAGCGCCATAATTTTTCAATCAAAAACCTAGAAACAAGCTATTTTATCTTCAGGTTAGTTTTTATTATCTTGGGAAATAAAATTTCTAATTATGTAGTTCTTACTTTTGGGGCACAATATGTTTTCAGGACTTAGAAGTCTCAAAAGTTCTTAGGCAAGACAGTTATCATCTCTGAACTGTCTTTCACTCCTTATCCCCAAAAGCTATTGATTACATATGGTTTGTGCCTAACGCTTCCTGGTACATAGTATGTGCTAAATAAATGTTGTTGCTTGTATTTCTTCTTTGCTTTTCTTCCCACCTCTTATAAACCCCATCTAAATCATTGTTACTTGTACTGTTTGGGCTCTTGATTTATTCAGCCACTCCACAATCCCTGTTAAAGAGAACGTGGAAGAGCTGGGAGATCTGACCCTTTTTTTTTCTTATGATGCTATCTGTTTCTAAATTATTCATGGAGGGACCCTCAAACTCACATTGCCTGTTTCTTCACCATAAAATGGGGAAAAGCATCAGTGTCTCTAATTTCTCTTTCTTGGGGAACGATGATGGGAAAACCGAAGCCAAGGGCATTCCCACTGTATTCACTCCTTTCCTCCAAGATCATTCCCAACCTATACCGCTCCTCTGAGGCAATAAGTCCTCTAAAAGATGTCACCTATCCCAGGAAGTGGATATCAACATCATCCTGCAGGAGCACTGGTACCAAAATGCAGGTTAGCAGACACAGCCAGCCGCTGGCCTGTCTGGGTCCAGTAGCCGTTTGGAAAGAGAACTCCCAGACTAGAAGCCTGAGTCAGTGTATTTAGCTGGCCCAGGGCAAACAGAAGAGTGAATGCTGTCCCCTTTCCTACCATGGCACAGCAAGGCCCAACCAGAAGACTTGGGCACAGGAGATGGACAGCACCTGCCAAATGCAAAAATCTGGAAAGAGGCTAAGAAGTAGCCCCCAGAGAATTCCTTTGTCTCAGTTCTCATCCTTTATCGCAGCAGAGGGCTGCCTGAACAGTATTCCTGTTCCAGGGCTTCCTATGGGGGCTTCTTTCCCAGTAACTTCAGTAACCAGTAGGGTGCCTTTGTGGTCAGCCCATGTGGGAACTGGGCTCACCACAAACACTCACCACAGACACTCACCACAAACACGAGACTCGCCAAGACAAGATGGGAAGTCCCATTTTCCTGGGTTAGATTCACAGCCCACCTCTAGATACCTTCTGCTGCTTGAGACAACAGTGGCAGCATCACATTCTCTGTTTCATCTGAGTTTCTTTTATTCATGTTATAATCCTTCTTCAAATGCTGGGTGATCCTTGGCTGTTCTCTTGAAACTAAGAATATCCTAAGGACACTCAGTGGGTTTGGGCCACACTTGGAAACTAGAGGACTTCACTCTTCAGTGGGTCACGTGGGCTATTTTATTGGAGAAACCCTAACTTCAGTATCTATAGGTCTTTCCTCATAGGCTGGTCAGTTTCACCAGAAAGGAGATCCCAGTCTCCTAATTTAAGAGTGGAGAGAGAGTGGCCTTAATAACAATGCTGCCCACATTCAGAGAGTTTGGTGATTAAGTCCAAAAATTTCAACCCTGTCTTTTCAGTTCAGTCCCCTGCCCATGGCTGTGCCTGGTGTCCAGGGTCCAGGGTACCCCTGGTTCAAACTCTCCAAAGAGTAAACCTTAAGATTTCTGCCAGGCCACGGAAGGACAGGAAAATTGCAAAACTGTACCTGTGAGAGGGGAGGGGAGTAAGAAAGAAAAAGCATGTATTATGTCAACAATTATTCTGACGTATTAATATAAGTAGTGTCAACTAAAAAAATGTTCACAGCCTAAAAGTTGAGAGTTATGTTTTATTCGGAGGACACACTGAGGACTTCAAGCCCAGGAGGCAGCATTTCAAGTAAGCCTGAGAAAACTGCTCTGAGGAGGCAAAGGGGGAGCAGGATATATAGGAGTTTGGCAACAAAGGGCAGGTAGTAGGAACAAAAGATTATTGTTAGTAAAAGAAAACTAGATATCTCAAGTTAAGGAATTTAGCCCTTTTCTATGTATGGGAAGATGCAGGAGTCTGGGCTCACTGGAATCATTCCTTTGATATGCACCTCAGCTATCTGGGACCAGTATCCTGTGTTTTCACGTCCTGAGTTTCCTCAGGGCTCACCGTGGGGAGTGGCTGCAGTCTGATGGCTGCTAGATGGCAGGTATTCTTTTCCTGCCTGAGTTCCCTCAGGGCTCACCAGCTCATCGGTGGTGGCTGCAATCACTGTTGACTGTGACATCCTTTGTTTACTGATATGGCAGGCAATATTTTATTTCTCAGTAGCAAGTTGCTTAAAGGCTCTAAACTCCAGTTACCTCATCTGTTAAATGGGTTAATAAAACCTATCTTCACCATTGTGCAGCTCAGGAAGTGGGCCTCTTTTTTATCCCTATGCAGTGTATAGATTTTCAAGAACAAATTTCACTAAATTGTATGTGGGATATGAAGCCTCACATTTCCTTTTGAAAGGAAGAAAATGGCGGTGGGGGGGGAGGAGTTTCAAGCACTATGCAAAATGCTTTTCATAAATTATGTACATTAACATTAGTAGCAGCCTTGTGAGACTAGTATTATTTCTATTTTACAGGTAACTAAACAGGGTTTAAGGAAGGGAAATAATTGGCTCAAATACACTTGGTTAGTAAAAGATAGAGCAGAGCTGCAAACCCATGCCTGCCATATCTCAGGTTATGCTCTCACCAGTGCACCGTGCTACAGTATAACCAAACGTTTACGTTATAACTCTGATTAGAAATTTGTAGTTACAAATTAGGTGGGCTTCAGGGAAGAATCAATTCTTTAATTCTCAGAAAAATTGAAGCCATATACCAATATCATTCAGTGCAAAGTATATGGGATGTATGGCTAGTTGGAGCTGGTTCAATCTCTAGCTCCTTCATTTATTTCGAGAACAAAAATGAACTCTGCAAGGTAGTAGGATTCCTTTTGCAGGTTAAAGGCATTGGCAGTGCTGGTCTCCCAAGGGAGAAGTCGATAAACAAAAGCCGACTCTGAGAAAGATAGTCCTAAGTGCAGTGAGGAAGGAGAAGTCAGTGTCCCACTATGTCTGAACATTAAGACATAGACATTATGCACATGAGACTTCAAATACTGAGGGTGGAAGGTGGCTTCTTCCACAGGAGATGGAATGAGAGTAACCCCTGGGGGGCACACACTGAAGATGAGTAACATGTAAGACACATTCTCCACAAAAGTGTTTGTGTGTGTGTATACATATATATGTACATTTTTTCTTATGTATTAATACATATTATACAGACAAAAAAGAATCTTAAGTGTCACTGAATTTTTCCATATGATAGATCTATATACATACAATGCAGGTACTCCCTAGCCTTCAGGACAACCATTTTGGAAGCTTCATTTGAAAGTCAGTGGCCTAGGGACTTCCCTGGTGGTCCAGTGGGTAAGACTCCACACTCTCAATGCAAGGGACCCAGGTTCAATCCCTAGTCGGGGAACTAGGTTCTGCATGCATGCTGCAACAAAGAGTCCACATGCTGCAACTAAAAAAAAAAAGATTCCGCATGCCGCAACAAAGATCCTTCATGCTGCCAACTAAGACCCGGCAGCACCAAAAATGAAAATATAAATATTAAAAAAGTAAATTAAGTATTAAAAAAATATTTGAAAGTCAGTGGCCTGGCTTTTATGCAGCCCTTTTTCCAGGGACAGCCTGTGAGGCCTGCATGCTGGGCAGTGTTGTTGGCCTCAGGTAGAAGACCTAAGGGCAAGAGGAGAAGGAATCTCCAGTGAAGAGTCTGGGTCACTTGGTCCAATAACTTCTCTGTACTCAGAGAATCTCCTTCCCGTTTCAATTTTGAATGTTCTAAGGTTAACTTTTAGAAGAATAGCATTCTCTTTTAGCATGAAGACTCTTCTACTCAGCGTGTTTTTCATTCTCCCGTGAGTTTCAGCAAACGTAAAGCAATAACCAAGCAAAGACATGAGACAAAAGTAATTATCTTGGTTCCTTAGGGTATAAAATAAAACTCCTTTCTTTCATTTTATAATTTATTGTCTATCACTCTATTCATTTATAAGATCTAAAAATATGTATAGGCAACGATTTTTGGCTATATTACTGTTTGAAATTCAAAAACAGTCCTTCCAGTTCAGCATGCATTAAAATGCTGGATTTTTTTTTTTAAAAAGCACAATTTTGGTGCCTGACTTAGCTGTCAGGAAAGTAAAGAAGTTCCTGGGAGGGGCAGAAAAGATAAGAAGATGGGAATAAAATGAAGTAGGTGAGCTTGCTCTTACCCTGGGGAAACTGGCCTTCCCTACAGAAGGGGAGAAGCACATCATACGCTCAGCTTGGTCTCCCAGTCCTAGCAGTTAGGAGCATTCCTCCCCCTTGAGGAAGAATGAGGAAGGAAATTCCTCCCACTCTTTATCCTCCTGGGGCCTGGAAAGATAGGTACCCAATTAGACCAAAGAAAATCTGCCCATTCACAGGAATTATTTGCACAAAGCCATATTTCCTTTCACAGATAAGCATATAAATACATGTACCACATATGCACATAATGACATGCTAAATACTTGCTTCCAAAGTTCCATAAATATAATTCAAATATCTTTAATACGAAACACTTTTAAAGTCAAAGAAGTATCTAAAAAAAAGTTAAAAACACAAATTCTCATGCATTGTTTCCCCCTCATATTTTCTGTTTTCCTGTATTAATTAATACTGTGCCATGATCTGCGAGCCCAGGATATTCAGGTACGTTTTTTTGATAAAGGAATAAAATTTTTCTGAACAATTATCATAACTGTGCAAGAGCAATTCAGAGAGACGTTAGCTCTATTTGGGGGCTGTTATTTAAGGAGCCTGCTCTCCCACAGCATAAATAACTTCAAGAAGAGAAAGGGTAGAGACCCTGCTCTGAAGATATTCACCAGCACTTCCTACTTAGGACGACATTCCTGAATTCAGAGCGTGCACAAGGCCCTCTGCCATTCTCTGTGTGGGCAGGCAGGGGAAAGAGATATGTAACTGCTGATTGTATCTCTGTTTCACCTTGTGCCTCTATCCTACAGCCTGGTGAGGTAGGTAAGTATACCAGCGCTGGCCAGATGAGGGCATAGAAAACCTCTGATCATCTGGTTCTCCAGCTAGGTGCTTAAGGCCCATAAACCAGGGCAAAGCCATATAGTTTACAAGATTGTAGGTAGGAGGTAGGAAAACCACAGGGATAATGCAGGAGCTGGTACCACCCATAGGCCTGAAGTGGAAAGGAGAGCAAGCTGTGTGGGGAGGGCAGCAACTCTACCTGAGTGTGACTCTTGGTGGATGGATGCAGCCCACAGCACTCCCACAGGGGAAGGCCGGAGGAATAAATACCCTGTCTTCACTCTCCCTTTCCCCGCATTGCTTGCTGCAGAGGATAAAAGAGTCTGCTAATGCAGTCCATATCAGTCAGACTCCCAGAGGACAGAGCAGGATGGACCAGTGTAAAGAATGGATTTGGATGGAGCAAAAGGAGGATAATCAGCATAGTCATACACACAGCCCTAAAAATGAGACCCAAATGGATAGAAAGAACAAAATGATAAAATGTAGGCTACCCAGATATCTCGGGCGTATCAAACAGGAAGCTGGGAGCAGCAAGAAGACATCCACGTTCTCCAGGGGAGTGAGGTATGTTGAAAACTGCCAGGTTTTGTAAGAATTGGAATACGGCCAGCATAAGTGAGAAGGAATCAGTGGTTCCAGATCTAAATGCCTTGGGAAAAGCAAACTTAGCAGAAACCAAGATACTTACCACTAACAGCAAAACAGGCCTGTTGCATTCCATTACAAAAGGGAGCAGTTGATTCCACAACCAAAACCTCACCCAACATAAGAACCTTAGAACATAGAGAAGTACATCAGAAAGAGGAAAAGCTCAAGAGACAAATGGACAATTCAGTTGTGATGTGTTTTTAGTTCTCTCTCTTTTTTTTTTTTCACTAATACGACAGCAGTAACATAAAGACATGTCTGTCTGTTGGGGAGTATACTACATACTGTCAGTGCTTCACCCATCTCCCTCAGGTCCCTTTATCAAATATTTATGCATGCCAGCTTCAAATAAGCTTTCACAAAATTCCAACACCTGTCCCTGCTTCTTTTTGCCAGAAAGCTTGGCTTGGGATGCTGGAGACTGGTTTGCCTACTCAGGAGAGACAGAAGTTCCTGAGAATGTGCGTTCCTTTGAAGGCAACCCAGAATGAATGATTGATTAGTGTGAAAGCATCAATACTCCAGCTCCCTAAGTGTTAATGAAGACAGCTCCAAGATGTAAGGTAAACCGAAAGATCATGGCAGTGAGCGCTGACAAAAACATTTACGTAGAATCTGTGCTTCTTACAAAACACCACCCTAAACGAGGCTAAATTTCTGACAGTGTGCATTGCATATCATACTTAGACCTGAGTCACTTGATCTAGGAAAAGACCCTTCTCATCCAGAGTTAGAGGAGGCTGACGGACAGCCTGTACCCAGACAAACCAGCAAGAACAGAGAGCAATTGCTGTGGGAAAAGTGCACCATTCACCTCTGTTTTAAAATGCTGTCTTTTCTTTTCAAGTGTGTATAAAATCATAGGTCTGGAAATCAGACATGGCCTTTTAAAAAATAATCTTCTTAATCTCCTGGAGTCTTCTTTTTTTGCCTCCACTAGTTATTAAGCATCTATTGTATGCCAGTTACTCTCGTCAGCAACGTTGAGATAACCAGACAGACACCACAGACACTGCCCTCACTGAACTTATATTCTGTGTGGGGATCAGCCATGCATAAATAGGCAACTGCTTTATGTGCAGTAAGTGTTCTAACAGGTTAAGTGAAGAGTGCTGTGGGAGCACATATAGAGGCACCTGGTCTTAATGGGAAAAGGAAGAAATGGGTATTTATGTTACACATCTCTAAAAAATTTATTATAACTGACAGAGTGTCTTACATGCTTCACAAAGCCCTATATTCCTGTCCTCCAATTTGAAGCATGCCAAAACTGTGGTAAAATTAATGAGATGAAGTCTTAGTGGATAAGGTTTATGTATCCAGAGAGAAAAACAAGAAGAAAAGATAGATGTACAATGCCCTTTCACTGTCATCCTAGTAAGAGAGGCAAGGAGAAGAAAATAATGTGAACTGTGCTTAAATAATCAGGGTGATTACTTTTTATGAGCTACCATATAGGCTTACTAGTACAATGTGTCTGGAAAAGAGTAGACATTTCATAAAGGTATTAATCTATTGTTGGGAGTTTAAATTGGAATGAATTCACTGGGAAAGAAATAACAAATTCAACACATCATGCCGTTTGATGCTACAGTTTCCTGTGGAGAATCTATCCTGAGGAAATCGCCATAAATCCAGCCAGAGATTTTTTACGCAAAGGTGATAGTCACAGTATTATTTATACTAATAAAACATTGGAGGATTTGAAACAGGACAAAAATGTTATAAAGTATGATACAGTCATATGATGAAATCATATGTAGCAAAACTATAATTTAAAGAATAATAACAACAAAAAACTCATGACAATAACACGTGGAAACATTTTGTAACATAAAATATAAAGTATAATCCTACTGAAAGAAAATGCTTCAAAGTGAGAACCTTTCCTGATCTTTGCTTAGTAGTCGTAAGGGTAAATTTCTTTCTTAACAATTTTCTTACTTTCCAAATTCCTAAAAAAGTTTGTATTACCTCAAGACTCAGAAAAGAAAATGATCATAACTGTTATTTTTTTCATTAATAGACTTTTTTTTAACAGTTTTAGGCTTACAGAAAATTGAACAGATAGTTCAGAGAGATTCCATGTACCCCTTCTTCCTCATTCACAGTTTTCTCTATTAATACCTTGCCACTAGTGAGGTATACACTTATTACAGTATATGAGCCAACATTAATATACTATTATTAAGTAAAGTCCATAGTTTCATTCTTTTCTGTTGTACGGTTCTCTGGGCTTTGATAAATGCATAGTGTCATGTATCTACCATTACAGTATCATCAGAGTAGTTTCACTGCCCTAAGATTATTCTGTGCTCCACCCAGTCATCCCTCTCGCCTTCCCCCATGGCAACCACTGATCTTTTTGCTATTTCTATAGTTTTTCCTTTTCCAGAATGATTTCCCATTGGAGTAGCCTGTTCACATTGGCTTCTTTCACCAAGCAATATGCATTAAAGGTACCACAATGTCATTTCATGACTTTATAGTTCATTTCTTTTTATAACCACATAATATCCATTGTATGGATGTACCATTGTTTACGCATTTGTATTTTGAAGGACATCTTGGTTGATTCCTTCAACCCAAGGGTTTGTTTTGAAATTATGAATATAGCTGCTATAAACATTTTTTTTTTTTTTTTTTTTGCGGTACGCGGGCCTCTCACTGTTGTGGCCTCTCCCGTTGCGGAGCACAGGCTCCGGACGCGCAGGCTCAGCGGCCATGGCTCACGGGCCCAGCCGCTCCGCGGCATGTGGGATCTTCCCGGACCGGGGCACGAACCCGTGTCCCCTGCATCGGCAGGCGGACTCTCAATCACTGCGCCACCAGGGAAGCCCTATAAACATTCTTATGCAGGATTTTATGTAGACATAAATTTCCAACTCATTTGGGTAAATAAAGTGTGATTACTGAGTCAAATGGAAAGATTGCCAAAGTAGCTGTACCATTTTGCACTCCCACTAGCAATGAATGAAAGTTCTTCTAGGTCCCCATCCTCACTAGAATATGGTATTGTCAGGTTTTTTTGAATTTTAGCCATTCTAATAGGTGTGTAGTAGTATCTCGGTGTCATTTTAATTTGCTATTCCTTAATGATATATAATGTTGAACAACTTTTCAAACAGTTGTTTTCTGTGTGTATATCTTCTTGGGTGAGGCGTCTGTTCAGAATTTTGCCCATTTTTAAAAATCGGGTTGTTTCTTTTCTTACTGTTGACTTTTAAGATTTCTTTGTATATTCTGTGTATAAGTACTTTATTAGATGTGTGGTTTGCAAAAATTTTTTCTTAGCCTGTGACTTGTCTGGTTTTTTTTTTTAAGTATCTTTTGAAAAGCAGTTTTTAATTTTAATGAAATCCAGTGTATCAATTTTTTCTTTCATAGATTGTGCTTTTGGTGTTTTATCTAAAAGCTCTTTGACTAAACCTAAGGCCACTTAGAATTTCTCTGTATTATCATCTATAATAAGATGTACAGTTTTGCATTTCACATTTAGGTCTATGGTCCATTTTTTTTTTACATCTTTATTGGAGTATAATTGCTTTACAATGGTGTGTTAGTTTCTGCTTTAAAACAAAGTGAATCAGTTATACATATACATATGTTCCCATATCTCTTCCCTCTTGCATCTCCCTCCCTCCCACCCTCCCTATCCCACCCCTCTAGGCGGTCACAGAGCACTGAGCTGATCTCCCTGTGCCATGCGGCTGCTTCCCACTAGCTATCTGTTTTACCTTTGGTAGTGTATATATGTCCATGCCACTCTCTCGCTTTGTCACAGGTTACCCTTCCCCCTCCCCATATCTTCAAGTCCATTCTCTAGTAGGTCTGTGTCTTTATTCCTGTCTTACCCCTAGGTTCTTCATGACATTTTTTTTCTTATATTCCATATATATGTGTTAGCATACAGTATTTGTCTTTCTCTTTCTGACTTACTTCACTCTGCATGACAGACTCTAGGTCCATCCACCTCATTACAAGTAGCTCAATTTCGTTTCTTTTTATGGTTGAGTAATATTCCATTGTATATATGTGCCACATCGTCTTTATCCATTCATCCAATGATGGACACTTAGGTTGTTTCCATCTCCTGGCTATTGTAAATAGAGCTGCAATGAACATTTTGGTACATGACTCTTTTGAATTATGGTTTTCTCAGGGTATATGCCCAGTAGTGGGATTGCTGGGTCATATGGTAGTCCTATTTGTAGTTTTTTGAGGAATCTGCATACTGTTCTCCATAGTGGCTGTACCAATTCACATTCCCACCTGCAGTGCAAGAGTGTTCCCTTTTCTCCACACCGTCTCCAGCATTTATTGTTTCTAGATTTTTTGATGATGGCCATTCTGACCGGTGTGAGATGATATCTCATTGTAGTTTTGATTTGCATTTCTCTAATGATTAATGATGTTGAGCATTCTTTCATGTGTTTGTTGGCATTCTGTATATCTTCTTTGGAGAAATGTCTATTTAGGTCTTCTGCCCATTTTTGGATTGGGTTGTTTGTTTTTTTGTTATTGAGCTGCATGAGCTGCTTGTAAATTTTGGAGATTAATCCTTTGTCAGTTGCTTCATTTGCAAATATTTTCTCCCATTCTGAGGGTTGTCTTTTGGTCTTGTTTAGGGTTTCCTTTGCTGTGCAAAAGCTTTGAAGTTTCATTAGGTCCCATTTGTTTATTTTTGTTTTTATTTCCATTTCTCTAGGAGGTGGGTCAAAAAGGATCTTGCTGTGATTTATGTCATAGAGTGTCCTGCCTATGATTTCCTCTAAGAGTTTGATAGTTTCTGGCCTTACATTTAGGTCTTTAATCCATTTTGAGCTTATTTTTGTGTATGGTGTTAGGGAGTGATCTAATCTCATACTTTTACATGTACCTGTCCAGTTTTCCCAGTACCATTTATTGAAGAGGGTGTCCTTTCTCCACGGTACATTCCTGCCTCCATTATCAAAGATAAGGTGACCATATGTGCGTGGATTTATCTCTGGGCTTTCTATCCTGTTCCATTGATCTATATTTCTGTTTTTGTGCCAGTACCATACTGTCTTGATTACTGTAGCTTTGTAGTATAGTCTGAAGTCAGGGAACCTGATTCCTCCAGCTCCATTTTTCGTTCTCAAGATTGCTTTGGCTATTCGGGGTCTTCTGTGTTTCCATACAAATTGTGAAATTTTTTGTTCTAGTTCTGTGAAAAATGTCAGTGGTAGTTTGATAGGGATTGCATTGAATCTGTAGATTGCTTTGGGTAGTAGAGTCATTTTCACAATGTTGATTCTTCCAATCCAAGAACATGGTATATCTCTCCATCTATTTGTATCATCTTTAATTTCTTTCATCAGTGTCTTATAATTTTCTGCATACAGGTATTTTGTTTCCTTAGGTAGGTTTATTCCTAGATATTTTATTCTTTTCATTGCAGTGGTAAATGGGAGTGTTTTCTTGATTTCACTTTCAGATTTTTCATCATTAGTGCATAGGAATGCCAGAGATTTCTGTGCATTAATTTTGTATCCTGCTACTTTACCAAATTCATTGATTAGCTCTAGTAGTTTTCTGGTAGCATCTTTAGGATTCTCTATGTATAGTATCATGTCATCTGCAAACAGTGACAGCTTTACTTCTTCCTTTCCGATTTGGATTCCTTTTTTTCTCTGATTTCTTGGCTAAAACTTACAAAACTATGTTGAATAAGAGTGGTGAGAGTGTGCAACCTTGTCTTGTTCCTGATCTTAGTGGAAGTGCTTTCAGTTTTTCACCATTGAGGACGATGTTGGCTGTGGATTTGTCATATATGGCCTTTGTTATGTTGAGGAAAGTTCCCTCTATGCCTACTTTCTGCAGGGTTTTTATCATAAATGGGTGTTGAATTCTGTCGAAAGCTTTCTCTGCATCTATTGAGATGATCATATGGTTTTTCTCCTTAAATTTGTTAATATGGTGTATCACGTTGATTGATTTGCATATATTGAAGAATCCTTGCATTTCTGGAATAACCCCCACTTAATCATGGTGTACGATCCGCTTAATGTGCTGTTGGATTCTGTTTACTAGTATTTTGTTGAGGATTTTTGAATCTATGTTCATCAGTGATATTGGCTTGTAGTTTTCTTTCTCTGTGACATCCTTGTCTGGTTTTGGTATCAGGGTGATGGTGGCCTCGTAGAATGAGTTTGGGAGTGTTCCTCCCTCTGCTATATTTTGGAAGTGTTTGAGAAGGATAGGTGTTAGCTCTTCTCTAAATGTTTGATAGAATTCGCCTGTGAAGCCATCTGGTCCTGGGCTTTTGTTTGTTGGAAGATTTTTAATCACAGTTTCAATTTCAGTGCTTGTGATTGGCCTGTTCATATTTTCTGTTTCTTTCTGATTCAGTCTTGGCAGGTTGTGCATTTCTAAGAATTTGTGCATTTCTTCCAGGTTGTCCATTTTATTGGCATAGAGTTGCCTGTAGTAATCTCTCATGATCTTTTGTATTTCTGCAGTGTCAGTTGTTACTTCTCCTTTTTCATATCTAATTCTATTGATTTGAGTCTTCTCCCTTTTTTTCTTGATGAGTCTGGCTAATGGTTTATCAATTTTGTTTATCTTCTCAAGGAACCAGCTTTTAGTTTTATTGATCTTTGCTATCGTTTCCTTCATTTCTTTTTCATTTATTTCTGATCTGATCTTTATGATTTCTTTCCTTCTGCTAACTTTGGGGTTTTTTGTTCTTTTTTCTCTAATTGCTTTAAGTGCAAGGTTAGGTTGTTTATTCGAGATGTTTCCTGTTTCTTAAGGTAGGATTGTATTGCTATAAACTTCCCTCTTAGAACTGCTTTTGCTGCATCCCATAGGTTTTGGGTCGTCGTGTCTCCATTGTCATTTGTTTCTAGGTATTTTTTGATTTCCTCTTTGATTTCTTCAGTGATCACTTCGTTATTAAGTAGTGTATTGTTTAGCCTCCATGTGTTTGTATTTTTTACAGATCTTTTCCTGTAATTGATATCTAGTCTCATAGCGTTGTGGTCAGAAAAGATACTTGGTACAGTTTCAATTTTCTTAAATTTACCAAGGCTTGATTTGTCACCCAAGATATGATCTATCCTGGAGAATGTTCCATGAACACTTGAGAAAAATGTGTATTTTGTTGTTTTTGGATGCAATGTCCTATAAATATCATTTAAGTCCATGTTGTTTAATGTATCATTTAAAGCTTGTGTTTCCTTATTTATTTCCATTTTGGATGATCTTTCCATTGCTGAAGGTGGGGTGTTAAAGTCCCCTACTATGAATGTGTTACTGTCGATTTCCCCTTTGATGGCTGTTAGTATTTGCCTTATGTATTGAGGTGCTCCTATGTTGGGTGCATAAATATTTACAATTGTTATATCTTCTTCTTGGATCGATCCCTTGATCATTATGTAGTGTCCTTCTTTGTCTCTTCTAAGAGTCTTTATTTTAAAGTCTATTTTGTCTGATATGAGAATTGCTACTCCAGCTTTCTTTTGGTTTCCATTTGCATGGAATATCTTTTTCCATTCCCTTACTTTCAGTCTGTATGTGTCTCTAGGTCTGAAGTGGGTCTCTTGTAGACAGCATATATATGGGTCTTTTTTTTATATCCATTCAACCAGTGTGTGTCTTTTGGTGGGAGCATTTAGTCCATTTACATTTAAGGTAATTATCGATATGTATGTTCCTATTCCCATTTTCTTAATTGTTTTGGGTTCGTTATTGTAGGTCTTTTCCTTCTCTTGTGTTTCTTGCCTAGAGATGTTCCTTTAGCATTTCTTGTAAAGCTGGTATGGTGGTGCTGAACTCTCTCAGCTTTTGCTTGTCTGTAAAGGTTTTAATTTCTCCATCAAATCTGAATGAGATCCTTGCTGGGTAGAGTAATCTTGGTTGTAGCTTTTTCTCCTTCATCACTTTAAATATGTCCTGCCAGTCCCTTCTGGCTTGCAGATTTTCTGCTGAAAGATCAGCTGTTAACCTTATGGGGATTCCCTTGTGTGTTATTTGTTTTTCCCTTGCTGCTTTTAATGTTTTCTTTGTATTTAATTTTTGACAGTTTGATTAATATGTGTCTTGGCGTATTTCTCCTCAGATTTATCCTGTATGGGACTCTCTGTGCTTCCTGGACTTGATTAACTATTTCCTTGCCCATATTAGGGAAGTTTTCAACTATAATCTCTTCAAACATTTTCTCAGTCCCTTTCTTTTTCTCTTCTTCTTCTGGAACCCCTATAATTCGAATGTTGGTGCGTTTAATGTTGTCCCAGAGGTCTCTGAGACTGTCCTCAGTTCTTTTCATTTTTTTTCTTTATTCTGCTCTGCAGTAGTTATTTCCACTATTTTATCTTCCAGGTCACTTATTCATTCTTCTGCCTCAGTTATTCTGCTATTGATCCCATCTAGAGTATTTTTAATTTCATTTATTTTGTTGTTCATTGTTGCTTGTTTCATCTTTAGTTCTTCTAGGTCCTTGTTAAATGTTTCTTGCATTTTGTCTATTCTATTTCCAAGATTTTGGATCATCTTTACTATCATTATTCTGAATTCTTTTTCAGGTAGACTCCCTATTTCCTCTTCATTTGTTAGGTCTGGTGGGTTTTTCTCTTGCTTCTTCATCTGCTGTGTGTTTTTCTGTCTTCTCATTTTGCTTATCTTACTGTGTTTGGGGTCTCCATTTTGCAGGCTGCGGGTTTGTAGTTCCCGTTGTTTTTGGTGTCTGTCCCCAGTGGCTAAGGCTGGTTCAGTGGTTTGTGTAGGCTTCCTGGTGGAGGGGACTAGTGCCTGTGTTCTGGTGGATGAGGCTGGATCTTGTCTTTCTGGTGGGCAGGTCCACGTCTGGTGGTGTGTTTTTGGGTGTCTGTGGACTTATTATGATTTTAGGCAGCCTCTCTGCTAATGGGTGGGGTTGTGTTCTTGTCTTGCTAGTTGTTTGGCATAGGATGTCCAGCACTGTAGCTTGCTGGTCGTTGAGTGAAGCTGGGTGCTGGTGTTGAGATGGAGATCTCTGGGAGATTTTCACCGTTTGATATTGTGTGGAGCTGGGAGGTCTCTTGTGGACCAGTGTCCTGAACTTGGCTCTCCCACCTCAGAGGCACAGCAGTGACTCCTGGCTGCAGCACCAAGAGCCTTTCATCCACATGGCTCAGAAGAAAAGGGAGAAAAAGTAGAAAGAAAGAATTAGTAGAAGTAGAAAGAAAGAAAGGAGGGAGGGAGGGAGGGAGGAACGAAGGAGGGAAGGAGAAAAAAAGATAAAGTAAAATAAAATAAGATAGAATATAATAAAGTTATTAAAATAAAAAAATAATTATTAAGAGAAAAAATAAAAAGCGGACGGATAGAACCCTAGGACAAATGGTGGAAGCAAAGCTATACAGACAAAATCTCACACAGAAGCATACACATACACACTCACAAAAAGAGGAAAAGGGGAAAAAATCATAAATCTTGCTCTCGAAGTCCACCTCCTCAATTTGGGATGATTCGTTGTCTATTCATGTATTCCACAGATGCAGGTACATCAAGTTGATTGTGGAGCTTTAATCCGCTGCTTCTGAGGCTGCTGGGAGAGATTTCCCTTTCTCTTCTTTGTTCGCACAGCTCCCAGGGCTCAGCTTTGGATTTGGCCCCGCCTCTGCGTGTAGGTCGCCAGAGAGCGTCTGTTCTTCGCTCAGACAGGACGGGGTTAAAGGACCCGCTGATTCGGGGTCTCTGGCTCACTCAGGCCGGGTTGAGGAAGGGGTACGGAGTGCGGGGCGAGCCAGCGGCGTCAGAGGCCAGCGTGACGTTGCACCAGCCTGAGGTGTGCCGTGCGTTCTCCCAGGGGAGTTGTCCCTGGATCCCGGGACCCTGGCAGTGGCGGGCTGCACAGGCTCCCCGGAAGGGGGGTGTGGATAGTGACCTGTGCTCGCACACAGGCTTCTTGGTGGCGGCAGCAGCAGCCTTAGCGTCTCATGCGCCCGTCTCTGGGATCCGCGCTTTTAGCCGCGGCTCGTGCCCGTCTCTGGAGCTCCTTTAAGCAGTGTTCTTAATCCCCTCTCCTCTAGCACCAGGAAACAAAGAGGAAAGAAAAAGTATCTTGCCTCTTCGGCTGCTCCAGACTTTTCCCCGGACTCCCTCCCGGCCAGCTGTGGTGCACTAAACCCCTGCAGGCTGTGTTCAGGCCGCCAACCCTAGTCCTCTCCCTGCGCTCCGACCGAAGCCCGAGCCTCAGCTCCTAGCCCCGCCCGCCCCGGCGGGTGAGCAGACAAGCCTCTCTGGCTGGTGAGTGCCGGTCGGCACCGATCCTGTGCGGGAATCTCTCCTCTTTGCCCCCCGCACCCCTGTTGCTGTGCTCTCCCCCGCAGCTCCGAAGCTTCCACTCCGCCCACCCACAGTCTCCGCCCGCGAAGGGGCTTCCTAGTGTGTGGAAACCTTTCCTCCTTCACAGCTCCCTCCCACTGGTGCAGGTCCCGTCCCTATCCTTTTGTCTCTGTTTATTCTTTTTTCTTTTGCCCTACCCAGGTATGTGGGGGGTTTCTTGCCTTTTGGGAGGTCTGAGGTCTTCTGCCAGTGTTCAGTAGGTGTTCTGTAGGAGTTGTTCCACGTGTAGATGTATTTCTGGTGTATCTGTGGGGAGGAAGGTGATCTCCGTGTCTTACTCTTCCGCCATCTTCCCGGAAGCTTCCAAACTTCTTAGTCTTAATCATTGGGCTACAATACCTCCCTGTAAGTGACCATGAAATCTCTGAAGCAGCATTTTTACTTTCTAGGATCTCATGAGATTCTTTATATATAAAAACAAGTACTTACATAATTTTAATGGAATGTGGAAAGTATTAGAGCCAAGAAGGGTAAAATTAGGGGTATTGGACTTCAGAGGAGGATGTTAATTATTTCAGTCACCTCTAAAATATACCAAGAATTATTTGCACCTTCTCCAAGCTTAAACCTAAGGAAACTTTCTCTGATTTTTCTCCACTACTTGATCGTGCAGTTTAATCTTGATTACTAAAAACAAATATTTGTCAGATAACTAATAACAACCTTTTTTTTCCCAAATTTTTAATAGCCACTTCAAGCTCCCATCTCATGAGTTGTTTGTTCACACACATTTTTTTTTTAATGTCTTTGTTGGAGTATAATTGCTTTACAATGGTGTGTTAGTTGCTGCTGTATAACAAAGTGAATCAGCTACACGTATACATATATCCCCATATCCCCTCCCTCTTGTGTCTTCCTATCCCAGCCCTCTAGGTGGTCACAAAGCACCAAGCTGATCTCCCTGTGCTATGCAGCTGCTTCCCACTAGCTATGTATTTTACACTTGGTAGTGTATATATGTCAATGCCACTCTCTCACTTCATCTCAGCTTACCCTTCCCCCACCCCCATGTCCTCAAGTCCATTCTCTATATCTGCATCTTTCATCCTGTCCTGCCCCTAGGTTCTTCAGAACCATTTTTTTTAGATTCCATATATATGTGTTAGCATATGGTATTTGTTTTTCTCTTTCTGACTTACTTCACTCTGTATGACAGACTCTAGGTCCATCCACCTCACTACAAATAACTCAAATTCATTTCTTTTTATGACTGAGTAATATTCCATTGTATATATGTGCCACATCTTCTTTATCCATTCATCTGTCAGTGGACACTTAGGCTGCTTCCATGTCCTGGCTATTGTAAATAGTGCTGCAGTGAACATTGTGGTACATGACTCTTTTCAAATTATGGTTTTCTCAGGGTATACACCCAGTAGTTAGAGGAAAACATAGGCAGAACACTCTATGAGATAAATCACAGCAAGATCCTTTTTGACCCACCTCCTAGAGAAATGGAAATAAAAACAAAAATAAACAAATGGGACCTAATGAAACTTGAAAGCTTTTGCACAGCAAAGTAAACCATAAACAAGACGAAAAGACAACCCTCAGTATGGGAGAGAATGTTTGCAAACGGAGCAACTGACAAAGGATTAATCTCCAAAATATATAAGCAGCTCATGCAGCTCAATATCAAAAAAAAAAACCAAACAACCCAATCCAAAAATGGACAGAAGAGCTAAAAAGACATTTCTCCAAAGAAGTTATACAGATTGCCAACAAATACATGAAAGGATGCTCAACATCACTAATCATTAGAGAAATGCAAATCAGAACTACAATGACGTATCACCTCACACAGGTCAGAATGGCCATCATCAAAAAATCTACAAACAATAAATGCTGGAGAGGGTGTTGAGAAAAGGGAACTCTCTTGCACTGTTGGTGAGAATGTAAATTGATACAGCCACTATGGAGAACAGTATGGAGTTTCCTTAAAAAACTACAAATATTACTACCATATGACCCAGCAGTCCCACTGCTGGGTTAATAACAACTTTTGTCAAGACCTAAAAGCAGAGAACAAACTCTGCAGCCAACCTGCCAGATAAAGTGGAGTTGATGAAAGATTTTGAACAAAAACGGCATTCCCTCAGCAAGTACCTAATGAGTATATACCCTGTCCCTGAAACCCTTCTAAGACCTGGTTATTCTTCAGTGAAAAAGCAAAACAAAACCAAAAAAGGATTCCTGCCCTCATGGAGCTTTCATTCAATTGGGAGAAGACAAAAGATACATGAAAGAAAGAGGTAAAACATGTGACATGAAAAATGTGATGAAGAAAAGGAAAACAAGGGAAAGGGATAGAAAACACAAGCATTACAGATTTCAACTTTAAGCAGAGTAATCTGACATTTGAGCGATGACTTGAAAGATACCTGAAAATCTTATCCTGATAAGAACAGTTACTCTAACAAAACATGGCATGTTCATGGCTTAACAGAGCACCTTTCCAAGGCATCACGTCTTTTTCCTGCACTTTAAATGCAATACTGTATCCCAAATTGCTGGCTATGAGGGAGAAAATTCTGATCATAGTAACAGGATAGAGAGGCAAGAGACCTTGCTGAGGTTTCAGGCAGTGACAATCACACAATGTAGGTTATTGACTGAAACTGATATAAAGCCTAATAAAATTCTGTGTAGCAATTTGCATTCTACACTCTTTACCAGGATCTTTTTAATATTAAGGATAGTAGATTTTCTATCCAAAAAATAAATTTCTATTTTGGGAAGTTAACAGATGAGTTATATATATTTTTGGTATGAGTTAAGGGCTGGAGTCCTCTTGGAGAAGTTGTGAAATCAAAACACAAAAGCAAGGGTCCACCTTTCTCCAAGCAAGTCCAACTAAAACCACTGTATGATTATGAGTATGTACACATACATCAATGATCACTTGCTAAGACTCAGCAATGATGGAGTCTCATCTGTCTCATTTACACTGAGAATTGTCCATGGTCCAGAGTGACTCAAATGAATCCCAATCCCTATTCTCAATCCCACTTCACATATTTAAGAAATAGAGAAAAACAATCCATTATCAAAAAATTAGAATAATCAGCGTAAATAAGCTCTTCTTAAGACCCAAGGGCAAAGAAGAGCTTAGGGGTTCATTAAATGTTCACTTTCCTCTAGGAATCTTGGAGGGTTCTTGCAGGCATGATGCAACACCAGGGAAAACTCTTCTGAGATTTTTGTTACTTCAGAGACAGTTTCCATGGAAATTGTATTTTAAATGCATCAAGGTTTTATTTCAAGTGAGCCAGGACTTCTCTAAAGTCATTTTCAGTGTTCACTTGCTCCAGTACAAGCAGAGAGAAACATAGAAATAAATATTCTTGATTAAGTTACTTTTGTCGTAGAATTCTTTCCCAAAACTCAAATCTCTGTATAATGGATTCCTTGTCTACTAACTGCTAACACTAAAATATCTGTGAGACATGGTTCATGACATACTCATGTGGAAAATGTCTGTATAATGCAGTGTCTATGTACATATGCCTCACACATATTCACTAACCCTCAAATGCCTGGTAGACCTTCAGTCAGCACCAGAGTGGTGTACCCTTCACTCCACACAAGAGAAATATAAGAATAAGCCATAATTCCAACCAAAATAAAGTCGAAGAGCCTGTACAGAGAGAAAATATGACAGCTGAAATGCCTTCATTTGATATGACTTCAGTTAGGGTCTAAGGACAGGCATAACATTAAATCAATCTATCAGAAGTCATATGGTCTGTATTATACTTAATGTTCAGTTGGTTTTTGATATATTTACTTGGCACATTAAAATGCTAGGTAAAGTGATTCAAAAGAAATGGTTCATGCCCCAAAGGGGTTTACAGTCTTATACAGGCGTCTCATGTTCTGTCTCTTTACCACTTTATTCCCTTCATGTTTCAAAATTTCCGGTGTTTAGTTCTCAACCATCTGAGCCTCTTCTTCCTTAAATGTTTGGTGAGCTCATTCATGATTTCAACAATATCATCTTTATTGTTAGTTCCTAAGTTTGTATCTCTAGTTCTCATCTTTCTGTTAATTCCCTGTCTTGTGTATACAACCTCTCTATTAAAATGTTCCAGTATGCTGTCCTGTTGTCACCCTGAACTCAACAAATACAAAAATTAACACATCTTCTTTGTCCCCAAAGCAGACTGCCCAACTTTCCTATGTCTTTATTGGAGAGGAAGTAGAAGATAGTATTAGTGGGGTACTATAAATTCTAGCTCATTTGGGTTGGCCCTAGTTAACATCTCTTGTCCCAAAAAAATTAGTAGTAGCAGCTTCTCTCACTCTGAAATATATCCCAGTTAAATGAGAAATTGTATGTGGAATCAAACCAACCTTTACAATTCCTGGCTCTGACACTTACTAGCTGTGTGGCCTTGGGAACTTTGAGCTTCAAATTACTCATCTTAAAATGGGGATAATAATCATAAATGATGTATCTTCCATTACATAGAACATAGAAGACACAAAAAATATTATATTGTTGTTACTGCTATTATCGTCATTACTATTCAGATCTGTATCTTTGAATGAGAAAAATATTTAAGACTGTAGTGGCACACAGGATTAGTTAAAATAGGGACAGACTGAAAGCAGGAAAATCAGTTAAGGTTTCACAAGCAGTGGAAATAGTAAAGTGAAAATAGCATCAAGAGATAAGAACATGCAAATGCAGGATTTAGTATCTCTATGGTTTGGAATAGAAGGAAAGAGAAGAAAGAAGCACAAATTAAATCTGACTAAACTTTTGAACCCAGGGAACCAGGAGCAGGATGGCAGAAAGGAATAAATAAGGAGTGGAAAGGATAAGGAGCTAGATTTTAGACTAGATGATAAAATACTGACAAATATCTTCAAAAGGAAAAGTAAAAAAATGGCAGTGGAGGAACAGAGCTTGCGAGAAAGGGGTCAAAATACAAATTAGGATACTCTGACCACAGAAAATGACGAATTGTTCCAAGTAGAAATATTTAAAGACAGAATAGTCAAAGGGTAAGTAAATATTTCTTGAATTCATGAAATTCACAGAAGCCAAAAAAAAAAAGAGAGAGAGAGAATTTCTAGTATGAGAATTAACTAACGTTTCTGTGCATCCAAGGGAAAGAAGAAGAAATGAAAATGAATTTAAATAAATTGAACTCTTGCATTCCAATTTACTTCTTCCATATCACTGTTAATCTATATTTTGTCCTTAAATGTTTAGAAGAATTCAGTATTAAAGCCTGGAATTTCCTTTTGGGGAAGGATTTTCTTTAATAGATTTAGGACTATTCAGATTTCTGTTTCTTCTTTTGTAAGTTTTACTAATTTGCATCTTTTAAAGAATATCCCAGTTTCTCTAAGTTATCAACTTTATCAGGGTAAAGTTGTTCATAATATTTATTTATTTTTTTAAAAATATCTTTGGGATCTGTAGTGATTGCCCCCTTTTCATTCCTGATATTATTAATTTTTGTTTTATATCTTTTTTTGGTGAGCCTAGCTAGTATTTTATCCATTTTCTTGATTTCTTAAAAGTTAAGCTTTAATTGTTTTTATCTATTAATTACTGATATTCTGTTTCATTAATTTATACTCTCATCTTTATCATTTCTTTCCTTCCTCTCACTTTGGATTCAGTTTGCTTTTCTATCTCTAGATTTTTAAGGTGAGAAACATTGGTTGTTAATTTTAAACATTTTTCTCCTCTAATATAGGCATTTAAAATTATACATTTCCCTCCAGAAACTGCCTTAGCTACACCGCAAAATGCTTCCCTTTTTTTTTCATTTTTTATTCAGTTTAAAAATATTTTCTAATTTCCCTTGTGGTTTCTTTCTCAAAATTGGATTATTTAAGGATGTGTAGTTCAGGGCTTCCCTGGTGGCACAGTGGTTAAGAATCTGCCTGCCAATGCAGGGGACACAGGTTCGAGCCCTGGTCCGGGAAGATCCCACGTGCCGTGGAGCAACTAAGCCTGTGCACCACAACTACTGAGCCTGCACTCTAGAACCTGTGAGCCACAACTACTGAAGCCTACGTGCCTAGAGCCCGTGCTTCACAACAAGAGAAGCCACCACAATGAGAAGCCTGAGCACAAGGAAGAGTAGCCCCCGCTTGCCGCAAATAGAGAAAGTCTGTGCACAGCAGCGAAGACCCAATGCAGCCAAAAATAAATAAATTAAAAAAAAAAAAAGAATGTGTAGTTCAATTTCCAAATAGCCTAAAACCTAGCTCCTTACCGTCTCCACTCCTTATTTCTTCATCTCTGCCATCCTACTCATGGTCCCCTGGGCTCAAAATTTTAGTCAGATTTAATTTGTGCTTCTTTCTTCTCTTTCCTTCTCTTCCAAACCATAGAGATACTAAATCCTATTCTTGCATGATCTTATCTCTTGACATTGTTTTTGCAGTGATCTCTTCTTAGTTTCTAAAACTTAATTCCACCGTAGTCAGAGAATATACTCTGTACACTTTAGGTTCTTCCAAATTTATTGAAACTTCTTTAATGTCCCAGCATCTGGTTTATCTTAGTGAATTGTCCATGTGCACTTGAAAAAAACATCCGTATTCTATTGTTGTGTGAGGTGTTGCATAAATGTCACTTTGTTCCTTTCAGTTGATAGAGTTATTCACGTCTTCTGTGTCTATAACGATTTTCTGTCTACTTGTTTTATCAACTACTGAAAGGGGAATGTTGAACCTACAACTTTAATTGTGAATTTTTCTGTATCTCCTTTCAGTTCTGTCAGCATTTGCTTTATGTATTTGAAGGTCTGTTGTTAGGTGGTGGTAAACGTGTTCTGTGTAATACATTTAGAATTATGTGTTTTTATTACTTTATAGTTGAATTATTATGAAACATGCCTCATTATGTTTGTTAATATTTCAAGTCCTGAAGTTTACTGTGTCAGAAATATGTAGCTATTTCAGATTTCTTATGATTAGTTCTTACACAGTGTATCTTTCTCCATTCTCTGTTTTAAGAAAACGTCTGTTTTTGCATTTGAAATGTGATTTATTTAAATTGCGTACAAGTGGGTTTTTATTTTTTTCTTTATCCAGTGTAACTTTTTCTGTCTTTTAATTGGCATGTTTAGACTATTTATATTCAATATAATTTTTGAATTAAACCTACAGTCTTGCTGTTTGTTTTCTACTCGTCCCATCTGGTCTTTGTTCCTTTTTTCGTATCTTGTCCTGCCTTCTTTGAGATTAGTTGAGTACTTTCTAGTATTCTCTTTTATCTCCTCTGTTGGCTTATTAACTGTATCACATTTTATTAGTGGTTTCTAATAGTGATGACAATATATAACTTTATCTTATCAAAATCTATCCTGAAATAAAAGCTTAGCGCTCTTTAAATATTAAAAACCTTTAAAAAGTATACTTTCATTTTCCCTTCCATTCTTTGTGATCATTGTCATATATTTTATTTCATCATATGTTATAAACACCACCATAACACATTGTTCTCATTTTTACTTTAAACATTGAATTATCTTTTAAAATAATTCTTAATGAAATAAACATTGTATTGTATATTTGAGTTCCTTGTGGTGATATGAACATGTAATTCTCAGAGCTACTACTTCAGGAAGTGTGAACGGCTGATCATCCCTGTTGCTACACTCTGAAATCAATCATCACCACATTAGTACTGAGGCCATGCTTCCTACAGGCTACCCCCAGCTAAAATGACTGAAAAGAACAGGGGTTTTAAAGCAGGCATGTTCTTGCCAGATACGGGCCTCCTCCCATGGAATTTGGCTCAAGAATTTTCTGTCAGCCTTACCATCAGCCTCCCCAGTCTGATGGCTCTCCCAGCTTCCTCTAGCTCCTGCCTCATTTTCCCTGACAGGTGTTACACACCTAAGCCTGTCTTGACATCCCCTTCTCAGAGGACTGGACTAATTCAGGGAGTAATTAATTCAGTTTGGTCCAATCAAAAATACAGTGAGAGGGGCTTCCCTGGTGGCACAGTGGTTGAGAGTCCGCCTGCCGATGCAGGGGACGCGGGTTTGTGCCCTGGTCCGGGAGGATCCCACATGCCGCGGAGTGGCTGGGCCTGTGAGCCATGGCCGCTGAGCCTGTGCATCCGGAGCCTGTGCTCCGCAACGGGAGAGGCCACAACAGTGAGAGGCCCGAGTACCGCAAAAAAAAAAATACAGTGAGAGAGGGACTAGGGATTGACTTAACTCATTGTCAGGTGGGTGAAGAAATCATTATCTTGGTTCGGGGACTGTGCCCAGCATACAGTGACTGCTCAATTACTAAAGATTTCATTGGTGGCTAAGTAGGAATATGTCCCTGTGGAGGAGAATACTGTCGTAGGTGCAAATTTATAAAACAATGCAGGCTATCAGTGCATCTCCAAGTTCTTTTTCATGTGTATTAAAGCTGCTGATGGGGCTTCCCTGGTGGTGCAGTGGTTAAAAATCTGCCTGCCAGTGCAGGGGACATGGGTTCGGGCCCTGGTCCAGGAAGATTCCACGTGCCGTGGAACAACTAAGACCTTGCGCCACAACTACTGAGGCCGCGCTCTAGAGCCCGCGAGCCACAACTACTGAGCCCGTGTGCCACAACTACCGAAGCCTGCGCACCTAGAGCCCGTGCTCTGCAAAAAGAGAAGCCACCACAATGAGAAGCCCGCACACCGCAACAAAGAGTAGCCCCCTGCTCGCTGCAACTAGAGAAAGCCTGCGCTCAGCAACAAAGACCCAATGCAGCCAAAAATAAATAAATAAATAAAGTTTAAAAAAAAAAAGCTGATGACGTTACTGTTAGTTAAATCTTTATTTAACATATAGCATACATAGATAGTACTTATGTTTTAAGTGGTCAATGTTTTGAACTCCATTTTATTTTTTTTTCATGAGAAAGATTTTTCTACTTTATTATCCATTAATCTTTTTAAAAAATTTTATTGAAGTATAGTTGACTTACAGTGTTATGTTTAATTTCTGCTGTACAGTAAAGTGACTCAGTTATACATACACACACATACATATATATATATATTCTTTTTCATATTCTTTACCATTATGGTTTATCACAAGATATTGAATATAGTCCCCTGTGCTATACAGTAGGACCTTGTTCTTTATCCATCCTATACATAATAGTTTGCCTCTTCCAACCCCAAACTCCCAGTCCTTCCCTCCCCGCCCCGCCCCGCCCCACCCTTGGCAACCAGAAGTCTATGAACACCATTACTATCTAGTCATAGAGGTCTATTTCTCATGGGCCATCTAATTGCACTTTGTTGCCTATTGAGTTTCCTTAGGTAATCGATTCATTGCATAAATTAAAGAATTGGTTTTTGACATAAAATAATTATATGTTTTAGTATATGGTGTATTTTTGCCTTTATAACAAGTTAACGGCCATATCTTTAACTTATTATACTTTAAATCGTCACTCTGAAACCATGTCTCATGATATGTAACTATTATATTGTTGCTAAGAAAATGTGTTACCAGGTTTATGACATACTAGAAATATATTGCTATGAGTCTTGAATAATAAGTGGGTTCACAGCAGAGGGTGGAGGAGAGCATCACAGGCAGACCAACTCAAAAAAACCCAAAAACTGGAAGCCCAGTAAATCCTTTCATATTTGGGCAAAGGCAAGTGATAGCATGGGCTGAATCACTGAGTGTATGAAAGGGCAGAAAGGAGATTGTTGGAGTTGTTAAGGATGATAATCACTCATCCTACTCTCTACACTTTCAGTAGAGAACTAACTGAGAAATGAGACACAGGAGCCTCGTAAAAGGGAGATCAAAAGGTGAGCTTCAATACTAATAGAATTAACTGGAGGATATAGCTTAGCTCTGCAGCCACAGTGGGTTTCTCTAATTCCCTCATTGCCTTCCCCAGATAAGTCTGATGAACCCAGGCATAGGAAAAATGGACAACATCAGACCTTCCCTACCAAGGGGGATGGGACACATGAAGGAGGAGACAGATACTGGTCCAGAGGACAGGCTAGTCCTAAAAAGGAGCCCAAAGGGGACTGGGCCATTCATTCCCAGTTCAGTTTCCCAGCTTCAGCAGTAATGTCACTCCTCTTCCTTAAGGAAGAGGAGAACAAGGATATGGATAAGGAGAAAAGTTTCTTCCCATTCTTTACTCTCCTAGGGCATGGAAGGACAGGTACCCATTTTAGAGGAATCATTTGCTTTTGGCCAGAGAGAATTGGCCCATTTACAGAGAAGAGGAATAATTGCTCAAACCAGTTGCCTTTTGTGGGTAAACGTATAAGTACATAGTTCACATATGTGCATAGTTGTATGTTAAATTCTTGCTTCCAACATTCTATAGATATAGCTCAGAAATGCTTCACTGTTGAAACATTTATTTTTCAAATCATCTTGAAAAAGTAACTAGAAATGTGAAGACTACAATTTCTCAAAGACTATTTCCCTTCCCTTTCCCTGTATTGGTAAGTTATCAACCCTGCTTCTGGGAACCCAGGTCATTCTATGCAAAATTTAGGCAAGTACACAAAATCAGAGCTATTTGAGGAGTCTGCTTTCCCAAACCATATGTCACTTTAAGAAGAGAAAAGGTGGACACTGCTCTGGAACAATTCACCAGAACTTCCTCTTGCAATAACGTTCCTGAATTCAGAGAAGGGACAGGGCACTCAACTCTGTCATTATTTGTGTGAGGAAAGAGGGGCAGAGAGATGTGCAATTATCATAATCTTTGGCCTACATCTGTCACTCTTTCCTGTGCGTTGGTGGAGTAGGCAAGAACACCAGAGATGTCTGGATGAGGTTTTAAAAAACTGATCCTATAGCCCACCAGCTAGGCTCTCTGGGTGCACAAGATGTCCGGAGAAGAACAAACACATTTGGTTAGGCAGAGAGAATAGGAACTATTTCTAAAGTATGGGTAGGATATAGGAAACTCAGAGGAGACTGCAATATCCCAGGACTAGTGAAAGGAGAACCATTACCACTTCTAGGTCTGATTAATGGCAAGAAGAGCGAGCAGTGTGGGGAGGGCCACTTGACCTGAGTGTGACTCTTGGTGGATGGATGCAAGCCCTAGCACTCCCACAGAGAGGAGGCCAGGGGAATAAATACCTTGCCCTTACTCTCTTCTTTTCACACATTGCTTGCTAATGAGAGAGGGCAAGAGAGTCTGCTAATACAGTTCTTATCAGTCAGATTCCTGGGGAGAGAGCAGGATGGATAAGCATAGATAATGGACCTGCAGGGACAAATGAAAATATCCAGCATAGGCAGAAATGCAGCCCTATGAACGAAGCCTAGATGGTCAGGAAAAATAGAATGTTGGATCGTCTACTTCCAGAGCATCTTGGGGACACCTGACAGGAGAGTTAGGAGGAGCAAGAAGTTGCCAATATCCTCCAGGAGTTTGAGGGCTATTGAAGAACCGCTCGTTTTTGTCAGAATTGGAATAATACCAGATTAAGTGGGAAGGAATCAGCTCTAAATATCTGGGAAGAAAACAGGCAGAAGAAGCCAGGATACCACTAACAGCAAAACAGACCTCTTCTTTTCCATTATAAGAGGGAATCATGTATTTACAATGAGCAAAACCAACATAAGATAAAAATAGATGCACTGTGTTATGGATTTTGTTCATGATCACGTATGAAGAATAGCAAATATGTCCAGAAGGAGGCAAATGACAAATGATCAATTCAGATGCAACTTTTCTCTCCTTAATGTCACATCAGTAACATAGAAACACCTCTGACAGTTGGGAAGTGTACCAAATACTTGTTAGTATTCCACCTGCGTCCCCTCAGATCCTTTTCTCATTTTGATGCACACCATCTTCAAGCACGCTTTCACAAACTCCCAACAGCTAGCACCTATTTTATTTGCCAGAGAGCTTCACCAGGATGCCAGAGCTACTTTCCCCACACAGGAGGGCCCAGAGGGCCAGGTGGGTTACATCCCTGGAGTGCCCCGAACCTGTGATTGACATGTGCCAGGGTATAAATACTCCAGATCCCTGGCCCTGCTCACGACAGTTCTGAGGCATGTCGCGCAACGTCTTCAAAGACTTCATGCAGGCTTTGAGCCAAGGTTGCCCATCATCAGAGTTTGCTTGATATTACACACTTTCTCAGTCTCCCTCAATCTCACTTCTTCATTCTGTACTGGGAATACTTCCTAACAAATCACTATCACATGAATATCTCAGGGGAAACCAATCCAAGAATGAGGGGAAGGAAACCAAATGAAGAGTGCAGGAGAAGATTGTACACAAAGGAAAGGTGAGAAAAAACCATGTGAGGACAAATTAGGACCATCACTTTTTAGAAGGAAAACATTTAGAATTCAGAATGTATCATGAAAAAATTCAAAAATAAAACATACTTGATGTACCAGTATTTCTCTACCTCAAAGGAAGCGTTTTCTTTCTCAGAGAGTTTTCATCTCAGGAAACTAGCTGTTGAGTGGATAGTTCAGCGTGGCTGCTACTTTGCTGTCGAAGATGATGGTATTGCCCAGTGGTTCTCAGTGGTTGGGTCACACTGAGTGGCAGCAGCAGCATCACCTGGGAACTTCCTAGGAATGAAAACTCTTAAGTCTATATCAGGCCTACTGAACCAGAAACCCTATGAATGGGGCCTGGAATCTATGTTTTAGCAACACTCCAAGTGATTCAGATTCTTGCTTAATTTGAGAACCACCATTATAGCTCCCAGTCCCAGGAGGTAAACTGAGGTACAGGCATTTCCTTGATCCAAAGAAAAAGAAACAGCTTTTGACTCTGCCTCAGGAGTGAGGAAATGGAGGCTGGTGGAAAGCATGAGTATGTAAGAGAAGAAGATGATCAGTCTAAGGCGCATGACTACAAAACCCACCAGCTTGTGAAACAAGTGCTGATAAAAGAGACATTGATGAGAAGCTGTTTACAGCACATGCAGTGGTTGATGGTGTTGTCCCAGAAAGAGAGTCTGACCGTTGCCACTGGGTGGGGTGTGACACCACCAGTATCTATCCCAAAACAAGCCAGGCATCAGCAGAGAACATTCCTGAAGGACATAGATCCCATGGTGACCCCAGGACACAAGGAATAAGACAGCGATCACTAATGACAAAGAAGCAGAAGAGCAGAATCTTGCACTTCAAATTGGTGATGATGTTCCTCTCTGATACAGAGTTTGTTATCATTTTAAGTGAAATGACAAGGGGATAGGAGAGATCTAAGAAGACAAGCTATGAGAATGTTGAGGAGAGAGTTCAGCCCAGTAAAAATGACGAAGCTCTAGGAATAAGGAGAAGATTGTGGGATGGAGTTCTTGTCCATTCGTGAAACAAATAAAAATAAAGTAGTCACTGTTGAGACATTTCCCACAGCCACTATCTTCAGGGAAGTCATCTCATCAGGTAGGAGAAAAGAACCTCTTTATGGGCCAAAATTCCATGACTCAGAAATGAGAACTTCTATTGCTGTAACAGGAGAATGACTAGTCTTAACACAGGAGAAGGCCTTCCTGTCTCTTTCTACACTTATGAATATGCCCCCCTGTTTGAGAAATGTCCCAACACAGTGAGAAGCTCAGGGAGGCCAGTGATTCAGGGTGAGCTAAACTAGAGTGTACACTGGAAGCCCAGTCTGCCATCACAGGAAACAGCAAAGGCATAGAGGCAACATCTCAGACAGGTTCGGTAATTTCCCAGGTTGCTTAGGAACCACATCTTGAATAAGGAATGAGAACTGGGAAGAGACCTAGAGACATCATGATCTCTGCCTCCATTACTTCAGTCACTCCCCACCCCAGAACAAAATTAGGGAAAGAGGTGGTTCCAAAACACTCGGTTTTCAGGCCTTCATATGAGGAAGAAAGACAAAAAGAGACATGGGATGCCACCATGCAGCCACTCGCCCTTGTTCAGCTTAGGGCCAGCAGTACAGAGTCTTACAGTCTCTGCTCTCCCTAAAAGGAAAAAGGCTTGGATGGCGTAGGAAGAGAGGTACCCTAAGCATGTATACTTCTTTTTCCTGTGATGGCAAAATTAATGCTGCATTATCCTGGAATCAATTCTGAGCCAAAGACCATGATCTCAAATGAAGGCCATGCCCAGATACTGCCGTCCAATTGAAGAAAGGACACAACATCTGTCCATGGCGTTGAGGCCATAGCATATTTAAAAGGGGGTTTCTTTTACATGTATATATATCAAGATCTGGCTGGAACCCAAAGAAGCTTCCCTCAGGTGTTCTCCTAGGACGACCATCTGTAAAAGAAACAAGAAAATGTAGTTTTCACAAATAGAGTTCATTTTGACTTCTGCACAGAATTTCAATCCCCCAAGGACTGCTTATCCAAGGAGTAGAAGCAGGACCCCCTCTTCCAGAGCCATAGATAGGGTGCAGGGTTGACTCTAGGTGGAAATCCCTATGCTGGCTCTCGGGAACGATGACAAACTTCAGAAACACAATCTGTGGACCTGGCAGTTGGTTAGGGTCCTAACACACTCAACATGGCAAAGCCCCTCATCAGATTACCTTTTTCAGTAAAATTATATAAAAACTTCAAAGCTACTAAAGACTTCACGTTATCAAATAACAATGAAAGCTGCCTTAAAGTGGCTTAAAATCTGTGAGAGAAGTAAATGCTTTATTACCATTGACTCCATGGAAGCAGTAATGTGCCATGTAGAGACAGCAGGGAAGAATCACACATAGCCATGGTGACATTTTTCTAAAGATACCTCACTTTTGGAGGCCAAGAATCCGAGTACATATTCTCTATTATTTTGGCTAAGGTAGAAGTTCAATATATGAATGATTCATACTTTTATTCAACAATTATTCCATAATCCCATCATTTCTGCATTTGAAAAAGAACTGAAAAATTATACCCAGTTGCTGTAAAAAGTTTGCTCTAAAACATGGTGTTAACTGAATGATGGTGCATTTTTTTTCTAGAATTTACTTTCTTAAATAATGCTATGTATGTTCTCATAAGAATGACATGGAATGTAGTGGGGGGTTTTTTATGTTATGTTTCTTGTTTCTGTGTCATAGTTGTTTTTATTGTGGTAAGATCACTTAACATGACATCTACCCTCTTAAATTTTTAAGTGTACGATACAGCATTGTTAACTGTAGGTACAATGTTGTACAGCAGATCTCTGGAATTTATTCATCTTGTATAACTGAAACTTCATACCTATTGAAAAATTGGAGTGGGCATAACACCTGCAAATTCAAGTCAGACAGAGCGATTCCTTCCACCTGGTGGCCTCATGCCTAAATTTCAGGACTATAGTCAAGGCACATGAGCAGGCGCTGAACCTAGGGTTTAAGAATGCCCTGAAAATCAGACATGAAGTCCTCACTGGCATGGAAAAATCAGATTTTAAAATACACTTGCATCTGAACAGGAGTGTTACATTCTGACACTGGGGTACAGAGGGAGACATGGGAAAGACTATATAACATTTTTAAAAATATCATTGAAGCTGTGAATGTGGACAGAAAAGGCAGGAGGGAGAAGGAGTATCAAAGGGAATTTTTAAAGGTAAAGCAGGCTTGCATATGTTTAGCAGTAGAAGAATCTGTAGAGATGGAGATCTTAAAGATCTAAGAAAGATGAGGAAATTCTGAGAGACTAAAACCCCAAAGAAGATGAAAAGCAGTTGACAAAATTCAACATTCACTCATGTTTTAAAAATATTTTTTAATTAGACAATGATAGATACTTCTTTAAGATGATAAAATATACAAAACTCAGATCAAAAGTCAGCAACTTAATTAGAAAAACCTAGAGACATTTCTAATTAGAACTAGGAGTAAAACCAAGATGCCTACAGTCTCCACTGTTACTTAACATTGTATTAAAAGTATTAGAAATGCAATTATAAATAGGAAAGGAAGAGAGGCTAAGAATCAGAAGGAAAATGAGGCAAAATTATCTCTATTTATAGAATATTTTATTAACATAATTGGAAAACCTGAGCAAATCCATGGAAAAACTTCTACAAAAAAATAACAATTGTATTACAAAGTATAAAATTAACATGTAATTCAATAGAATTCATATATACAAATACTAATCAGAATATAAAATGAAAGCTAGAACACTTTTTACAGTAACAAAATAAAATAAAATTCCCAAGGATAAATCTAATAAGAAATGTGCAAAACAGAAATGAGGAAAATTACAAAATACTCCTAAAAGTTACTGAAGTAGACCTGCAGAAAATGGAAAGACATACCACACTTCATGATGAGAAGTCTGAAGATCCAAAAATGTCAATTCTCCCTAAGTTTACTTATAAATTTAAGATGCAATAAATAAATATGCCATCAGGTTTTTTCTGGAACTAGAAAGATTAATTATAAAGGTTATGGTTAAAAATGAATAGCCAGGAAAACCCTAAAAAAATAAGAACAATATGTGGGAAGCTACCTTCAAGATATGAAAACATTATGTAGCTTCTATAATTAAAGCAGTGTGGTATTGGCTTATGAATAGACTTACAGACCAATAGAACAGAATGGAAAACACAGAAATAACTCAAGTGCCTATGAAACTTTGTATGTAATGAAGGCAACAGCTCAAGTCATCAGGGAAAAGAGGGACTTTTTTTATACATGGTGATAGAACAACTGGATAGCCATATGGAAAAAGATAAAGTTGGATCCATTCCTCACACCATACACTGGTACAGTTTCTAAAAAGATCAGACATTCAAATGTAAAAAAATAAAATCATGCAAACATTATGAAAAAATTAGTGAATTTCTTTATAACCTAAGAGGAGAGAAAATATTTCTAACTATGATAAAAATACCAGAAGCAATAACAGATTAAAATCTTTAATTTAAAATTTTAGTATCATAAGGAAAGTCAAAAGACACGTCACAAATAGGAAGGAAAAATATATGCAACTTATACCTCAGACAAAAAGCTAATATAGTTAATATACAGTCCTCCTAAAAATTGGGAAGATAATAATGCAATAGAAAAGTGGGGGAAAGTTGTGAAAAGATAGTCCATATAAGAACTAATACCAACAGCCATTAAATACCTGAAAACATCTCTAATGTTTGTAATTATTAGAGAAATGCAAATTATAACAATACTTAAAAATTATTTCTCACTGATCAGTTTGGAAAAATTGAAAAAATTTGAGCATATACTATGTTGGAGGGAGTGTAGGAAAGTAGGACCTCCCATATATTTTAGGGGAAAGTAATTGTCAGTCCTCCCCCCGGAATCCGCAGATTTCATGCAATCCCAGTCAAAATCTCAGCAGATTCTTCTGTAGGAATTTACAAGCCAATTCTGAAATTCATATGGAAACTAAAAGAATCTAAAATAGCCAAAACACATAGCCTCATCCACCAGAGGGCAGACAGCAGAAGCAAAAACTACAATCCTGCAGCCTGTGGAACAAAAACCACATTCACAGAAAGAGAGACAAGATGAAAAGGCAGAGGGCTATGTACCAGATGAAGGAACAAGATAAAACCCCAGAAAAACAACTAAATGAAACGGAGCTAGGCGACCTTCCAGAAAAAGAATTCAGAATAATGATAGTGAAGATGATCCAGGACCCTGGAAAAAGGATGGAGGCAAAGATCGAGAAGATGCAAGAAATGTTTAACAAAGATTTAGAAGAATTAAAGAACAAACAAACAGAAGTGAACAATACAATAACTGAAATGAAAACTACACTAGAAGGAATCAATAGCAGAATAACTGAGGCAGAAGAATGGATAAGTGACCTGGAAGACAGAGTGGGGAATTCACTGCTGTGGAACAGAATAAAGAAAAAAGAATGAAAAGAAATGAAGACAGCCTAAGAGACCTCTGGGACAACATTAAACACAACAACATTCACATTATAGGGGTCCCAGAGAAGAAGAGAGAGAGAGAAAGGACCAGGGAAAATATTTGAAGAGATTATAGTCGAAAACTTCCCTAACATGGGAAAGGAAATAGCCACCCAAGTCCAGGAAGTGCAGAGAGTCCCATACAGGATAAACCCAAGAGAAACACGCTGAGACACATAGTAATCAAATTGGCAAAAATTAAAGAAAAATTATTGAAAGCAAGGGAAAAATGACAACATACAAGGGAACTCCCATAAGGTTTAACAGCTGATTTCTCAGCAGAAACTCTACAAGCCAGAAGGGAGTGGCATGATATACTTAAAGTGATGAAAGGGAAGAACCTACAACCAAGATTCCTCTACCTGGCAAGGATCTCATTCAGATTCGATGGAGAAATCAAAAGCTTTACAGACAAGCAAAAGCTAAGAGAATTCAGCACCACCAAACCAGCTCTACAACAAATGCTAAAGGAACTTCTCTAAGTGGGAAACACAAGTGAAGGAAAGGACCTACAAAAACAAACCCAAAACAATTAAGAATATGGTCATAGGAACATACATATCGATAATTACCTTAAACGTGAATGGATTAAATGCTCCAACCAAAACACACAGGCTTGGTGAATGGATACAAAAACAAAACCCATATATATGCTGTCTACAAGAGACCCACTTCAGACCTAGGGACACATTCAGACTGGAAGTGAGGGGATGGAAAAAGATATTCCATGCAAATGGAAATCAAAAGAAAGCTGAAGGGCTTCCCTGGTGGCGCAGTGGTTGGGAGTCCGCCTGCCGATGCGGGGGATACAGGTTTGTGCCCTGGTCCGGGAGGATCCCACATGCTGCGGAGCGGCTGGGCCCATGAGCCATGGCCACTGGGCCTGCGCGTCCAGAGCCTGTGCTCCGCAACGGGAGAGGCCACAGCAGTGAGAGGCACGCGTACCACCAAAATAAAAAAATAAAGAAAGCTGGAGTAGTAATACTCATATCAGATAAAATAGACTTTAAAGAATGTTACAAGAGACAAGGAAGGACACTACATAATGATCAAGGGATCAATCCAAGAAGAAGATATAACAATTATAAATATATATGCTCCCAACATAGGAGCACCTCAATATATAAGGCAACTGCTAACAGCTCTAAAAGAAGAAATCAACAGTAACACAATAATAGTGGGGGACTTTAACACCTCACTTACACCAATGGACAAATCATCCAAAATGAAAATAATAAGGAAACAGAAGCTTTAAATGACACAATAGACCAGATAGATTTAATTGATATTTATAGGACATTCCATCCAAAAACAGCAGATTACACTTTCTTCTCAAGTGCACAGGGAACATTCTCCAGGATAGATCACATCTTGGGTCACAAATCAAGCCTCAGTAAATTTAAGAAAAATGAAATCATATCAAGCCTCTTTTCTGACCACAACGCTATGAGATTAGAAATGAAGTACAGGGAAAAAAACATAAAAAACACAAACACATGGAGGCTAAACAATACGTTACTAAATAACCAAGAGATCACTGAAGAAATCAAAGAGGAAATCAAAAAATACCTAGAGACAAATGGCAATGAAAACATGATGATCCAAAACCTATGGGATGCAGCAAAAGCAGTTCTAAGAGGGAAGTTCATAGCTATACAAGCCTACCTCAAGAAACAAGAAAAATCTCCAATAAACAATCTAACCTTACACCTAAAGGAACTAGAGAAAGAAGAACAAGAAAAACCCAAAGTTAGTAGAAGGAAAGAAATCATAAAGATCAGAGCAGAAATAAATGAAATAGAAACAAAGAAAACAATAGCAAAGATCAATAAAACTAAAAGGTGGTTCTTTGAGAAGATAAACAAAATTGATAAGCCATTAGCCAGACTCATCAAGAAAAAGAGGGAGAGGACTCAAATCAATAAAATTAGAAATGAAAAAGGACAGGTTACAACAGACACCGCAGAAATACAAAGCATCCTCAGAGACTACTACAAGCAACTGTATGCCAATAAAATGGACAACCTGGAAGAAATGGACAAATTCTCAGAAAGGTATAACCTTCCAAGACTGAACCAGGAAGAAATAGAAAATGTGAACAGAATATCACAAGTAATGAATTTGAAACTGTGATTAAAAATCTTCCAGCAAACAAAAGTCCAGGACTAGATGGCTTCACAGATGAATTCTGTCAAACATTTAGAGAAGAGCTAACAGCCATCCTTCTCAAACTCTCCCAAAAAATTTTGGAGGAGGAAACACTCCCAAACTCATTCTATGAGGCCACCATCACCCAGATACCAAAACCAGACAAAGATACTACAAAAAAAGAAAATTACAGACCAGTATCACGGATGAATATAGACGCAAAAATCCTCAACAATATACTAGCAAACAGAATCCAACAACACATTAAAAGGGTCATACACCATGATCAAGTGGGATTTATCCCAGGGATGCAAGGATTCTTCAATATACGCAAGTCAACCAATGTGATTCACCATATTAACAAATTGAAGAATAAAAACCATATGATCATCTCAATAGATGCAGAAAAAGCTCTTGACAAAATTCAACACCCATTTATGATAAAAACTCTCCAGAAAGTGGGCATAGAGGGAACCTACCTCAACATAATAAAGGCCATATACGAGAAACCCACAGCAAACATCATTCTCAATGGTGAAAAGCTGAAAGCATTTCCTCTAAGATCAGGAACAAGACAAGGATGTCCACTCTCGCCACTATTATTCAACATAGCTTTGGAAGTCCTAGCCATGGCAATCAGAGAAGAAAAAGAGATAAAAGGAATACAAATAGGAAAAGAAGAAGTAAAAGTGTCACTGTTTGCAGATGACATGATACTATACATAGAGAATCCTAAAGATGCCACCAGAAAACTACTAGAGCTAACCAATGAATTTGGTAAAGTAGCAGGATCCAAAATTAATGCACAGAAATCTCTTGCATTCCTATACACTAACGGTGAAAAATCTGAAAGAGAAATTGAGGAAACACTCCCATTTACCATTGCAACAAAAGGAATAAAATACCTAGGAATAAACCTACCTAGGGAGACAAAAGAAAATGTCTATGATCCTGTCTTAAGCAAAACATTTTTGGATATAAGAACAAAGCTACAATTCATAAAAGAAAAAAGTGATAAATTGGGCTTCACTAAAATTAAGATCTTTTGTGAAGAGAATGAAAAGACAAGCCATGGACTATTTGAAAATCTCATATTTGGTAAAGGACTTGAATTTAAAATATATAAAGAACCTTGCCATCTCAATGATAAAAAATAAGCTACTTTTTAAAAAATGGGCAAAAATGTTGGATAGACATTTCACCAAAGAAGATTTATGGATAACAAATGACCACATGGAAAGATGCTCATCATCATTAGTCATTAGGGAAATGCAAATTAAACCACACTGAGATACCATTACACACCTGTTAAAATGTGTTCAATTAAAAAGTGGACCATACCAACTATTGGTGAAGACGTGGAGGAACTGAAAATCTCAAACACTATTTGTGGGAGTGTTAAGATGGCACAGTCACCTTGGAAAACAATTCGGCATTTTTTAAAAAAATTAAACATATACCTATCGTATGATTTCACCATTCCACACCTATGTGTTACTCAAGAGAAATGAAAGAATATGTTCATACAAAGACTTGTACATGAATGTTCATAATAGTTTTTTTTGTCATAGCCCAAAACTGGAAACAACCCAAGTGGCCATCAACAGGGTAAAGGATAAACAAATGGTATTAGTGTATCCATATATACTAGTAGTAGTAACAGTAGTAACAGTAGTAGTAGTAGTAGTAGTAGTAGTAGTAGTAGTAGTAGTAGTATATCCATTCACTCAATGGATACACTACTGAGCAACAACAAATAATTATTAATAGATGTAACAACATGGAATAATCTCAAAATACTTGAACCAAGTGATAGAAACCAGACAAAAATGAATACATACTGTACAGTCTCGTTTATATAAAATCTTGAGAATGAAAATGAAAGAAAGCAGTGGTTACCTAGGAAGAGTGGGGCGAATGGAAGAGTTCTCAAGGGAACAAGATTGTTGTGATGGTTTCATGAGTGTATACATATGTCAAAATTTATCAAAATTACAGTTTAAACATTTTTAGTTAATTGTATATTAATTATATCTCCTTAAAACCCTTTTTAAAACATAAAAAATACATAAACAAATGCATGTTTACTAAATTGAAAATACTTGCAATCCTGGCACCTTCATGCCTCAAGTGTTCTGCCCCTGCAAAGCATCAACCAAATAGAGGTAGAGATAATATAAGCGTAGGGTGAAGCCAGAATAAGGGGACCAAAATTTTGACAGAGCCAAAATCACCATGGATTTGCTATGTCTTCTTTCTCACTCATACCCCTTCACAGTCCTCTTCCTCTAGCTTCAGGAAGAATAGTAAAAGATCTCTTAAAACGCAGCACTAACCATAAAAGGCAAAGTTGATAAATCAAACTTAATGAAAGATAGGAATATCTGCTGTCAAAAGATACCATTAAGAATAAGTGAGACATGGTCTGGAAGAAAATAAAGAGAGATGGAGATAGAGGTAGAGGTAGAGAAAAAGATATGTGTGTATACATGTATATATTACCTGTATATACATATATGTTATACATACATGTACATATACATACACACATGCATGTATACGGACTTATGTGTAGAATTTTTAAAATTCCTCCAAAGGAATAAGAAAACAACTAACAATCCTGTTTTTCAAATGGGAAAAATACTTGAATAATTACAAAAGAAGATATCGAAATAGCCAATAAACATATTAAAAGGTGCTCAACATCATTACCCATCAGGAAAATGAAAATTAAAACAAAAAGGCATTCTGCTACAACACCAGAATGGATAAAATAAAAATATTAAGTGTTAATGAGGATGCAGAGAAACTGAAACTCTTGGACATTGTTGATAGCAGTGTAAACCGACCTAAATATTTTTGAAAACAGTTTGAGAGTATTTACAAAATCTAAATATATGCCTACTCTATTATCCAGAAAATCCACATCTAAGTACACATCCAAAAGAAATATTTACCTACTTTAATCAAGATACATGTTCAAAAATGTTTATAGAAACGTTATTAATAATAGGGAAAAACTTGAGACTATCTGTTCATTAACAGACTAAATAATTGTATATTCATATAATGGAATACTACACGGCCTTAAAAAATAATGATCTATCCAATGCAACAGTATAGATGAATATCACAGACTTCATGCTGAGGAAAAGAAGCCAGAAACAATAGAGCACATGTTTAGATGAAGTTCAAATATTAATCTATGATAATAAAGGAATAGTGGATAGCTCTTGGGGTGGGGGGAAGTTGTTGAGGGCAGGTTGTTTTTACTGGAAAAGAGAAAGAGGACACCTTCTAATGTGGATGGAAATGTTTTACATCTTTATCTAGGTTGTGGTTATATATAGATATGCAAAAGTTCAATAATCTATACACTAAGATTTGTGCACTTTACTACATGAAAGTTAGACTACAAATTTTTTTAAAGGTTTCTGTTTTCTTTCATTACCTACGTTGTACTGCCTACCCAATATACCAAACCACTCCTAAATTCTAGGTCCCCTGAATTCAAGGATCTATTCAGTCTCATCTAAAGTACAGTCCTTCTCTGTATGCTTATTCTTTTCATTGAAGCAACATTGAACAGAATCAAAGGGCAAAACTAAACATTTATCCAAACTTCCCTTATTTCCTAATAGAAGAACTTTCCTAAGGAAAAATTGGTAAGTAAAGATATTTCCCTAGCACTTCACTTGTCATTGTTCTCAAAGAAATTTTACCACTAATGGTGAGTTTAGACCAAAGATTTTCTCTTTTGATTTTTGATATAAAGCTATATTTTCCATTACATAATACTGTGTATTTATAAACTTATCCTGAGTTCAACATCCCTTTCCCATATGCCTCATTATTAGAATGTCCTGGAAATGGGCAACGCCTGGAAATTCAATAGCAATTTCCTCTCCTAATAAGCAGTAGCTTGGTGCTGCCCTGATAACTAAATGTGAACCCACAACCATCTATTTGCCCTGTTACATCCTCCAGACCAGTGTCATCCAATAGAAATAGAATGCAAGCCACCTATATGATTGGAAACTTTCCGGTAGATACGTTAAAAAACTAAACAGATAAATTCATTTTAATGATATATTTTATTTAGCATAATAGATCGAAAGTGTGATTTCAGTATGTAATCATTATAAAAAGTTATCAAGGAGCTTATTTACATTAGTTTTCATCTTAATTCTTCAAAGATCCAGTGTGTATTTTACACTTACATTGCACACTTACACTATGTCTCAATTCGGATGATCACATTTCAAGTGCTTGATACCATGTATGGCTAGTGACTATTGGATAGTTCAGCTCCCAATTACCTGGGCCACAGCCAAGGTAACCCTTGAAATGAAACTCCAAATTCTGGCTCATTAGTCTTGAAATAATATATACCTCCACCCCATATCTTTATAGCCCATAAAATTATATTTCTCTCACCTGGAAGTTCTAATTCACTAAACTATGTCCCTAGGGCTCCATCCACCAAGCCAAAGGTCACCGTACTTGCATCTGTCTGAAACCTAACATACTTCCCACTTACACACTACACAATCCATCAGAACTGATCTTGTCATTTTGCCAAGACCAGCTCAACAAAAATTTTCACCTACTCTCTTAAAAAATGTGATATATCAAAATTATCCTGTAAAAAGTAGCATGAAATTACTATGATTATATTCATAAATTCAATGTGCTAGGTCAACAAACATGTGAAATAGAATCTTCCAAGAAAGACATGAGGCAAGAAAACATGGCATAAGGGAAAACAAACTGGATTGGGGTTCAAGCTGGGATTTCAGTCCCAGCTTTGGCACCAGGTAGTCTTATGTTCTTGGGCAACATACAAACATTTCTCAGTCTCCAAAGTGTGATGTATTATATAAAGGCACTGGATTAAATGATTCCTAAGTCCCATTCCATAGTACCAACTATTTTTGTAAAATAAAGAAGAAAGAGTTGGGAAATGAGGGTGAAGGAGGATAAATCACTTGGGAAAGAGTTAAAATCTCCTCTACATATAGCATAGAAAGGAAGCACTGGAGCTTGGAGTCCACACCAAATAATAACAACAACAATAGTAATAGTAATAATAATAATAAACACTCCAGTAAAAAATTCTTGGATCCTATTTCTCAATTTCTAATATTTCTTCAAGAGAAGGTTATTCTGCCCAAGGTTTTCTTCAGGGCAAATTTGACATCCTTATTCCTCAGGCTATAGATTAATGGGTTGAACATGGGCGCAACAATGGTATAGAATAGGGAGGACACTTTCCCCTGGTGAAGAGGTGAAATAGAAGGTGATTTGAGGTACGTAAAAGCTCCTGACCCAAAGAAAAGAGAAACTGCAATTATGTGGAAACTGCAAGTACTGAAGGCTTTGGACCTTCCCTCAGTGGAGCTAATGTGGAAAATGCTGAAAAGAATGAAAACCATAAGAGAGAAAAATGGCAACAAAAGGCACCCCAATGCCAATAGTCACAGCAATAAAGACAACTAGTATGTTTATGTAAGAGCTATTGCAGGAGAGCTCAAGGAAGGGAATAATGTCACACATATAGTGATTGACAAGGTTGCCAGCACAAAAGGTCAGAAATACCATATTTCCTATATGAGCCACAGCCCCAAAAACCCCCATCCCATAGACCCCCAACAAAAGGAATAAACACACCTGAGGAGACATGGTAACCCTGTACACCAGTGGTTTACAGATGGCGACATAGCGGTCATATGCCATTGCTGACAGGATGAAAGGTTCCGAAAAGACAAAAAAACAAAAGAAAAAGAGCTGAGTCATACACTCTGCATAGGAAATGATGTTCTTGTTTGGGACAAAACTTGTCAGCATTTTGGGGATGATGGCAGTAGAGAAACTAAAATCTGTGAAGGACAAGTTGAAGAGGAAAAAATACATGGGAATATGAAGGTGAGAATTCAGTCCAATCAAAGTTATCAATCCCAGGTTCCCCACTATGGTGACCATGTAGAAACCTAGAAACAAGAAGAAGAGCGGATCTGGAGTCCTGGCTGGTTTGTTAAGCCTGCGAGGATAAACTCTGTCACAGAGAAGATGTTATCTGCAGCCATTCTCCTCTAGGAGAATCTGTGAGGGAAAACGAAGAGTTGTTCAGAAAAAAACCCTTCTTGAGGGCTTTCCTGGTGGCGTAGTGGTTGAGAGTCCACCTGCTGATGCAGGGGACCCGGGTTCATGCCCCGGTCCGGGAAGATCCCACATGCCGTGGAGCGGCTGGGCCCGTGAGCCATGGCGGCTGAGCCTGCGCGTCCGGAGCCTGTGCTCCGCAACGGGAGAGGCCACAGCAGTAAGAGGCCTGCGTACCTCAAAACAAACAAACAAAAAAAAACCCAACCCTTCTTGAGAATGGCATTTGAACAGAGAGATTTTTGAACTTCAGGAAGATGGCATTTCATCATACCTGTGTCTCTCTTTTCAGGGTCCCCAAGTACCTTGAACCATCCTAGTAACCTGTGGGTGAAATTTACCTCCAGAGTAAGGGTCCCTTCTGGGCACTTCCTCCATGCTACAGCCCTTGGTCAAGTATGTAAGCCCTTCTCTAGGGTGACTCTTGAGACGTGGAAGCCACTCAACCGTGCCTAGACCTTCCACCTTGGGGCCAGAACTCAGTAGAGCAAGAAGATGAGGCTGTGTGCCCAGGGTCTTTGGCTGGAATGGCCATGGAATTATTATGTGACAATAATAATGGAGTCGTAATGTAAAGTTATTAATTAACTTTAAGAAAAAGAAAAAGAACACTTACTGAGCACTAACTATGGGATAGGCATTGATCTAAATGCTGTGTGTCATTGTGATTATCCCCACATGACAGATGAGGGCACTGGGTTTAAGTGACTTGCACAAGTCCCAGTGCTTCTAAGTTGCAGCAGAAGGTGAACTCAGGTGGTCTGGCTCAGAATTTGAGCTTGTAACCACGCTGCCACAGCACAGACCAGGTCAGGCAGGCACTCACCCTCCTTCTGTTTGTAGTCACAGTGCTGTGCTCTACTGGCTCTCATCCACCTCCTTCATGGAGACTCAAATGCCCTGGTGAAAAGAAGGTGAAAACTTGGAGCTCAGAGTCCTCTGCTTCTGCTTCTGTACTTTAAGGATCAAAACCCCTAGTTTATCTTGATTCTCTTGCTGAACAGAAGAACAAGATCTCTGATTGTGGCTTTGCCCCAAGCCTCTGTCCAGCTTCCAGGGATGAAACAGCATCCTCTCCTAATGCACAGGAGACGATAAAGAGCTTTATTCCGGATTAGAGATCTCAGGTGACCTAGTTACAAGAGACTCCCTCAGGATCACTGCTTCAGAGACCACCTTCCCTAAGGAAGAAGAAATGTTTATTTACATCTTTGATAATGCTTGACATGGCTTTTAATGGCCTATTCATTTACAGAGTTTACATTTTTAAAGCACATGTAAGGGCAAAGCGATGTGGGAAAAATAATTCTTGCTACTTTGTTTTGAGCACTTACTGTGTACCAAACACTGTATCTGACCCAGGACCCTCATACGAAGGATCCAAAGCAATACACAAATAATTTCATCTCATTAATTCCTCACAACAACCTATTAATAGGCTAGACCTATTAATCGTCACTTTAAAAGGAGACACACACACAGCTTGTAGGTTCCAGAATCTTAAGTCAGACTCTGGTCTGTCCAACTCTAAACTTCATAGGGGCCAGGGACGTTGCTGGGCTTCTTTTTTTTTTTTTTTTTTTTTTTTTGCGGTATACGGACCTCTCACTGTTGTGGCCTCTCCTGTTGTGGAGCACAGGCTCTGGACGCGCAGGCTCAGTGGCCATGGCTCACGGGCCCAGCTGCTCCGCAGCATGTGGGATCTTCCCAGACTGGGGCACGAACCTGTGTCCCCTGCATTGGCAGGCGGACTCTCAACCATTGTGCCACCAGGGAAGCCCTGGGCTTCTTAAAGATACTTAATGTGTGTTACTGATGGCACCCGGTTTCTCTCTAGACATCAGTCCTGGCTACTGTAAATTGCACACGTTCTCAAATAGTTCTCAGGAAGGAACTTCATTCAAATAGGGACTAAAGAGGCAACTTGTACTCTGCACCTCTTACCAGGGGCTTTTATGTATTAAGGACGACAGATTTCATAGCCAAGAAATAAATTTTGATGTGGGGAAATTTGAGGTTTGGTGTGCTGGTGGATTAGAGAGGGTTTTGGTCCTGGGTTAATGGCAGAAGTCCTCCTACAAAGGTTATGAAATCAAAATATAAAGGCAGAAGTCTGTCTCCTTCAAGCAAGTCTAACTAAAATCACTGCACTCAGGCCTGTGTATGTTTATGAGTTTGTGTACATATATCAGTGATTACCTACTTACCCTCAGCTAAGACTCCGCGGTGATGGTGCCTCATCTTTTTGATATACATTTAGAATTTTCCATGTCCCAAAGTAACCCTAATGAATCTCAGTCCCACTGCACAAAAGTTAAAAATTAAGAAAGATAATTCATTAAAATGAAATTAAAATAGGCTCTCCTTGAGTTCCAAGTACAAAGAAGACTTTCGGGGGTTCTCAGAAAGCTCTTAGGGGATTTTGTTACTTCAGAGACAGTTGCTAGGGCAACCCCATTTCCAAATGCATCTTAAGCAGGGTTTCTCTAAAGCCATGTTACCTGATGCCTTGCTCCAGTACAAGCAGAAAGCAAAAGCAAAAGCAAAAAAATTAAAAAAATAACCTGTTTCGTTTTTCTATTTGTATAGTACTGTCACCTTTCCAAAACTTGAATCTCTGAGAAATGACTTTCTTCTATTTATTTCTAACTTAAATTATATATTATACATAAAACATTACAGGGCATGTGAAGATTTGCATATGATAAAATGTCTTTGCGAATACGTCTCATGCATGTGTATTAGCTGTCAGACTTCTGGTAGTCCATCGGGGTTGTGCAAGTATGGCCCCAAACCAATCCCTACCTATCATAGGATTCCCAGCTTCGATAAGAAGCACAAACCTGACCAGAGAGAAAAGATGGCATCTGAGAGGGCTTCATGTGAAATAGTCTCCATTAGCTCCTGAGAAAGTAGATAGAATTAAATTCATCTTTCAGTAGTCATATGGGCCTGTATAATAGTTAATGTTAAATTGTTTTTAATAAATGTATTTGACAACGTAATATGTGAGGTTCAAGGATGCAAGAAAACATGATGCATGCCAGAAAGAAGCTTACAGCCTAATAGTGCCATCGCCCTTATAAGCTCTTCTTGCTATGTCTGTCCCTTGTTATTTTACATTTCCCAGGGTTCAGTTCTTAACCTTTCATACTGTTTTGTTTTCTTAAATTCTCTGTGAGCTCATTTGTTTCATGGCTTCAACAGTCCCTCCATGTAAATGGCTCTCAAATTTGTGTCTTTAGTTTTCAATTCTCTATTAAGTTCCTTTCCTGTGTATCCAAACTTTTTCTGGATATTTCCAAGAGGCCATCCTGTGGTCATATCTGAACTCACTGAGAACAAGGATGAACACATTTTCCTTTCTCCAAAAGTAGCTGTCTTTTCAACGGCTCCATTATTTATCTGGGTATCACCAATGGTTAGGAAGTAGAAAGTAGAATTCATAAGGCTAGATTCTAAGTCTTAGTTTTCTAGGACAGTCCCAATTTGTGCTTATTGTCCCAGAAAAATTAGTAGTTTTCTTCCACTCTGAAATATATCCTAGTTGAATGAGAAGTAATCAGAGCATGAATTTTGGAATCTGGTAGACCTCAGCACAAACCCTGGTTCTACTACCTAGTAGCTATGTGATCGTGAGAAATTTGTTTAGCCTTTCTATGAGTTTCCAAATTTTTATCTTAAAATTAGTAAAATAACCACAACTCAAAGTGTTGGGTTTTTTTGTTTTTTGTTTTTGCGGTACGCGGGCCTCTCACTGTTGTGGCCTCTCCCGTTGCGGAGCACAGGCTCCGGACGCGCAGGCTCAGCCGCCATGGCTCACGGGCCCAGCCGCTCCGCGGCATGTGGGATCTTCCCGGACCGGGGCATGAACCCATGTCCCCTGCATCCGCAGGCGGACTCTCAACCACTGCGTCACCAGGGAAGCCCCTCTTTTAGAAGTTTTAAAGTCTTTGCTTTTACTCGTAGATCTATTATCTATTTTAAGTTAAAACTTTTAATATAAAAAATTTTAAACATATAAGAAGTAAAGAGACTAGTTTGGTAAACACCCATGTACCCAGCACCCAACTCAACAGTCCTCAACATTTCTTACTTCATTTATCATCTCTATCTCCAGCAATCAAGTATAAAATGTTTTAGCCATTGTATCATCAAATGTTTTTGTTTCCTCCCTTCCTTCTGGGACTCTAATTACACCATTGTTAGACCACTGGATATTCTGCAGTTTATTGAGTTTGTTCATTTTCCTCTGTGAGGTTTATTTTAATAGTTTCTATTTCTCTATCATTGATCTTTTAGCTTCAATGTCTAGTCTGCTATTAAGTTCATTCAATAAATCTCTATTTCATATTTTTTATCTCTAAAAGTACTATTTCATTCTTTTTTGTATCTTCCATTTTTCTTTTCATTATATTCACATTTTCATTTAAATCCTTGAATAACTTAATAATAGCTGTTTTAAAATTTTTGTCTTAATTTCATCAGATGTGATATTTCTATTTATATGTATTTTCTCCTGCTTTTCTTACACATTTTCCTGCTTATCTGAATGTCTAGTAATTTTGATAGGGTGCTGTACATTGTTGGCTCTCTTAATTGTTTTTTGTTTCTTTAAAATATTTTAAAGTTTGTTTTTGCAGCCAGTTAAACTACTCATAGATTGTCTTGGTGTTTTTGAGGTTTATTTAAGTTTTGTTAGTACATATGAAGTATAGCTTTTATTCTAGAACTAATTTAGCCCTAATGTTAAGACATAAACCTTGGCTCTCTAGGGAATGCTACAGGTGTTCAAGGAGATCTCCTCACTGGCTGGATGGAACAAAAACATCACACAGTCCTGTATAAGCTCTGATAATTTATTTAACTTAACTTTCCAAAGATTTAGACTTTGCCCAGCTTCATCGAGTTTTATGTTAGAAATTCATAGCTTATGCATTTGTCAAAGCTTAGACAAAGACACAAGGACCCATATACAAATTCCTGGAGTTCTTTCTCTGTGGCTTCAATATACTTTACTACCCATTCCACCTACTTCAGCCTCCCAAAACTCTAGTCTGCTTCTTCTCAACTCACAAAACAATGCTGTGCTCTGTTGGCATATATCTTCTTTGGGCTATGATATGGAAAGTCTCTCCTGACAAAGAGTCAGGGTGAATATAGGACTCACCTCATATGTTCCTCTTCTGTCTTAGATCATAATTCAGCATCACCTCTTGTCCAACATCTAAAAACAATTATTTTATATACTTTGTCCAGTTTTTAAATGTTTACAGTGAATGGCTTATGGAAAGAACACAATTCAGTCCATAGCACATGCCCACAATGAATGAATCCTATTACATTCTATCAAAATGAGCTAAAACACATTTTTAAATGATACAAGGTATGAAAGAGTAACAAAACTCAGAATTAGAAAAAGTCAATAATTACACAATGACTCAGGAAATTACTAGAAATAAAGGAAAAAATGATTTAGGAAATTAAACTGAATTAGAAATAATAGAAGAGCAACTAAACACAACACATAATACTTCAAGAAATTAGAAGGTGAGAAAAATAGATGAAAAGAAGAAGAAAAAATAAACTAAGAGAATGAATGGGAAGTAACAGATGCAGACACAAGGCAAAGAACATCTTATCTATGGTGATTAGGAGCCACGATGGAGAAAACCAAAGCAAGGGAACAGAACAAATAATAAAAAATATAATTCAAGAAATTTTTCCCAGTTAAATATACATATTTATATATATATTTGATATATTGAAAAGGAACAGCACACCTAAGAAAATTGTTGAAGAATGAATATGGAAACATATCCTAGTAAAATTATTAAGAACCACGTAATACAAATTTTTGAGTACTTTTTCAAAAGAACTAGAAACAATAACCCAGAAGCAATGAACCCTTATAGTACCTACTCTTTGGCCTTTAAATGCCATTTCAGCACTAAAAGTAACCAAGTTTCTTGGAGAAATTGTTAATTCGTGGTCTGAAGAGAGAAATGTATGAGAGGAGCTTAGAACATCTTGTCCTATCAGATAGTCATTAATATTAGAGGCTAATAGCACTGTGTCCAAAAGACTAAAGAGACAAACTGAAGAGAATACCACAGGCCAAAGGTAAAAAAATTTGAGCAACAAAAGGATAATAATTGCAATGGACTGGAAAACATAAAACATGATTAAGTTAGTGAGAGTATAAAGATACTAAAGAAAAATAACTAATCATCTTTGGAGGATAATAAGAAACCAAATTATTATTTCGAAAATTAGAAAATGAAGGTGATGTGTTTTTATCTGAACTGTGCTGGTGGACACACACATCGATGCATGTGATAAAATTGTATTGAAGTAAATGGACACACACACAAATGAGTATAAATAACACTGGAGAAATCTGAGTAAGATCAGTGGATTATCTATGGCAACATGCAATATCCCGCATGTGATTGTACTATAATTTTGGAAAATGTCACCATTGGGGAAACTGCATAAAGGGTACACAGGATCTCTCTGTATTATTTCTTGTACCTCCATGTGAATCTACAATTAACTCAAAAGAAAAAGTTTAATTTAAAATCTGCATTAGCAACGTTTTCACAGATGATATATTACTGAATGCATTCTTGAGAAGTACATATTCTTATAAACATATTTCCCTTATGAATGAGAATATATGGGTGAAGGGTTCTCATAAGTCTACCATCTTGTGCCCCTCAACCTCCTGCCATTCTTTACTGTCAGTCTACAGGTAGAGGAGCAGGGTGACAAATTTAGCTACTGTTATTACTATTATAGGAATCAAATGAGACAGTGTATTTGAAAGTACTTACATTAAAAGCAGGTAACAAAATGTTTTTTTTAAAAATACATATATGCTCACACACATGTAAATACATATATGCATTGAAAAAATCTAAAATGACACTCATGATGACTGTCTCCAAGGAGCAAGAAAATGGTATTTTATTTTTGCTTATTTGTATTTCTGATTTTCTATAGTGCGCTTATACTGCCTTGGTAAATTTTTTGCATGCAACCGAAATTGGCAATAAAATCTATCCTCTATGTCCAAAAATTCAATAAATTAAGTTTACTGAACAATAATAAATTGCTACACATAAAATAACCTACAGCAGAGCAGCATAGTTTTGTGAAAACAAAACAGACTGGTGGTCAGAAGTCCTAGGTTTTAGACCCAATTCTGTGTCTTGCTAGTTTTATGACTTTGGGTAATTTAACTTTTAGAGCTTCAGTTTTCTAGAGAAGAGGAAAATAATATAGCATTCCTCATTTTTTTTTTCTTTGCGGTACGCAGGCCTCACTGTTGTGGCCTCTCCCGTTGCGGAGCACAGGCTCCAGACGCACAGGCTCAGCGGCCATGGCTCACAGGCCCAGCCACTCTGCAGCATGTGGGATCTTCCCGGACCAGGGCACGAACCCGTGTCCCCTGCATCGGCAGGCGGACTCCCAACCACTGTGCCAGCAGGGAAGCCCACTTACAGTTTTTTGAATGACTAGAGAAGGTGTGAGGATGCCCCTGAAGTGACTTCACAATAGATATGACCTACTGCTCAAGAAGCTCCAGTTGCCACTGTGACCATTGCCACCACAAAGAATGCCCCTCATACTCACAAAGTTGGTAAACAATAACTGAACCCTGGGATTGAGCATCACCTGGAAACTTCTTAGAGATGCAAACTTAGGGCTCCTGCTCCACACCTACAGAATTACTAGGTGGGCCCAGCAATGTCTGTTGTAACTGGCCTCCTGGGGATTCTGATGTGCAGTAAGGAATGAGAGCCACCTCTCTCCCACCCTTCAAACCTCACACAGGAGCATTTAATTAGTGGGAACTAATTCACATCCATGGCTCTAGCTGCAAGGGAAACTGGGATATGTAATTTTTAGCTTTTTAACCTGACCAGAAGGAGGGTAGAATAGATATTGAGAGAATCATTCTCAACTGTCTACCTATTATTTCCTGACCTTTTTCCAGCAAGAGATAAGATCTCTACCACTACAGATCCCCTCTAATTAGAAGAAAATGCAGGAAAATATGTTTGTTTTCCAAAGGTGAGAATCTGTAAAGCCAAATAAACTGGTGAGTTTGATTCTATCAAAAATGAGCATTTTTGTTCAGCAGAGGACTCCACGGAAAGAGTAAATAGCAATATAACAAATTGGAAGAAGATATCTAACTAGCATATATTAGAAACTTCAACATCAACAGAAAGAATGGGCAAAGTATACAGAACAATTGACAGAAGAGAAAGCCTGAAGTGCCTCTGAGCAGAGGAAGAGATGCTCAACCCAATGACTAATCAGAGAAGTGCAAATAAAACAACAAGGTGTCTCTTGACATCCACCACTGGGTAAGGAATAGGTAAATTGAAGTGGAGACTTTGCAACAGTTCGAAGCAAAAGATTAACTATAGGCCATATAGCCTAGAGCTATAGTGCTATATGAGCAAAGTAAGAAAGATAATGAGACATAAAACTTAATGCTACTTATGTATGTTTAACTTACATGCACACAAACCAGAAAAAAAAACACAGAGAGAAAACATAATTCATAAAATACACATTAAGCAGGTTAGAATGGTTACCCAGAGAGATAAGATGCATGGAAAGAGGGAGTGGGAAAAAGGAAAACAGAAATAAAAATTCCTTTTCCTGGGTCCACCCCCAGCTGCGTAGCAGTCAACTCTCCCAAGAGGCCCTGGATCAGAGCTCCCACTGAACTGCTGGGTAGGGGGACAGGCCAGCCCACCCTTAATATCGTGTGGCCTGAGGAAAGACTTTCTAAATATTTAGAAGTTAAAAATAGCATTCACGGGCTTCCCTGGTGGCGCAGTGGTTGAGAGTCCGCCTGCCGATGCAGGGGACAGGGGTTCGTGCCCCAGTCTGGGAAGATCCCACATGCCGCGGAGCGGCTGGGCCCGTGAGCTATGGCCGCTGAGCCTGCGCATCCAGAGCCTGTGCTCCACGACAGGAGAGGCAACAACAGTGAGAGGCCCGCGTACCGGGGCCTTTTTTTAAAGGCATCTTCACACTCAATATCTATCAATGCTCACAATCTTGTGAGATCATCTATAGACCATTTACAGATAAAAGAAATGGGGCTAAGTCACTTGTCCAAAGTGTGGGATAAACAACACCAAATGAGAACAAGCAAAGTCTATCTATCCAGAGCTTGCTCTAGCGAGGCATCCAGCCACCATCACTGCCTTTGGCAGACATAAGCAGAAAGGGAGTGGGAAAGCTCACTAGTGAAGAAAGGGGAAGGCTTCACGTGTGCTCTGATTGGAGGTTGTCGGCACGGGGAAGATGGAGGGGAGCTAACTATAAGCAGGGCATCCTTTGTGATTGGTTTGGGAGCATATTTGGCTTTTCCTGATTGGCCCCAAGTTGGAAGCAGGGGTTAAAAAAAAAAAAAAATAGGGAAGCTGGCAGGCAGTGAGCAAGTCCTGTTCATTCTGGGCTGATTATTGCAGACACTGTGGTTTGGCTTCCTGGGCTGGTTGCTGCTGGGGTTTTGAGTAGGAGTTCTATTTTTACATATGGTCTAGCCTTCGTGTGTTTGTATATTCAGTTTCTCAAAAGCCACACAGTGAAAAACTGGTACTGTCATCACTGGTCTTTTGACTGCAGCTCTGAAGGTTCATGCCCTTTCCACTTCTGTTCCCTGCCCTGCATTCCAGAGCTTTTCAGAAATCCAGTGTAGTTTAAACCACTTGGAAAAAGTCCAGGGTGTGGGTGGGGAAGGATAGCCTTAGGCATCAGTAAATGCAGAGCAGTTTTGGCATGGGAACCACAGCCCTTCCTTGGGAAAAAGAATAAATGAAGGTGTAACAGTCCCAGAGAGAGCCTTGGGGCTCCATTCTCATTCCAAACCACGAAATGAGGGCCTCCGTCTGATACAGTTAAGCAATTTCCACACCAATTACTTAGGGTCCCTAGCCCCATAGGACCCCTTTCCCCATCACCGTACTGAAAACTTCTCATTTGCAAGACTTTGGCACACAGAAAGGGGGCTCCACCAGCTCAGGGACGGCTCAGTGTAGGCAGCCTGGCACCAGTCCCAGCTAAAGCTGGATCCTCCTCCAGCAAAGACGGGCTCAAAGCCAACAAGGCCAAGCCTCCCTCTAATTACCAGGGGCCTGGTCAGGTATTTAGAGAAGCATCTCCTGCTTCTAGTATAGATAACTGCTCAGAGCCATCTGCCTAAAGTGATTGGGTCCTCACCCTGCCTATCCTGGGGTCTCCCCGTGCTCAGGAGTATCTTGTTGTACACACAGCTGCAGAGCACATGCTCTTGGAAGCCCTGGTGCCTGACACAGAGTCACATTCATAGCTGTGGGTTTCCCCCTGCCGTTAGTGCCCCTCGCCCAGGGTTCCCCTCCACTGTGTCACTTCCACTACAAGGTGCAGCAGAGGGTCTCCACCACCTCATTCTTCTCTGCACAGGATCTAAATAAGGCAGCTCCAAGTGTGAATCGTATGCTGACCAAGTTTCATTATTGGGACTGGCCTGAAAGAAATGAAACAAGCAGATGAAGGATGTGTGTCCTCAGTTTGGACTTTGAGAAGTAGACAAGTCCAAATATGGTAAGGATAACGAGAGGCCTGTGCCACAGGAGCTGGGGTACAGAAACGTCTGTGGGACCCCCAAAGCTGACAATGATTAAACAATATCTCATAAGACGTTTGCTGTAGATGTGTTCCATGCTTATTTCACTTTTGTCATCCCCTGGCCTTTAGGACAGTCATGCTGGAACCCTCTGGCCTTGTCTCCAGATGCATCACAGGGCAGCAAGGTCACGGTCATTTGTTCAGTGTTGAGGGGAAGCAGAAGCCTGTGAGGGCTGCAGGCTGGTGAGTGGACATCAAATTGGGACCCAAGGAAAGGAACAGGGAAGTCTCCAGGACAGAGTCTGGGTCACTGCGTCCAATCACCTCTCCCCACCCTGAGAATCAAGCTCAGTCCCAAATTTGTACATTCTGGGTTTATTTTTGGAAAAATGGCTTTTCTCCCTTTCTTCCTTCTCCTACAGAAGATTCACCTTTTTGAGGTGAATCAAAAAGATTTTTGAATCAAAAATCAAAAAGATTTTTGAATCTTTTTGAATCAAAAAGATTCACCTTTTTGAAGATTCAGTCTCCTACAGAAGACTCACCTTGTTTGAGTCTTAGTTGAAATCTCCCTACATGGTGGCTAGTAAGGCTAGACCCTTGTTCCCCAGGCCTCTAAAATGTACAGAGGGATGCTCAGCCTCAGCCAGTCAGATGCCCCCACTCAGGACTTTACTTCTTTACTACAAAGAAGCAAGGAGGATTTTGAGTCCATTATGGACAGACAAAGCCGACTCGCTCTTGCAACCAGCTGTGTTACATCGTGTATCAGGTGGCGCCAGTGGTAACGGCCAGTGGCCAGTGCTCCTTAGAGCAGTACGCTCCTTACCTGTGGCCTTAGCTGTGATTCTAGCCACGTGGCTTCCCCTGAATCCTAATTATTTCCCAAACCTGGTTCCCCAGGCTTCTCTGTGATTCTGCAGATTACCCCATATCTTTCCAACAAATTTATTTCCTGCTGAAGTTAATGAGGAAGGTTGTTCTTCTCAGCCAGGAACCATCACTGGCTATAACAGAAGCCAGCAAGATGGGGCACCGGTGGGGAGGGAGTGGGAGGAAGGCACCGCAGGCTGGGGAGCAGTGTTCTCATTCCCCACATGGGTCATGGGCCCCTGCACCATCTTCCCAGCAAAGTGGGAACAGCCCTTCCCTCTTCCTTCCATACAACACTCATGTATTTAAACTTGTTTTCCCCTTCCAGGATCTTTTTGTTGGTGTTATTAAGGGGTGGAAATGTACAAATGGACCAGATTCCAGATTATTCTTCTTCCAGAGAGTAACATCCTTGGAGAATAGGGAAGGGGAAATCTGTAGGCCGTTTGTCTCACAAGAGCTACATTTTAAAAAGATAAACCAAACATTAATGCTCTAAAGTCAGCAAAGCAACTATAAACATGTTTGCTTGCATATATATATATATATACTATATATATAGTGTATATATATATGTATAGATATAGTATATATATATAGTATATATATATATATATATATATATATATATATATATATGTCAGCTCAAATTTTACTGGGAAGCATCTTAAAATACTTTAATACATCCCCAAAATTCTTTCCAAAATCACATAAAGCTAATGACATCATTATTGTTTAAATGTTTAACATGTGGCATAGTTAGCATTTATATTTTAAACACTCACTGTTGTCGTAGAGGCCTGTGTTTCATGTGACACACACATGCACACACAGATACACTCACACACCCCCTTTGTTGTCTGTTGAGGTGCCTTATGTAATCAATACAAGGAGAAGCTCATGGCCCATTTTTATAAAATTTATTTTATGGTTTTGTTTTTAAATGATTATAGCTTATAATATATGGTATGACAGATAATTGGCCATACCTTTATTTTATACTCAGTCTTCACTCAGAAACCGTGTCCTAGTCATTAACATCATTGCTATGGAAATACACAATCAGGTTTATGGTGTGCTGAGAACCCATTGCTCTGAGTCCTGAATGATAAGTAGGTGACCAGCAGAGGATGGGGGAGGGATCCAGGCAGAGAAAACAAAATGAAAAAAGACATGCAGATACAGAAAACCCTAGTGTATTTAAGGAAAGGTAGGTGACATTGTGGCTACATCACCGAGTCTACTGAAGAGTGAAATAGGAGAGCTTTGGGGAAGAGTGGTGTGATTGCTGATTTTATGTGTCCGCTTGGCCGTATCATTCTGGGTGCCAGTATGGATTCGTTATTGTCTTTACATGGATATCAGTATGGTTAAAGGAGATGTGTATGGATGCCTGGTTGACAAAGGGTAGACTGTGAAGGTTAATTTTATGTGTCAGCTTGGCTAGGCTAGGGGTCCAGTTGTTTGTTCAACCACTAGCCTAGATGTTGCTGTGAATGGATTTTGTAGGTGGGATTAACATCATGACCAGCTGACTTTAAGTAGAGCAGCTTATTCTCCATAACGTGAGTAGGCCTGATTGAAACAACTGAAGGCCTCAAAAGCAAAGAAATTTCCCAGAAAGGAAGGAATTTTGCCCCAAGACTGTGACATAGAATCCTGCCTGAGTTTTCAGCCTGCCTGCCTGCCTGATGCGTTTGAAATTCAAAACAAGCATCAAGTCTTACCTGAATTTCCAAGATGCCAGCTTGCCTGACAAATTTCGGACATGCCAGGCCCCCCACAACTACATGAGCCAGTTGCTTAAAACAAACCTCTCTACAGATATATATATGGGGTAGGGGGGGAGCAGAGAGGCGTCTCCCTGCCAATCTTAATCTTAGCTTCCCTGTGTCCTGGGACAGGCAAGTACACCTGACCTGACCAGATGAGGGTTTAGTGCACAGGCTCCTTGGAGAAGAGAAAGTCTGTGTGTCTGGTGAGGCAGGGAGAATAAGGAGTCCTAGTCATGGGTGAATGAGGCAGAGGAGCTAGAAGAGTAAAGGCAAGAAGAAATACTTGAACTTAGGAAGGAATCATTCTCCTGCTTCCTGGTGCTCCTTCCATACAAAATAGGGCCACTATCGGATTTAGTTCCCAGGGAGGGGGCTAGTAGGAGGTAAGGTTGGAGTCCAGGTCAAGGAGATTGAGCGCTTGCCCAGAAAATCAAGGCAATATCCCTCAGAGTCCTGTAGAAAACGGCAGCACTCAAACTGGATGGTTTACCTTAGACTACAGTGCGAAGAGATCTCTGAAGTACATGAATGCTGAAGGGCGGGGGGGTGGCAGATGAATAGGAGACAAGAAGGAAGAAGAGAAAGTGACCAGGATTGGGTAGAGTCTGCAGGTACTGAAACTTTGGACAAGTCCTCATCAAAGATGATGCCAAAAAAAAAAAAAAAAAAAAAATGATGACTAAGGTGATGAAGTGAATGAAAACATGAGATAATGATGCTGAGACTGGGAACCACGAAGTTAATGCCCATGACAGGAAATCCACCAGCTGTGACATAGGTGCTAACTCAGGAAAGCTGGAGGAGGGAGCTGCACGGCACACCTCTGAAAGCTGTTGCTCTTGTGATCACAGACATGTTCAGTCCACAACTCCTGGTCAAGTCATGGCTCTAGAAAACACGGCAACATCGGAACCAAGCATGAGCAGGAAGGAATCATTCGAGAACATAGCCTCAATAGTGACCCCAGGCCACTAGTATCAAAGCCCAGTGACCACCAATGACAAAGAAATGGATAAAACACCTAAGCCCTATTATCATTTTGGGTAAACTGAAAGATGAGTAGAAGAGATCTATGAAGGAGAAGCTAAAGGATAAGAAAAAAGAAGAATGTGGGGAGTTGAGTGACTCGACAGAGTGGTGAAGCCCTGGCATCCCTAAGATCAGGAAGAAGTGAATGGCGGCAGCTCTGGTCTGTGTGTGAACTCAGCAGGGATCTGTAATCACGGCTGAGCCACCCTCTTCTGGGTAGTGATCTCTAGGTTTAGAAAAGAAGAACCTTATTAGTGGTAGTACCAGTTCCTTACCTCCAGAATGAGAATTTCTTTCTCCATATCAAGAGAACGGCTAATCTTCATGCAAAGGAAGAGGAGCGAGGTAGCAATGGCTGTCTCTTCTTGCCCCCTTCCACACTTAAGTGTGCCCTTCCCCTATAAATTCATCTGCAGGTGTGAAGTGCCTATAGGTCCTCATCCCCCGCCACCCCACCCAGGGCATATCACCAGTCCAGGCTGGGCTGCCCTAGACTGTGCCCCAGAATCCAGTCCACACAGCATCTCAGAGAGATTCAGTAGTTGTCTAGGCTACTCAGAGCTTGGTCTTGAACCAGGTCCAAAGACTGAGACCCAGGATGAGACCTAGAGACATCACGATCTCTCCTCTCACCCAGATCAAACAAGGGGAGGGGACAAAGCCAAACCAAAATCCAAATCCAAAACATTCCAGTGCACAACCGTAGGTTAAGACAGACTTGAAGAGACAAGGGATGAGGCCACTCTCCCACTGGTGTCATCATAGAGGGTCCTGTAGTCCCTTCTCTCGGGCTCCTGGAAGGGAAAAGACTCAGATGAGGGAGAGGGGGAAAGTCCTGAACCTAGATCCTTCTTTTCTGTGTTATGCTAGGAAAAGAAAAGCCTAGTCCCTTTGTTTCTACATTATCCTGGCAGGAATTCTGAACTAAAGACCATGATTTCTGATTAAGTCTGTGCCCGAGGCTCCTTGCCAAATAAAGGAGGGAAGCATCATATGTCCATGTCACTGTGGCCATAGGAGGTTATTTTTTAAAGAGTTTTATTTCACATGTAAATGTATCAGAGGTCTAAGTAGTAATCAAGAGGTAGCTTTTTCCCAGAGAAAACAAGAAATTGTGGCCTTCGAGTTCACACATGAAGGACCCTTTAACCACTACCATGCACAACTTCACTTCAACCCTGGCACTGTTTACCCCAGAACAATGGAGGGAGGGGCCTACTCTGTCCCCCTCCCCCATTTGGCCCTGGGGCCCAGGGTTGCTGCTAGTGGGAATCTGTACACTAGATCTCTACAAAGATGACCAAAATTCAGTAACACAATTTGTGAAACGGGAAATTAGGCAGGGCTTTTGTAGTGTCTACATGACAAATTCTAGTGCTTGCTTTATTTTACTTTTGAAAATAAATATGCATATATATTATATATAAATATTTGAATGCTATGTATATGTATGAATGTATATATATTCCATTAAATAAATTATATGTGTATATACGTGTGTATATAAAATATAAATATGTATATATACATTATATATGTGTATATATACATATATATTAATATATATGCATATATGAGTGTATATATATGTGTGTACATTTCCATTTTGAAAAGTAGAAGGCAGTGTTTAAAAGTCAGCAAAGGCCTAAACATCTTCAATGTCAGTTCAGAGGATGACTCCTACTGCCACCTGGTGGCAACATACCTAAAATTAAGAATCCAAAAAGGTGCTCAGGATCATCTTCTAGCTCAGGAAACACTTGGTCATTACACAGCAAGTTCTAAAACACAGAGAATGCCCAGATTTTGATTTATACGTACATCTGTATAGGAGTTGCGGTGGGTATGAGGAGAGAGATGGGCAAGGAATGGTATAACATTTAGAAATGAACACCAGCCCTTCAAGGTAGACAGGAAGGCATGCATCACTATTTTTAAATTTTTTACAATTAAAGCAAAAGAGAGAGAAAGGGTATTGGTAGGAATATTTTTAAGGTAGTAAAGGTATGCTTATGTCTGTACACTGAAGAAAAGAATTAGTAGAGAAAAGAATATTGAAGGTACAAGGAAGAAAATGGAACTTTGAGGATGTGCAATACCTGAGGGGATGGGGGAAGGAGTGGGACCAGGAGCATTTGACCAAATTCAATACTCACTCATTATTATAAATACTAAATGAAATCGAAATTGATAGTTTGTAAGATGAATTGAGAACATTTTTTAAAACTTATTTAATTTATTTATTTTTGGCTGCATTGGGTCTTCGTTGCTGCGTGCGGGCTTTCTCTAGTTGTGGTGAGCGGGGGCTACTCTTCGTTGCAGTGCGCAGGCTTCTCATTGCGGTGGCTTCTCTTGTTGTGGAGCACGGGCTCTAGACGTGCGGGCTTCAGTAGTTGTGGCACGCAGGCTCAGTAGCTATGGCTTGTGGGCTCTAGAGCGCAGGCTCAGTAGTTGTGGCGCACGGGCTTAGTTGCTCCGTGGCATGTGGGATCTTCCCGGACCAGGGCTCGAACCCGCATCCCCTGCACTGGCAGGAGGATTCTTAACCACTGCACCACCAGGGAAGTCCCAAGAACATTCTTAATGTAAAAATATTCATTGTTCTTATGAGCTGAATTGTGTCCCCTTCAAAATTTATATATTGAAGGCCTAACCCTCAGTATCTCAGGATGTGACAGTATTTGGACATAAGGCCCTTAAAGAGGTAATTAAGTTACAATGAGGCCACTAGGGTGGCCTAATCCAAGCTGACTGTTGTCGTTATAAAAGGAGGACATTTGGACACAATGAGAGACACCAGGGGTGTGTGCACAAGGAGGGAAATCCATATGAGGACACAGGGAGAAGGCGGCCATCTGCAAACCAGGCAGGGGGTCCTCCGGAGAAACCATCATATGGACACCTTGATCTCGGACTTCTAGCCTCCAACACTGTAATAAAATAAATCTCTGTTGTTTAAGCCACCCAGTCTGTAGCATTTTGTTATGGCAGCCCTAGCAAACTAATACAGATGCATTCCTATTAAAACCTGAACCAAGAACAGAATGCCCATCATCTCTTCTATTACTTAATATTGCATAGAAGGGAGAAGAAAATGCCATTAGACAAGAGAAAGGATTTAGAGGCAGAAGAATCAGAAAGGAAATGGTAAAACTACCTCTACGTGCAGACGATATTACTATATATCTGGAAATGCCAAAAGAATCAATGAAAATACACTAAAAATAATACCAGTAGAATTGCGGGAATAAAATTAGAAATCAATATACTTCATACAAACAGTAACCTGTTAGAACGTATAAAAATAGATCTCATTTCAGTAGAAAAGTAAAATAAATTCCTAAGCAAAAATCTAACAAGAATTTTACAAAACCTATATGACTAAAGGTATAAGCACACCTAAAAAGCACAAAGAAAAATAGAAAGACATTTCATGTCCTTGGGTTGAAATATTCAACGAAAATATATCAATTCTAAGTTTGTTTATAATACAATTTCAATAAAAATAGCATCAGGTTTTTGTTTCAGGAGGAATGCACACTGATTATAGAGTTTATATGAAAGAATAAACAAGCAAAAGTAGCATGAAAAATCCTGAACACACACATTGTTTAGAAGCTAACCCTAACAGGTATGCAAACAATATAAAGCTTCTATAACTAAAACAAGTTGGTGTTAGTTAGCACATGAATAGAATGGTATTGATAGAATGTTGAAATAGAACATAAAGTTCACATATAGACCTGAGAATAGAAATGTAATATATGATGATGGTAGCATCTCAAATCATCAGGGAAAAAATGGGTTCCCAATTTTTATAATAGCAATGATACAACTGGATAGCCATATGAAAAGTAATAAAATTAGATTCATTTTTCAACCATAAGCAGTATAAATTTCAAATGTATCCAAACATATATACTTGTATCTCAGACAAAAAGCTAATGTCTTTAATATAAAGAGCTTCTAAAAACTGAGACTCTAAACACCTACAACCCAAGAGAAATTGGGCAAAAGATATGAAGAGAGTTCAGAGAAAATAGAAATATTAATGGTTTTTAAACATATGAAAAGATGCTCAAACAAGAAATGCACATTAAGACTACAGAAAAGATACTTCAAGAAAAACTGGGGTTGAGACTACCTTTTCCAACCATGATGGAGCAACAAGTTCAGACTCTCCTTATGCCTTAAACAGCTAGACAAATAGAATATATGAAACAACTGTTTCCAGACATTGACAAAAGGCAACAGAAGAATTTAATTCAGGGGAAAAAAGAAAAACAAATGTGATCACTTTGATTTTCTTCCTAGAGGCAATTTTCAAACAGGGGTGTCAGGAAAGGGAAGCAAACCAAGCTCGGTAGTCTCACTGAACTGAGGAGACAGATGCTGGAGTTCAGCCAGCCCAAGCAGCTAGAATCCGTAGAGCTGAATAGTGAAGCCGAGGGAGCTACGCAAACAAGAACTCCACAAACCTTCTAGATGAGACTTTGGCTCAATACCAAATCTGAGTAGAGTTAAAGTCCATGTGGACAGGTTTTAAAAAAGAAAAAGAGCTTCTTGGACAAAACCAATTACCAGAGAGCAATAAGCAGCTCACACAGCCTGTCACCATTCGAATTACTACCAGCCAGAGAGAAGAGATTTCCATAAACGCATGGGGCATACCCTAGGCTATTCTAGATGTACCCTAGAAAAGCTCAAAAACAAACTTCAAAGGGTGGAACTGATTCTAAAGATAAGTAAAACCTGCCAGAAGAAAGCCCAGCACACTTTAAAGGAATACAATAAAATCCAGCATTCAACAGCATAAAATCTATAATGTCCACATCCAGTCAAAACTTACTAGATATGGAAGAGGTAGAAAAATGTGGCCTGTAAACAGCAGGAAAATAAGTCAACAGAAAAAGCCCAGAAATGACAGAGATGATGGAATTGGCAGATAAGAACTTTACAATTAGCTATGATAAATATACTCAATATGCTCAGTAATTTAAAGGAATAAATAGGCATGCTAAAAGAAATGGAAGAGCTTTTAAATTTTTATTTTATTTTTTATTGAGGTATAGTTGTTTCACAACATTATATGTTACAGGTGTACAACATAGCAACTCACAATTTATAAACATTATATTCTGTTTATATTTATTATAAAATATAGGCTATATTCCCAGTGCTGTACAATATATCCTTATAGCTTATTTATTTAATTTATTTTTTTAATGTTTTTTAAATTTAATTTAATTTTTTATACAGCAGGTTCTTATTAGTTATCTATTTTTTTTAACATCTTTATTGGGGTATAATTGCTTTACAATGGTGTGTTAGTTTCTGCTTTATAACAAAGTGAATCAGTTATACATATACATATGTTTCCATATCTCTTCCCTCTTGCGTCTCCCTCCCTCCCACCCTCCCTATCCCACCCCTCCAGGCGGTCACAAAGCACCGAGCCCGATATCCCTGTTAGTTATCTATTTTATACATATTAGTGTATATATGTCAATCCCAATCTCCCAATTCATCCCACCATCACCACCACCCCGCCACTTTCCCCCCTTGGTGTCCATACGTTTGTTCTCTACATCTGTGTCTCTATTTCTGCCTTGCAAACTGGTTCGTCTGCACCGTTTTTCTAGATTCCACATATATGTGTTAATATACGATGTTTGTTTTTCTCTTTCTGACTTACTTCACTCTGTATGACAGTCTCTAGGTCCATCCACGTCTCTACAAATGACCCAATTTTGTTCCTTTTTATGGCTGAGCAATATTCCATTGTATATATGTACCACATCTTCTTTATCCATTCATCTGTCAGTGGCATTTAGGTTGCTTCCATGACCTGGCAATTGTAAATAGTGCTGCAATGAACATTGGGGTGCATGTGTCTTTTTGAATTATAGTTTTCTCCGGGTATATGCTCAATAGTGGCATTGCTGGGTCATATGGTAATTCTATTTTTAGTTTTTTAAGGAACTTCCATACTGTTCTCCACAGTGGCAGTATCAATTTACATTCCCACCAACAGTGCAAGAGGTTCCCTTTTCTCCACACCCTCTCCAGCATTTGTTGTTTGTAGATTTTCTGACGATGGCCATTCTGACTGGTGTGAAGTGATAACCTCATTGTAGTTTTGATTTGCATTTCTCTAATAATTAGTGATGTTGAGCATCTTTTCATGTGCCTCTTGGCCATCTGTATGTCTTCTTTGGAGAAATGTCTATTTAGGTCTTCTGCCCAATAAATGGAAGATATTTTTAAATGGAACATCTAGATGCTTAAAAATATATAATATCTGAAGTGAAAAAAATCACTTGATTGTATTAACATCAGATTCAACACTGCAGGAGAAAATATCAATGCACTTGAAGACATTCAAGGCAGTAGAATCTATCTAAACTGAAACACAGGAAAAAGACTAGTATAAAAATGAATAGAGCCTCAGTAACCTATGGAACAATATCAAGCAGTCTAACGTAGGTGTAATTTGAGTCCTAGCAAGAGAAAGGAGGGAAAGAGAAAAATATTTAAACGTATAATGGCTAAAATTTTCCAAATTAGATGAAAACTATATACCCACACATCCAAGGAGCCCAATGCATCTACAAGCAGAATAAACAAAAATAAAACCACACAAAGCTACATCATAGTCAAATTGATGAATATCAGTCATAAAGAGAACATTTTAAAAGCAACCAGAGGAAAAATAGCACATTATATACAGAGGAACAAAATAAGAATGACTACAGACTTCTCATCAGAAATGCAAAAGATGCAAGCAAAAAGATAATGGAATGGCATCTTGAAAGTACAGAAAGAAAAAAAATTTGTCAGTCTTGAATTCTGTATTCAGTGGAAATATCTTTCAGAATTGAAGGTGAATATGGCGATATATGTATACATATAGCCGATTTACTTTGTTGTACAGCAGAAACTTACACAATATTGTAAAGCAGTTATACTCCAATAAAGATAAAAAAGAAAAAAAGAATTGCAGGTGAAATAAAGTTTTCATATAAACAAAACCTTAGAGAATCTGCTGCCAACTGACTGTACTACAAAAAACATTAAGAGAAGTTCTCTAGGCAGAAGGACAAAAGATACCAGATGGAAAACTGGGGAGCCCCTAAAAGTGTAAAAATTAACCTTGGAGTTACAATGTAGATATAAACTTGGAGAGCACCTAAAATTGTAAAATGTGTGGATAAATATAAAAGACATTTCTCTCAATTTTTAATATGCTCAGAAATAAAGCAAGGAAAGATGGTAGAAAGGGAGGGGCATAATATCATGGATTCTCAATATATTGCTGTCCACTAGAGAAAGTAAGCTCCTTGAGGGCAAGGATTTTGTTTGTTTTGCTTAGCACTGTATCGCTAGTACCTAAAATAGCCCGTGGCATAGGGCAGGTGCTCAACAAAAACTTCCAGAATGAATAATTCAAGAAAAAAGGGGGGAGGGGCATGGGCTGCAAATTTAGGTAGTGGTGAGGTTAGGCCTCATTGTGAAGGTAGTATTTGTACAAATACTTGGAAAAGACGCAGCCAGAGTTGTGCTTGGTAATGTCAGCTATTCTAATGTCTGGGTAAACATGGCTCAATGAAACATCCCTCCTAGGCAATACACTTCTATCGTGCACTTCAGTAACCATACCTTAACCCAAAGCAAAGAAAAATTGAGATATATTGAGAGTTTAGAGGAGCAAAAATTCTTTCTGAACATTTTAAGAAATCATACGTCATTTCATGAAGGTATCTATGTATACCTAATTCTGTTCTCCAAACACCCAGCCCTGGCATCTCTAAATTCCATACATTATATAACTGACTTCAGGAAGGGATATGATAAATTTATTTCTTCAAGGACTAATAAAGCTGGTATTTGACCACCTGTGATCCACTTTCCTTATTAAGGACACTTTTATTTTAATGAAGACAGACCTTTCAGCCAAAGCAATAAATCTCAATTTGGGGAAATTAAAGCCTCAGCTATTGGGTGGGTTAGATATATTTCTGGTCAGAGTTAAGTGCTGGAGTCCCCTTGGAGAAGTTATGGAATCATAATATAAGGGCCAAAACCCATCTTCTTCAAGGCCGTTTGTGTTTATGAGTACTTATCAATGATTGATTATATTTCTCTGTGGCCAATATTCGACAAAAAGTCAGAAGTAATGGTGGCTTATTTATAGATTTTCACTTAGAATTTTGCTACATCCTTCAATATCATTAATAAATCCCAATCCCTGTCCTCAATCCCACTGCACAAAATTTACATTAGAGAAAAACAGTGCTTGTTTCAGCAACACATATGCTACAAAGAGAGGAAAAACAATTTATTATCACAAACTTCCAATAAGCCCCAGAAGGCAGACTCTCCTGGGACTCAGGAGCAAATAAGACTTCAGGGGCTCATTAAAAGTTGACTTTTCTCTACAAACCTTTGAGGGCTCTTGTCTGGATGACGCAGCATCAGGGAAAGTTCCTCTGGGCTGATGTCACTTCAGAAACTGTTGCCATAGAAGCATCGTTTCAAATGCATTTCAAAGCTATTAGAGCAACCACTTTTTATGTGTTTGTGCTTTGGGGTTTTTTTTTTTTACTTTATTTTTACTTTTTTTGAGGTAAAATTCATGTAACATAAAATACACCATTTTAAGGTATACATACCATGGTTTTTAGTGTATTCACAGTAATGTGCAACCATCAGCACTGTCTAATCCCAGAACATCCTATTGGCTCAAAAAGAAACCTGGTCACTTCCTACTCCCTCTGCCCCCAGTCCCTGGCAGTCACTAGTCTGCTTTCTGTCTCTATTGATTTGCCTCTTCTGGTCATTTCACATAAATAGAATCATATAATATGCAGCCTTTCATGTCTGGCTTCTTTCACTCAGCTTAATGTTTTCAAGGTTTGTCCATGTTGTAAACATCATTTTTAGGGCTGTATAATATTCCATTAAATGGATATACTACATTTTATTTATCCATACATCTGTTGGTGGACATTTGGGTTGTTTCCACTTGGGGGCTATTATAAATAATGCTGCACGAAGGTCGGCCAGAGGTGAGAGCTTAGGGTCTTCTCAGGTCTTTTCTGAGCATGTGCCCAGCCCTAGCCATGTGTGTGGCCTTCCAGGTTCCCAGGAATACATGGGCTCTTTTCAAAGCCCTTATTTTCAAAAACATCTCATTCCCTAGTCTTTCCTCCCAAGATCTTTGGTTAATCTGTTGTTTGCCCCAACTGTTATCCCTTGCCCCAGGTCGCACTGACTAATACATTTGCCTTTAAATGTTTTCCACACATGGCCTCCTCCCCCTGTAGCCCCATCAGCCGGTGGGAGGAGTCCAGGTTAGGCAAACTAGAGGCAAGCCCTTTCATGATCCTTCAGAGAGCCACCAGATAGGTCAAAACAAACAACCACAGTTCTTGGAGAATAAGGTCTGTTATGCTCCTTCCAGTACTGGCACTTATACCAGGAATGCGAGCTGCTGTCTTCAAGGCCAATGCTGAGCTGCAGCAAGGATGAGTTAAAATGCCACAAAACTGTCTTACCAAGATTAAGCTTTTTTTCTTGATTGTGTTCTCCTGGTTGCTACAAGCTTCTGGTTAGTATCCAGAGTCCCAAGAAAGTTTATTTTGAAAGTTTTTGCCAGTTTATTTATTGCTTTTGTCCATGAAAGGACTTCGGAAGTTCCCTGCTGTGCCATTTTGGCTGACAGCACTTTAGACTCAACCCCTTTCAAATCTGATGCATCCCACTTGAATTACAAATTATATGGCCCTGCTAAGTATTCAGAAAATAAACTTTGGAATCAGTCTGATCTCAGTACAAATCCTGGCTCTGCCACTTCCTAGCTGTATTAAATTTGTTTAACCTCTCACTGAACTTCAAATCCCTTGTCTTAAAATGTGGATAAGAAACACAACTCAGAACTGTAGTTTTGAATAAATGGTGCCATTTGGGGCACCACAATTTAAGGTATAAAGCTTATGGTGCAGTGCGGAGTTCCCTGTCTTTACCACTGTAATTTGAAGCCTACAGGAGCATGGTTGGGACAGGTATTGCTAGCGGAGTGTGTGTGTGTGTGTGTGTGTGTGTGTGTGTGTGTGTGTGTGTGTGCGCGATGGAAGGGGAATCATATAAAACCACGTATTTTAAAAGGCAGCCCAATAAAGCAAGCTTTGAACAGTATATGTAATATGATCTCAGTTCAGAAAAAGAAAGGTATATGTATGCATACAAAAATATCGGGAAGGATAGACATTAAGTAATTAAGAATGTAGAGGAAATACGGTGTTTTTAATTTCTCATTTTTTCTTATTTACTTATATTTTCTCATTTCTTCATGCACGTATATTGCTTTTGAAATCTTAAAAAATGCTTATGAAATACAGCAATAAGATCCCATTTACCCCCAGAAATTCAGTAAACCTATTTTACTTTAAAAAAATAAAGTCCTACACAAAAGTATGTTATAGCAAAACAGCATGTGACCGAGAGGACAGGATGGGCTGGTGTCAGAAGTCCTGGGTTCTAGGGCATGCCCAGGTCTGCCTCTTGCTAGCTATGTGACCTTGGGTAACTTGAGTAACTTCTTGAGCTTCTGTTTCCTAGAAAATGAAAACAATAATGCAGCATTCCTCTTTCTCCCTATGCCATACTGATAATAAGACATCAAGAGTAAGACAACATGCCTGAGAGACACAGGTGTACAGATTTAAAAGGCTACAAACTAGAGCAGTGGTTCTCAAATGTTAATGTATATCAGAGTCACCTAGAAAAGCTGTTACGACTGAGATTGTCAGGCCTCACCTCCAGAGTTTCCAGTGGGTCTGGGGTGGGGCCCAAGGCTTTGTAAGTTCCTGGGCAGTGCTGATTGATGCTGGTCTGGGGACCACACACTGAGAATCATTAACTAGAGGCAAAGAAAAAAAGCACAGACTCTTCAGGTTCGAGCTCCAAGTCACCTCTTTTAGTTCTGTGACTTTGAACAAACCTCTTCATCTATCTACACATGAGTTTCTTCACCAATTAAAAAATATATATATTATAGTTCTTGCTAATAAATAAATCTGCCTCCAAGATTTTTATGAGGATTAAAAGATTTAAACTTGTGAAAAGAATGCATAAACTCTACCGAATTATGCAAATGGCATTAATTATGTAAGTTAGGCAACTAAAGTAGCTAGAATTTAAATTATTTTTATTTTAGGAAGTACATCTCAGACACAGAGATGTCCGTCAGTTTAGATTCCCAGTGGTAAAGATCCACGCTTCTAGCAAAGCACGTCTGAAATTTGAGTCCGTTGCCACTGCAGATGGAGATCACAGTGCCTTGCTTAAGTACCATGATAGAAACATGAAATAATAATAATAACACAACAGTCTAAACTGACTGAAACTTGGTGTTTTTTCAGGCACTGTAGTAATTTAAAATTCACAGTCCTATGAAGTAGCTGTGTAATAATTCCCAACTTGTAGCTGAAAAAGTTTGGGCTTCACATAGTCAAAAAATTTGCTCAGGGTTACACAGCAAAGATTAGAATCAGGGTTTCTAAGTAATATGCTTATAATGCTATTTGTTGATTCATCTAATTTAAACATAATTCATTGATTTATGGCCTAGAATAATAGCTAACGCATAATAGTTATTTTACCATTATTTGCTTAGGGAATTTCTGCCAATTCAATTTGATTGGGACTTAGGTCTCTTGTATTCCCCATCCTCACTTCTCCTCTCCTTTCCTCCCAACATGGGTACATCACAGTTTTCATTTCTCAACATTTAATGTTTACCGTACTACGATTATGTTTCCTTACTTGCTCCATTTTACTTTTTCCCAGAGTAGATATTGTCCCCATGGTTTTCTATGTGCCTCTTCTTAATATTTCCACATACCCCAATCTCAGGGATAGAATGTGACATGAGAAAAGGAATTCAAGGACAAACAGACTTCTTGGGACCCCAATGTAAAGGGCACAGAGCATAGGGGAGTCTGGTTCCCCACTTAAATCATTCTCTTTTGATCTGTGAATGTCATATTCTATTTCTAGTTCCACCTACTTCTAACCTGACTTAACCTGAATTTTCCTGAGCTCCTCTGAGCACAAAAGGAGCAATAGATCTCATCTTTTTTTCTTAATTCCCTTATTTTATTCAGAATAAACTACATTCCAAGCCTAATTTGCCCAATTTGTTAAACTACAAAATTTTTCTGATTCCCCAATTTTTCAAGCTACAAAACTCTCAGTTGCTATAATTTAATCTGTCTTTAGTAGAACAGTGCCTTCAGTCTAGGGTCAGAGATGCTGGCTTTTCAGCAATCATAGGACTTAAGCCCAATTACCAATTTGTTGGATTCAATTTCATATGCAAAGCAAACCTAGTTGTTGGCATAAATACATAAAGTGCTATATCCTACTTCATCTTTTATTTTCAATACATATGCCCACAAGCATATATACAATTTTTCACAAATACATAACTGTGATAACATGCATGTGTTTCGTGGGTGTGTATAATCCCTTGTTATTTATTCTTTTCCTTCTTCTTTGGCTACCTTGGGCCATGCCACACACAGGCCACGTACAGGCACCTAAAACACAGTTTCTTCATGGTCTTCTTTTACATCTGGTACATTAAAATTCAATTTGTCAAGCTCCATTAACACTGATATGCATGGCCTATCGGGGTGCAGATTATACTCCTTTTTGGAATGGTTTCTCAGGAACCACCACGTGATGCTCTCACCCCAACTACTGCCCTCCAATTTAGCTGGTAATTAACCTCCCCAAAGTAGGATACCTGTTGAGTTAAATCACAGAGCTTCAAGTCCAGGGGAAAACTAAGGTCAATTTCCAGATGCCTAATGACAATTCACATGTCTATAGCAACTGAGCATCTGAAAAAATATTTGCATATGCATTATCCCATTTTGTGCTTACAACGAACCTTCCGAGTTGATACTTTTATTTCTTATTTTATAGGTAAGGACATGACTTGTCATTCAGTAAGTAGTATAAGCATACCACACTATACTCCCTGGATTTGGGATAATGTCAGCTTTACATTATCATGTTCTGGTGACTATTTTGGAATTGACTATACGAAAAAAGAGATTAAAATTCTGAAGCGAAAAAAAAAAAAAATTCTGAAGCGAAGTGCATGTCCAAGAAATGGAGATTTTTAACTCTAAATGTATGAAGTTGTAGGCAGTAAAAACTCCAGGCCTTGCCCATTTCCTCTAACCCTGCTGGTCTCTGAAACACTGCCCACCTGGTCTGACTCCTAACAAACATTAGTAGTAGTGAGATGAATAAAACACAAGAAACAGTTAGGTGCGGGGAGATGCTCATACCTGGCCTAACCACAGGACTCCCACTTGGAAGAGAATGGCTGCAGCAAAGCATTCTACAGGGACAGAGTTCATTCTTAGGGAATCAACAAGGCAGCCAGGGCTCCAGCTCCCTCTCTTTCAGGGAGCGCCATAGTGGGGTTCCCAGTCTTGATTGCTCTAACTTTTCTTAATTCTCAACTTCACACTCCCGTATACTACTTTCATCAGAAATTCATCATTTGTGGATCTCTGCAGCTGCTCTGTTATTACCCCTAAAATACTGATGAACTTTGTATCAAAGAAGAAGGTCATCTCCTTTGAGGTCGGCTTGTCACAGCTCCACTTCTTGCTCGTATTTGTCATGGCTGAGGGCTACATGCTGACCCATGACCTCTGTGTCATCATAGCTCATCAGCTCCTGCTGGTAGTTGCAGTATTTGTAATGGGGTTAGTTAGTTGGTTCAACCATAGACATTGTGCCTTGTATTAAAATTGTCCTTTGTGAGTTATTCATCAGTCATTACCTCTCTCATCCATTATCTTGTATAATATTGATATGACAATTTTCTCTTTGACTTGATTCAACGTTGGAGTCACTAGATTAACAGTCCTTGTTTCCTATGCATTTTCTCTTCCGCATCCTCCACATCAGCTTCATAGAGGGCAAGTCCACAGCCTTTAGCAGAAGCTCTGGGATTTTTCTCTGGGTTTGATGCATTCATGCTTCTTCCTGGTTCTCTCTCAGACTGCTTGCTCTGGGAGAAGCCAGCTGCCATGTAGTGAGAACATGGAGTTCTTCTTGAGGTTGACCTATGGAAAGGGTCACGTGATGAGGAAATGAGGCTGCCTGCCACACGGAGGGCTTCTGCCAGGAGCCGTGTGAGTGAGCCTCTGGGACATGAGTCCTCCAGCACCAACCAAGCCTTCAGATGACTGTAGCCCCAGCCAATCTCTTAACTTTAACCTGATGAGAGACCCTGAGCCAGAGCAACCCAGCTAAGCTGCTACCAAACTCCTGACCTACAGAAACTGGGGGATGATAATGTTTATTGTTTTAAGCTGATAAGCTTTGAAGTAATATGTTACACAGAAATAATTAATGCACATATGAAGAGATATTCAACTCATGAATTATCAAGAGCAATGCAAATTAAAATAACACGATATCACTTTATACCAACAGCTCTCAAACATTTAATCTCAGGACCCCTTTGCACTCTTAAAAAATATCAGGGCTTCCCTGGTGGTGCAGTGGTTGAGAATCTGCCTGCTAATGCAGGGGACACGGGTTCGAGCCCTGGTCTGGGAGGATCCCACATGCCGCGGAGCAACTAGGCCCATGAGCCACAACTACTGAGCCTGCGCGTCTGGAGCCTGTGCTCCACAACAAGAGAGGCCGCGACAGTGAGAGGCCCGTGCACCGCGATGAAGAGTGGCCCCCGCTTGCCACAACTAGAGAAAACCCTCGCACAGAAACGAAGACCCAACACAACAAAAATAAATTAATTAATTAATAAACTCCTACCCCCAACATCTTCTTTAAAAAAAAAAAAAAAAATCAAGGACCAAAGAGCTTTTATATATGTGAGATATATCAACTTATATTTACCATGTTAGAAATTAAAACTGAAAATCTTTAAAGATTCATTTTAAAATAAGAATAACAAACCTATTACATAAATATTTTTGTGAAAAGTAACTATATTTTCCAAAATAAAACAAAAATTTAGTGAGAAGGGTGACACTGCTTTATAGTTTTGCAAATCTCTTTAATACCTGGCTTAATAAAAAACAGATGGAATCTCATATCTGCCTCTACATTCAACCCATTGAAAAATCACATATCATGTAGCCTCCAGAAAAGTTTACATTCATGCAAGAATGAGAGTTAAAGGCCAAATACTGCCAATATTCGTGTGAAAAGAGTTTTGACCTTGCAGGCCTCCTAAAAGGGCTTCAGGGACTCTCAGGGGTTCCTGGACCGCACCCTGAGAAGCCCTGCTTAACATCCAACAGAGTGACAAAAATTTTTAAGTTAGATGGTTCTAACTGTTGGTGAAGATGTGGAAATATAAGAAACTATGCATTACAGCTGTTCTAGGAGCAATATGATATCACCTAAGACAAGTTAAGTATATGTTGCCCTACGATCTAGAAATTCCAGTCTTTGATGTATATCCCAATTGAATTCTGTCATAGAACCACAGGGGAAATGTGCATTACTGTGGTATAAGGAGTACAGGCAAGATGAATACTCGTCAACAGGCAAGCAAGTAGATAAAATGCAGTGTTTTGCAGCAGTGGAAACAATATATTATCTGTGTACATAGCCACATTGATGGACTTTTAGGGGTACAGAGACAAGTTTTTTTTTAAAGTAAGAAACCATAAAATATAAAACATAAAATCACTTACGTGTATTAAAATTATAACGCACAGACTTTCAGGCAAAGTTCAGTGTGTTATAACAGGCAACTGTTCCTGTAGCCATAGCAGAAAAGGCTGTATTAATTACGAAAACTATGTTTTGTGGATATCAGGAAGTCGTGGAAGAAATGAAGACAAGATGAATTGAATTAAAATTCCACAGGAGATAGAACCATTTTGAGGTAACAAGACAATCTTCAGGGAGTTTTCCCCTGGAGGAAGTTCCTGCCTCTGGGTGCCAACCCCCCTTTGTTCTCGGTCCAGGCAGGGGGCTTTTGCCAGGGAAAAATGAACCATCAAAGCTCTTAGTGGTAGTTACAAGGTGGAGTGACAATAGGAAATTTGAGAGACTTCAAATGCATGCCCAGTCTTCCCCACAGGACATTTCCTGAGCACTGGGGCTGTGTGGACTAGACTAAAAGCCTCTAAAATGCAAAGTGAAATCTACACTCTGTGCTAATTATGAAACAAATACACTACAAAGGGAAGGGTCCTGCATGAAAGTCACTGATCAGACTCACTGAGGCAGTCTCTCCTTCAAAGCATTTGCCAGGTTGAGAAGCTAAATGCAGCAGGAGGCTAACGAGCTACACTGAAATCCTCTGAAGAGGAAAATAGACCTTCTCACAGTCTTTCAGAGCTTAAGAGACAAAGACCCAACAGGCTCACTCAAAATCTTGGAAAGATCAGGCTCTAGCAATAGGAAAAACTAAATGTACACTGACTCTTACTAAAACTCCAGCGCAGACCTACGTCAGCTCAGACCCTGATTGGATTCAGTGGTCAGTTCCTCACCCTACATGACTAATAGAAGAAAGGGGAACCGTCTTTGGTAAAAGACAGGATCATCCAGAGCATCTCTGATTCCTGTGGTCCTTTATCCACAGTGTTCAGCATACAATGCAAGTTCCAAACAGTAATTTTTGCAAAAAGTAGACAATAGGAGCAGATCTACAGATTGCCCCAATCCTGGAGTTAGCAATAAGGGTTTAAAAATAACCGTGATTAATATGATGGAAAAAATAGAAGACGGATAAATTAGATGAAAGTATGGAGATTTCATCAGAAAACTAGGATCTCTAAAAAGAATAAAATGGAATTTTCTGGAGTGAAGACATCCTAGTCCTGATGAGGTGTGTATTACACAGGTGTATGCATTTGTCAAAATCTGTGTATGCATACTTAAGCTTTGTGCATTTCATTGTACATAAATTTTACCTTAAAAAAAACAAACTGTAAACAAATATTGAAGTATAGTTAGTGATGTGCGTGCTGAAGTATTTAGGAAGTAGTATATCAATATTTACAATGTATTATGAAGTACATCCAAAAAAAATTGGATGGTTTATGTGTGGATAGAGGGGTGGATAGAAAAATAGATACATAACAAAGCAAGCCAAGTAAAATGTCATAGAATTAACTGTTATAGATGTTCACTGTAAAAGTCTTTCAACTTTGCTGTATTTTTAAGTTTTTTTCATAATAAGATAGTAATACAATATGATGAGAGAATATTATGAATAATGGTATGCAAATAAATTTGACAATTTGGATGAAAATGGACAATTTCCTCAAAAATTGTGGTTTAAAATATTCCACAAATTCTTTGACACTCCCTTTAAAATGTGGAGCCCAATTCCCATCCCCTTGAATATAGGCTGGATTTCGTGACTTCCTTCTATTGAATAGGAAAAAAATAGAAGTAGCAGTTGAAACTTCAGAGGTTAGGTCATTAAAGCACAGTGGCTCCCGCTTTGCTTGGATCACCCGGTGAGAGGTGGGGAGGTAGGGAGAGACCCACCTGCTGAGGAACTGAGGCCTCCTGCCAACACCCAACAAGGAACTGAGACTCCTAGAAGATATAAATAAAACATGTATCTGGTGATGGTCTCATATGCAGAATATAAAAATAAATTCTGCAAATCATTATTCAAAAGATATACAACCCAAGAGGAAAGCAGGCAAAAGACTTAAACATACACTTCACAAAAGAAGATTTCCAAATGGTCAAAGTGGCCAGCTGCATTCATGATCAGAGAAAACCCCAATCCAATGTCGTTATACACCTTCCAAAATGGCCAGATTGGTTTTAATTGCAAAAACATAAGGAAGTGGAGAAAATAGGACTCTCACAAACTGTTGATAAAAATGCAAATAAATATAACCACTTGGAAAACGAATAAAGATGAACATATGCAAAGCATTATGACCCAGAAATTCCAGTACACCAGTTTTCATGGGTATATAACCAACAGAAATGCATACATATTTTCACCATAAGACACAAGTTAGAATGTTCACAGTAGAATTGTCTTATAAGAGCCAGAAACTAGAACTCAAATGTCCATCAGTTGGTGAATGGACAAACAAGTTGTTGTATTTCTGTGCAATAAAAAGGAATGGAAATCTGACACACACAGCAACATGGATGAATCTCAGAAATATGTTGAGCAGAGAATCCAGTCACAAAAGAATACATACATATGATTCCATTTATATAGAGCACAAAAACAGGAAATAAAACGGATTCTCAGAGATATCATGTAGAGCAATAGAAGGCAAACACAAAAGAGTATATACATACGATTCCATTTCTATAAAGCATAAGGAAGGCAAAATTAATCTATGCTGTTAGAAGTTAGGGTAATGATTATCCTTTGGGAAATGATGGTTATTAGAAAGGAGCACGAAGGTGGCTTCTGGGGTGTAAACTAAACTTCTGTTTCTTGATCAGATGAAAATTTATGGAACACGTGTATATTAATGTATGTATATTATACATCATTAAAATGTAAATTATTTTTAAAAGGCAAAAGAAAATACATGCATATGAACCAATAATATTTGGCAAAATACATTGGGCAAAAACACATATAATAAAAAGATACAGAAAGGGGAGTGTGGAGAGGCTGATGGGGAATAGAAATAAAGGATCCCTTCTCCCGCTGCCAGGCCTGGATCACTGCAGTTAGTACACACAGGACAACTCTGATTCAGAGTTGGCCTCTAGCCCGGGGATGGGGAGAGAGGCAGTGCCAGACCACATACCATATATCTAAAAAATTAGAAGTTATAAATCAAGGAAGCAAACTGTTAAATAAAATATGCTCTATATCTGCCTACCTTGACACATATAGACACACACACACACACACACACACACACACACACACCTTCATAATGATCAGGAATGCCAGGTTCCAATTTAGAATATTCGAACTGCCCAGATCCCTTCTTCCCAACCCAGCTAAGTCCCACATTGCAAGAAGTCTCACAGTTTCATGTGTGGACACCCAGGACTTCTAAATTCCATCCAAACCCCAACAATGAGCCATTCCTAAGGCCCGAGGGTGCACACCAGCAGCATGATCTGCCGATGGGAGAATGTACCTGAGGAAAAGGCGTGCACACGCCCTGGAAGCAGGCTGGGGCCATCTGGGCAGGGAATTACAGCATCCCTGGTGCTGGAAGAGTGGTCTAGGCGCATGGGCTCTGAATGAGCACATCCCCTTGGCCCCATGCACTCCTTGCCTTGTGGGAAGGCCACAGGCAAAGGGGCCCAGTGTGAAAGCCAAGGTCAGGGCCTCTCTTGCCAAGTCTAAGGGCAGTCCTAGAGAGAAGATTACCATATGCCCCAGTGTTTGCTTTTCCACCGACCAAGCCCACCAAATTAAAGCAAGAGCTGACATTTACCCTACACTGTCCAGTTTACAGTACATCTTCCCATACAACGCTCTTCATCAATCTTCACAGTTTTGTACAATCAATATAATACCATTTGACAGATGAGAATACAGAGCCCAAAGTGACTCCCTGCAGTCACGCGATAAAACACAAGTACTGCCAGGTCTCCAGTGGGAGACTTTTCCCTCCAGATTTCAAAAGTCATGTTCTTTCTACTGCTCAACACTGCCACCCATTCCTCAGCTTTCTAGAGAACTGACGGGAGCTTAAAAAAAAAAAGAAATTTAGTAAATATATGGAAATTGTAAATACACAGTTGAAACATTTTAGAAAAAGACCAGAGGCGGGGAAGGGAGTGTAACACCAAACACAGATCAGTTTCTGGGAAAGAGCCTGGGCCCAAAGCAAAAATCATCACTGGGACAAAGAAGACTATGTAGGAGCAGCAACCCTATCTGAGTCTTGGGGGCTCCGTTCCCACCCCAAACCACGAAATGAGGGCCTTCAACACATCTAAGCAATCTCCACCCAAATTCCACACCAATTACATGGGGGACCTGCTCCACAGCCCTCCTGCTCTCCACCACCCCACCAAAAATACTTTATTAATGAGAGGGCAGCATAAAGCCACGGGACTGCATCTGCTCGGGGAGAATCCAGAGGACAGCCTGGCACCAGCCCCAGCTGACACCCGACCCTCCTCCAGCGAGGACCCACTAGGCTATGCCCCCCTCTAATTACCAGGTGCCTGGTTCAGGGCCTGGCCAGTTATTTAGAGAACCAGCGCCCACGCCTCGCACAGATATCCGTGAGGCCAGGGCTGCAGGCACCGTCTGCTGAAAGCCTGCTGCCTGAAGCTGCTACCTCCTGACTCCACTCTCCTGGGACCCCTCCTGCCACCCCCATGCCCAAGTTCGGGGCATCATGTCGCTTGCACACACAGCTGCAGAGTACATGCTCTCAGATGCCCTGCTGCCCGACCGCAGGGGCCCCCGCCTCAAAGGACTGCGCCTGGAACTGCCCCTGGACCGCATGGTCAAGTTCATAGCTGTGGGCTTCCCCTTGTTGCTGATGTCGCTGGCATTTGCCCAGGAGTTCTCCTCTGGTAAGTGGCTTCCAAGACCCAGCGCGCCCTGAAGTGAGTCAGCCCCCACTGTCTAGATCACATGACTCGGGCCGGGCATCACCCAAAAGGCAGACTATGCATCCGTTTGGGGCACCAGCAAAGCAGAGGTGTTAAAAAACTTTGAAGGTCATTTCTAAAATTTTCCAATAAAAAATATTTGTCTTAATTTCAATATTCGCATGTTCTGTGTCATTGCAATGACTAAACTTTTATTTTGATTTTCATGTGGATGATAGAGATTAGGATCCTATAATCTCTCCAGGATTTATGACCTCTAAAGGTCTTAATTAGCCAAGCTTCAGATAAATCTCCTATCTTCTTGGAGTCTTCTTGCTACTCCCCACCTCCAGGATTATTGACTTGAGAACCTATTAAGTGCCTGACAGAGTCTGGCGCATCACAGGTGCTGAATAAATCCACTCCTTCCTCTCCAAGAGCCCCAGCCCCATGCACGAGCACTAACAAACACGTATACCCAGTGTTCTAGGTGCTAGATTAACACAGCGAATCTGCCACCTCTATTAAAGACAACATGGACTTTCCCGAGAACTGGGATTGCTGGCTTTCTTTTGTGGCTGTGTGCTGAGCTCACCGCCTTGCCCAGGGAGGTGTGTCAGCCTCCCACTGCCTCTTCATTCACCCACAGTGCAGACCCAGAAGCCTAGGGCCTGGGAAGAAGACAGTGCCTGCCAGATTCAGAAATGGCCAGAAAGCTCTTAGCTGATTGTCCCCTGGATCCCCATTCCTCCATCCCAACTCAGGGCCACCTCAAAGCTGTGTTTCTGTTCCAGGGTCTCCCATGAGCTGCTTCTGTCCCAGTAACTTCAGCATCCGGCAGGCTGCCTACGTGGACAGTTCCTGTTGGGACTCACTGGTTCACCACAAACAGGATGAGCCTGGCCAGCACAGGACGAAATCCCTCTGGCCTCACAAGGTAAAGTGGCAGGGGCTCTGTCAAGCCTGCCTCGCGGCTGGGTGGCGGGGGGGCAGAACTGCATCGATAGGTTCTCTCCTGCCCGCCTCTGCTTTTGTATTTTGCTCATTGACTTTCGTGTCTCAGGCATTCTTCAAATATCTGGCCATATTTGCTCACCCACTTTTATCTGATTGGAAGTTTTGTGCCTAGGGCTGAGGCTGTCAGTTCAAGGTAATCCCTCTGGGCCATTTCATTGGGGAAACCCCCAGATATCAGTACCTGCAATCTGATATTCTGGGCTGCTCAGTTTTCCCAAGAAAAATCATTCAATCCCTAATTTGGGTGGAGGGGGCAGCATGCAGTTGGTATCAAGCTCGTCTGCCAGCCCTCTGGGAACTCAGCCGTGGGTGTCAGCATTCACTACTCATTCAGCTCACCCCCGTTCTCAGTATGTTCCCCTGCCCTCAATGGACCCAAGTGCAGAATCCGTCTGGTTTAACGTTTCCAAAGAATAAACCACAAGGGCGGTCGGCTGAGTGCACCATGTTTCAGGAAGGATCTGCGGATCTGTTTTCTCAATATTCCTGTTTCCAGCCCCACCTGTGCCCCCATTTTCAGACACACCCGGTATCTCCCATCCCTGAGTCTTCCTGGTTCTGTGGTGAAAACAGCCTGGCTGTACCCACCTCAACTTCTCATCCTCTCCGCGGGCTGGTACCTTCTTTCACGCAGCTGCTTCCCAGGTTTCAACACTTTGTTATTCTTGTCTCCTCTTCTATTTTCTTTGTCCTTATAGGATTATGTCTTTTGGGTCCCTTTATTGTCATTCTAGTGGGGTTTCATGAGGGAGCAGAAGTAATATGTAGGTCCGAGGCACAGTCTTAATCAGAAGTCACTCATAATGTTTTCTAGTTCTGACAATTTACAGGGCCTCAAAATGCCACAGTTCTAGGACCCAGACAAAACCAGAGACTTAATGGAAAGAGTTCATGAGGTGTCTGTCCCTGGAAGTGTTCAAGCAGGATCTAGATGGTAACAAGTTCAAAGTACTGCAGAGGGGATTCATATGTCAGAAAAGAGTCAAATTGTCGATCATCAGATGGCCTGAGTGCTCGTTAAGCCCAGATTCTCTGGCTGCACTTTAATCCTCCTGAAACAGAAGCTCTAGGGTGAAAAGTTCATTTTCAAGAAACGTCATTTCTTAGACAGGAGTGAAAAGGTTCTCATTTGCTCTTGTGGTCTAATATACCTTTCCTAGCCTGTCTCTCTTGTTTAGTTCAGAAACACACACACACGCACACACACACACAAATCAAATAGCCTCCCTCTCTCTTTTTCTTCAAACTCTCCTCTAAAATAAAAAGCATCTATGGTTCAGGAGAAGCTATAGTCCAGTATTTCTTAAGGGAATAAGCTCCAAAATCGGACTGCCTGGTTCCAAATCCTGCTCATTCACCTGCTAGACATGTAACCCTGTATCGGGCACTTAACATTTTCATGCTTCAGTTTCTTGGTCTATAAAATAGAGATACTGATAGTACCTGACGAAGAATGAATAATGCATGTTCAGTACCCAGCAAAAATGTCACTTAACTGAGCCTCTATGAGTAGGGTTTTTACTGTGGGCAAAACAGTGGGTCCAACCTGTTGGGTGTGGTGAGTATGATAAGAAACATAAGGAAAAGTCCTTTATCTAAGGTAGCAAATAGTGTAGTGGAGGACACCAGCTTTATGAATACCCAATGTCAGTTTACAAATAACAGACCCGAAACAGCCCCCAAGGACTCCAAGACAGTGCCTAATGGCGTAGTTTGGCCTTACCAAGAATCCAAGGATGAGAAATGGCCATTGCCCATGAGAGAAGGCAGGGCAGGCTACGTGGAGGAAATGGGACCTGACCTCCTCTCTGGAGGGTCACAGTAAAGGTCAGCCATGCCGGGGCCCCTGGCAGGACTTGGAAAGCTATGGACTCTGGATGTCTGGAGCAGTCAGAGAAAGAAAAGTGGAAGACTGAGAATGAAGATGCTCTCCCCTAGGATGCCATGACCACCATTGGCCATGATCTCTGGTTAGCTACCCAGGCTAACATGCATGGAGAATGGGGACAGGAAGCTAGCGCTCCCTCTTGCTCTCTTTCTTTCCCTTCCTTCCTTCCTTCCTTCCTTCCTGTCTCTGTCTGTCTCTCTGTCTGTCTGTCTCTCTCTCTCTCTCTGCCCTCCCCTTCTGAGGCAGGAACTGGGGAAGGAGAGCCCCTCACTCAGCACCCTGTCTGCAAGGTTGCAAGGTCTGGGCGCCCTGGGCCTCCCTCCTCAGCTCGCTCTCACCCTGCAGGCCCTCCCCTACTCCCTGCTGGCCCTGGCCGTGGCCATGTGCCTGCCGGTTCTGCTGGGGCAGTATGCGGCCGTGCCGGCCCTCAGCTCAGACCTGCTGTTCATCATCAGTGGGCTGGACAGACCCTACGGTTGCGCCGTCCGCCTGGTGCAGCACATGCTGAAGATCCGGCGGGGGTCGGACCCGCACGCGTTCTGGGATGAGCTGGAGAAGTGAGTTGTCTCCTCCACTGCTTTCTGAAAGACGCGGTCGAGCCCTAAAATGGGATCTTGCAGAGTAATCTTTAAACTGTCCCCTGCACCGTGCTTCTCGAGAATTCAACGTTCTTGACACGTCACCGCGTTGACTTGCTATCATCTCTGTACAGGGAGAGGGAAAGGACTCTGCCTCCAGTTTATAGGTGACTCCACTGAGTCACAAAGGGGTTAGCCTCTGAAAGACCACTTTTTCAGAACCCTGAATAGCTCCTCCCAGGCCTACAGGAAAAACAGCCCAATTCTCCCAGATACTTTTCCTAGGCCATCCACACACTGTCATCAACTACTTCCTCAGAATTCTGTGGAACAACTAAATGACAGAAACCTTCCACTCCACCTAGGCAGTCTCCTGCTTTCCTCCCGAACAAGCCATTCATCCATTTAAGCATTCATCTGTCATTTAGGAGCACCAGACACAGCTCTGGGTGCTGTGGATACGGGTGTGTGTGTGTGCTGGGGGCGGGAGCTTATATTGTATTGAGGGAAAACAAACAGTGAATGGGCATAACACATAAGAAAGTTATATGGTAGAGGATAAGTGATATAAAGAAAACTAAGACAGGGGAAGGGGCTCAGGAAAGCTGGGAGGTGGAGGGAGGTGCAGTTTTAAATAGGGTGGCCAGGGCAGACCCCCTCAGAGCACAGCTGAGCTAAGGTTAGAAACCATATTCTGCCTCGGGTTTGTGTACATCTCTATCCTCTGAAAAAAGCTCCTCTCCTGTCTATCTTTATGAACCCTATCTACCTTTGGAAGGCCAATCTAAGACAATATTCTCCGTAGAGGTTTCTGAACACTCCAGCTCACACTGTTTGTCTCTCTCCTAACTTTTACAACTACCATGGTTTGTATCCATCATTTCAGCAACAGAACGAGCATTATTTTTATTTCCTATTTGCATGTTTCATCTGCCCCTTCCCTACAAGCCAGACTGCAAGCTTCTTCAGGGCAGAGACTGGATTACATCTACCTGAACACCACAGCTCTCAACAAACACTTGTTAGCAGATTTACTTCTATAAAATGAATGAACTGGCCTAAAAAAAATCATACACAAAGGAAACAGACCAAGAACCAGAACGTGGTTATTTAGAATCCCAGTCCAGTGCTAAGTTAATAAGTCTTAATGCTTCTTAAGGATCCTACTTCAGCTTAGAGATTTAGTCTGCCTTGCCAGGCAGAAATCCAGAGTGATCATTCATTATTCACTGATCGTTCACTGGGTTTACTGCATTGCACTCATGTCTTGGAGAATTAAGATACACTCACACACCTCTCTTTGGGGAAAGGAGGGGTTATGCTCAAAGAAGGCAGATATTCCTGTGAGCCAGTAATGCTGTGTTGCCTACACGGATGCTGTTACTTCCCCACATGGCTCTCTCAGGATACAGTTCTAAATGGTCCCTCCTAATCTTGCCTCCTTTCTTCCCCTGCCCAGGGCTCGGAAAGAACGATACTTTGAATTCCCCTTGCTCGAGCGGTACCTGGCCTGTAAGCAGCGCTCACACTCACTAGTGGCCGCCTACCTCCTGAGGAACTCCCTCTTGCTCTTCTTCACCTCAGCCACCTACCTATACCTTGGCCACTTCCACCTGGATGTCTTCTTCCAAGAGGAATTCAGCTGTCCCATCAAGACAGGGCTGCTACATGATGAGACCCACATCCCCGATCTGATCACGTGCAGGCTGACCTCTCTGTCTGTCTTCCAGATTGTTAGTCTCTCCAGTGTAGCAATATACACCCTGTTGGTTCCAGTGGTAATATACAACCACATGCGGCTGTGTCGGTGGGACAAACGGCTCCTATCCATCTATGAGATGCTCCCGGCTTTTGCCCTCCTCAGCAGAAAGATGCTGGGATGTCCCATCAATGATCTCAATGTGATCCTTCTTTTCCTCCGAGCCAACGTCTCTGAGCTCATCTCTTTTAGCTGGTTGAGTGTCCTTTGTGCACTGAAGGACACAACCACCCAGAAGCACAACACTGACACAGTGGTTGATTTCATGACGTTATTGGCTGGCTTAGAACCCTCAAAACCTAAACATCTCACCCACGGGATGTGTGATGAAAATCCGTAGTTAAGAAACCATGAAGCAAGAAATTTTATGGAAAGTAAAAATCTCTCCCCTTCTTCACAAGTCTCACGCACTAATATACAAAAACACCCACTTTAGGATTGCTAAACTTGCATTTAGCTGAATCGAACATCCTGTATTATGCTATCCCAAACGTGAGAAGATATAATCAATACATGGAAACAAATCTGAAGGCTGGAGCTAATGAGTCCAAAAGCTAAAAAAAAATAGATCTAGAGCTTAATATGAAGACAGAAGAAAAACTAAGACTAAAATTAAAATCTAGGGACTTCCCTGGTGGTCCAGTGGTTAAGACTCTGCGCTCCCAATGCAGGCGGCATGGGTTTGATCCCTGGTCGGGGAACTAAGATCCCTCATGCTGTACAGCATGACCAAAAAATAAAAAGTTTAAAAATAAAAGTTACCATTATTTTAAAAAATTCAAAAACATATTAAAGTCTAGACATTGTACAAAGGGAGAGGTTTCTACAGGCTATTAAATGGAGGTAGTTTCTTCTCACTCTATTTATGCCTTTGTAGGATACACACTCAGTTTAGAGCAAGTGGGGTAATCTGGTAAGAGAATAAAGATATGAAATCCCTGGGAACCCTGTGGTGTGGCCTCAAACCCCAGCTTGTCTTGTGGAAGTCACCAACCTTGCCCAGGTATCCTGTGGCCTGCAAGATGGGCCAAGAGATGCTGATGACAGGAATTTGCCGTCTGCTCTTGGGGCTTAAGGACAGCATAGAACAAGGCCAGGGCCATGCATCAGCTGTGGGTGAAGCCTTGAGGTGTACAGATACGCTTTTTCATTGTGTAAACCAGGGACTCACTTCACCAAGGGCTGGGATTATGGGCTGCAGACTCCGTAATTCTTGATGGGCCCAGATATGCTTCTAATACCCCAGGGGATGCTCTACCTCCACTTACAGCCAATCACTGATAGCAACCATTTAGAACTAAACAGGATAAACAGGTCCCCAACTCTCTCTTACCCATCTTAGCTTCTAACTCCCATTGCTATGTTTGGAACCTTGATCTGACTCCAAAGGCCATGCTCGGACCACAATACCATGCTGTCTCTCATTTGCTGTTTGTAGAGCTGCACATTATGTATTTCTTCAGAGAATTTTTGCATAAGTCATTTCGACCCCTCTTCATATAGATAAGTAGAAAAGTTAGACAAATTCAGATAAGTTTACCTAAAACAAGCAAAGGGGTCGATATACCGACATTCATCAATGGCTTCCTGTTGTCGCTCGGTAAAAGCCTCACTCTTCAGTTGGTACACAAGACCTTCACAATCCAAATCCTGCCTGCTCCTTCAGTCTCTCCTCTTGCCTCTGTCCGCATACATCTTCCACTCTTATCAACAACTTGCACTTCCCACGCTTCTCACGATGCTGAGCCTGTGAATATGCTGTCCCCACTGCCCAGGATGCCCTCCTCTGTTCTGCACTGGGCCGACTGCTAGCTCCCCTTCAAAATCTGCCCAGCCATATTTCCTTCAAGAAGCTTTCCCAATCTCCTCTTTCCTTCCCTAGCTAGGTGCTGCTGTATCATCCAATACCTGCCTCTGAGATAAAACTTACTACACTTAATAGTATTAATAATATTAATATGGCCCATGTATTTGTCTTTTCCTCTTAAATAAGTTTCCTAAAGGCTGTGTCATCACAGGCACTAATAAATAAATAGTCTTCTGAATACATAGTGAATAGTTGCTCAGGAACATTACATTGTCTGGAGAACACAGAACCAGCCACTAAAATACCCTGTATTGAAAAAGCTTTGTACAGAAACATGCCCTTCACAGCAATTGATGACCAGAAAGTCAAACATGGATGTAAATAATTATGTAAAATTATGAAGCCATAACTGGAATATTAAGCAGCCATCTAAAATAACATTTATAAAGAACTTATAATAGCACTACAAAATGACTATGATCATGGTAAGTGAACAAATGAGGAAACATTATGTTCGGTATGATCTAACCTATATAAAATGCATTAAAATATTAAACATACAAACTACTACATATAAAATAAGCAACAAGGATATATTGTCTAGCACAGGGAATCACAGCCATTATCTTGTAATAACTTTCAATGGAGTATAATCTGCAAAAATACTGAATCACTATGCTGTACACCTGAAACTAGTGTTGTGAATCAACCATACTTCAATAAAAAATTAAACATACATGTTAAAAGTGATTCACTTGGGCTTCCCTGGTGGCGCAGTGGTTGGGAGTCCGCCTGCTGATGCAGGAGACACGGGTTCGTGCCCCGGTCCGGGAAGATCCCACATGTCGCGGAGCGGCTGGGCCCATGAGCCATGGCCACTGAGCCTGCGCATCCAGAGCCTGTGCTCCACAGCGGGAGAGGCCACAGCAGTGAGAGGCCCACGTACCGCAAAAAAAAAAAAAAAAAAAAAGTGATTCACTTCGTATGGCAGCATTATGAATTTTAAAAAAATCTTCTTTGCACTGTATTTTCTAAATTTTGCATGAAATGTTTTAGAAGTTGTAAGGAAATGTTTCTAATGAAATAAAGCCTGCAATGACAAAATACAGCTGAACAGCAAATAAATCAGGCAGTTAGCAAATAAGGGTTAAAAAAAGAAGAAGAAGAAAAAAAGAAAATCTGTCAATCAGAACTACCTATATTCAGGTTCCAAGGAAAAGTGCCAGTCTCTAGTATGAAAGGCATGATTATGGATATTTTGTAAACTGAAAGTATTCCTGGCAAATTTCCAAAAATGAATCTATATGGTTGCCTTGAGTATGTTTGTAAAAGCATACTGGAACCGTGAGTTCCAAAAGGACAGCTTTCAATACGAATGGACAAAAAGGACTCTCGTAATCTTTCTCTCTGTGTTAAAACCATTTTGTCAAGACTCTTGTCACTGTTCTTACAATTCCAGAAATGAAGTACCTGGGTTATCGATTCTAAACCTTTTTTGAGCTCATTGTAAGTTACTTATTTTAGCGTTAGTTTTTTCTCCAGTAACTTACTGAACTTAGTGTTTTAACTCTGTACATATTTTCCTTAATTTCCGTATACAATTCCAGAAGTCTAAATTTTGAGTATATACAACGGTAATTATATATCAGTAGAGTACCTTTCAGTTTATAACTATCCACCTCATTATTCTAAAGACTATATTCAGTTTTGAGAGGAAAAACCTGTGACCCAGAGGCTCACTCAACTAGTTAGTGGCATTGCTGGGAGAAAAATGAATACTACAAGCCTTCTGCCTTCCAGCCCAGCTCATTTACCAATACTGCATTCTAAAGAACTGTCTATTTATTTGATGATTAGACAGAACTTGGTTATAAAGTTAGAGCTATATACATATAAGTTTAGGTACAGAAACATATTTTTGGTTTCATTAGGCAAATATTTACTCAGTGCCTACTTAGTGCAAGCATGTTATTAAAAGTGCCGGTTAAATCTTCCATCTTCCCTACTAAATCCTAATCTGAGAGCAGAGGACTTTTTTCTATTCACCACTGTAATCCCAGCTCCCAGCAAAAGGACAGCGTAACGGGCCCTCAAGAAACATCTATGCGAGCTGTATAAAGAAAGGAAGTAGGGAAAGCAGCAGTCCCAGCAATGCGTTGGAGTGCATCCTACAGTCCAGAAGGCCAGTCTGTATCAAGTGTGGAAAAGTGGTGCTGAAACGCAGTGGGTGGGGTTCGGAAGTGTGTATGAGATTGGCTTCGGGAAGATTTTTGTGCGACTTTAGCGCAACAATAACACGCCTCAGCTAAACACACACACGCGAGTCTCAGAGTCGTTTCCAGCCGCCCTCCTCCTCCCCAGGTTCTCCCCTTCCCCTCCCCTTCCTTTTCCCCTCCCCTCCCTTTCCCTCCCCTCCCCCCCCTTTCCCTCCCCCTCCCCTCCCCTCCCCTCCCTCCCCCTCCCCTCCCCTCCCTCCCCCTCCCCCTCCCCTCCCCTCCCCTCCCCCCCCTCCCCTCCCCTCCCCTCCCCTCCCCTTCCCCTCCCTCCCCTCCCCTCCCTTCCCCTTCCCCTCCCATTCCCCTTCCCCTCCCCTCCCTTTCCTCCCTTCCCCCTCCCTTCTCTTTCCCCTCCCTCCCCTTTCCCCTCTCTTCCCCTCCCTTTCCTCCCCTCCCCTTCCCCCTTCCCCTCCCTCCCTCCCTTCCCCTTCCCTCCCTCTCCCTTCCCTCCCTCCCCTTCCCGCCCCTCCCCTTTCCCCTTCCCCTCCCTTCCCTTCCCTTTCCCTCCCCTTTTCCCCTCCCCCCTTTCCCCTCCCTCTTCTCTTTCTCCTCCCCCTCTCCCCTCCCCTTCCCCTCCCCTCCCCCTCTCCCTCCCCTTCCCCCCTTCCCATACCCCTCGCCTTCCTCCCCTTCCCGCCCCTTCCCCTTCCCCTCCCCTCCCCTTCCCCTCCCCTTCCCTTTCCCCTTCTCCTCCCCTCTTCCGGAACCGAGGATCGGCCGAACCGAGAGGACCCAACTCCCAGCCCCGGAAGTTACGCGCGGCCGGCGCCGTTATGTAAGTTCCGGTCACGGCTAACTTCCGAGGCAGACGCGGAAGTGCAGGGAGGCACCGGTAGCTGGGTTTGGTTGCAGGATTTGTGGCCGAGCCCTGCGCCTCGTGAATGTTCTAGAGAGGTCGATTCCTAGCGGCCGGCTTCCACCAGCCCAGACCAGACGTAGCCGGCGCTAGGGGTCACTCCTTGGCCGAGGAGCTGATGCCGGCCGCTCCCTGGAGCCCCCGTAGCGGGGCCGGACCATGAGCCTGCTGGGCGGCCTGGCCTCCTCGCCGCGGGCCCCGCTGCAGTCCGGCAAGGCCAGGATGAAAAAGCTCCCGAAGAAGAGCCAGAACGAGAAGTACCGGCTCAAGTACCTGCGGCTGCGCAAAGCGGCCAAAGCCACGGTGTTTGTGAGTGTGACCGGCGCTCAGCCCTTCTCAGCCTCGAGCCTCTCCTAACTCGCGAAATCTTTTCCCGAACTGTTCCCCTTCCCAGAGTGACAGTAGTAATATAGTGTTAGGTTTTACATTGTACGTTACTTCTTGTTAGCCTCATGCCTTGGACAAATTACGTAATTCCTGTAATCCTGGTTTCTCATCTGCAAATGAGAGCTAATAACTGCCTTGCAGACTTAATGAAGATTAAATGAGGAAAGTAAAGCGCTCGGTACCTAGAAGCTGTGCTAATAAGTTTTAGTCATCATCGTTATTACCGCAGAACTCTTGGAAATGCCTTTGAGCCTCCAGAGAAACCTGAGAATGAGGCGCTATTTTTAAAGTAGCAGCACTTAAGCCCCGAGAGATGATTTGCTCGAGGGCACTATGTCAGAGCCCTGGCTCCAACCCAAACACCTGATTCTAGTTTCTTTAGTACTTCCATTACGCAGCCTGTTTCCCAAGCACCCCGCTTACCCATAACTGACCCCTTCCACGAACAGGCACATGAAGCTTTCAGTAATCCCCCCTTCTAACCTCTTTTGAGTCTTCCCGATCTTTTATTGTAGAGGCACTGGATTTACTGAATGAATGAAATGGTTTTCCAGCCACAGCCAAGTGTTATAATATTCTGGCTTGCTCAAGCTCACCTCAATGCTTGGAAATAGCAGGTGTCTCAAATATCTCCCCACATCTGAATCACCACTATCTTACCTCTTCTTCTACCAAAAGCTAGAACATCCCTCAGCTTTTTTGGAAGCATAAGGAAAGGTTTGGAAATCAGAGCATTCATTCCAAAAACATTTATTTGGCACTTGCCATGTACACTGGAGAGAAGTAAGAAAAGCAGAATTAAGAGGATTTAGTATCTAATTATGTTACCTTTCTTTTATTCCCTAAATGTCAAAGGTATCTAAAGCTTGGCACCTATGTTGTTAGGATACTGGTTCCACCAAGTCTATGCAGAAGGTTTTGTGAAGAAAAAGGATATTGTTTTGATCATTCAAAGTTTGAGGTCCCAACTATGGAGCATCCAGATTGGAGCAGTCCCCTCAGGACTCATGCTTGGGAACTAGATTGAATCGTCAGTAAAGAAAGCTGATGCTTGAATACACATAAATAGGTTATGAAATTTAAGAATTTTATAGACTGGACTAGATTTTGTTCCACCTATATTTTCTCTTTAAGGTTCATTCTACATGGGATGCTTTGGGTTAGGTTCGCTTTGTAAGCTCCTCAAGAGTCAAGGCACTTGGGAATGGACCTTCCCCATATTTACAGGGGTTGAGTTTAAGCATCTATGATTTGAGTAGTATGCCCTTTTCTTTGCTAAAGGCTACCCTAATTAAGGTGACCGTATGTCTTGGTTTGCCTAGGACAGCCCTACTACTTTGCCATATTGTTCTGGCAAAATCATTAATAGCTCCCCCTTTTCACACAAAGGTGCACCAGTTTCTATAAATTATCTAATTACTCTGCCCACATTAGAACTTGACCCTACCTTTACTTATAGGTTTGCTTACAGTTTCTCTGCAAGGTAGACTAGCACTTCCTTCTCACCCAGCAACACAGACTTCTTTGGTCTGGAATATAGCTCCTCTTCTCAGCGTAATACTTCGATCTGTTATTCATTTTGTGTGACTATATTCAAAATTTTCTTCAAGGAAAATGCTGCTATTTGTGATGAAATTGCTCGTCTTGAGGAAAAATTTCTTAAAGCTAAAGAAGAAAGACGGTGAGCTGGTTCATTTTGTGTTCAGAATTACATTTTTTGGTGATTGATACGGTGTTTCTGCTCCTATGAATTTTCCTCCATCGGGATTTTTGTGCTTTGCACAGCCCACTGGCCACTAATCTGGTACAAAGTCACAACCTATGGTATTGGTTCCTGTTTACCCAGGTCGTGTTGGACCATGATGATGAAACAGCTCTATTCATCTCTCTTGCCACATCTTATAAGTAATTTTATTATAACTCTGCAGTTATAAAAGCCAAGGAATAAAAGAAACTGCATTTCATTCTACATATATTTATTCCATATGTAGTACTCCGTGAGTACATGTACATGTGCAGTTCATGGTATGTGCCCTTCAGAAGCCTAACACCTTCCAACATCCAGTTAGAAGAGCTCTCCAGATGCAAAAGAGATACGCTATAATCCTTTATCCTTAGCTTCTTGAAGTATTATTCTCTGGAGCTTCGTTTTTCCCGGGGTCCAATAAGAACCTTATTTTTGTGAATGCAATAATCTTTGTATATAGTTCTGGCTTTTCCCAGTACTTGAATAAAATATGGAATTGTGATAAAACAGAAGCTCATACCTCTGCTCCCTTTCCTTCCCGACCTCAGGTACTTGCTAAAGAAGCTCCTTCAGCTCCAGGCTCTAACTGAAGGGGAAGCACAGGTTGCAGCTCCTTCCCACAGCTCCAGTTTGCCCCTGACTTATGGTGTGGCCAGCTCTGTGGGAACTATCCAGGGAGCTGGGCCGCTTTCTGGGCCTAGCACTGGAGCTGAGGAACCATTTGGAAAGAAATCCAAGAAGGAGAAAAAAGAAAAAGGCAAAGAGAACAACAAACTGGAAGGTACCTTGGGGAGAGGATATCAGTTGCCCCAGTGGCTCAACGACTAATGACGAAGACCTGGTACTAACTGGTAGACACTCGGCCACAGAGATGACTTAAACTCTCACCTGGTCCTTAAGCAGCCCTGGTAGCCCTTGAAAACCAAGTGTCTTAAAGCCACTCCAGGTGGAGGAATTGCAGTTAGACCTGGTTAAACGTGATGGGAGCAGGCCAAGGCCTCCCCCTTCTCCTACACACCCGACTCTCTGGGTGCCTTCAGCTCAGTCTTTCCTAGAGGCAGGGAAATGGGCTTGGTGGCCTTTTGAGCACACAGATGACTTGGGAAATTGCTGACCTTATAATGAAGTCAGAGGCCTTAAAAAGTATAAGGCTTTTAGATACTAAGCACTGATACCAAAATTGGTTACTGCCAGGTGGGTGGGTTAGAAGAATACTCAGGGCTTTGGGGAAAAGTCCCATGTGCCCATTCAGGGAGTGTGTAGAACCAGGATTGGCTTATTGCTCTTAGCATCGTGCAGAGTTTTCCCTTCCCCTCAACACTGGGAAGGGCCTAAAGTGGGTGACCCTAGATTTGCGTTTCAGTTCTGAAGAAAACATCCAAGAAAAAGAAAATGGAGACAGGTGCTCGCAAGCTGGTTCAGCCCATTGCCCTGGATCCCTCAGGACGGCCTGTGTTCCCCATCGGACTGGGGGGTCTGACAGTGTATAGCCTGGGGGAGGTGAGTGAGACCAGCGATACAGAGAGAGGAGAGTCAGAAATACGGGAGTGGGGCTGAGCCTTCCCTCCCTGTTCCCGTTAGCAGCAGCCCCTTGCTGATCCAGACCAGCCCCAGAAAATCTCCGGTCCCTAGGAAACCAGGTCAGTTTTGTCTGCTACACATCCTACGCTCTTTCTCTCTCTGGTTTGAGTCACTCTTTGCAGCCCCAAGGTGGTTCTAAAGGCTACCACAGTACCCTGGACTTCTACATTCTCTGGTGACCTCAGTGGCGGGTTGGGGGAATCTTTTTTTATAGATCATCACCGACCGACCTGGCTTCCATGACGAGGGTGCCATCTACCCTGTGGGCTACTGCAGTACTCGGGTATACGCCAGCATGAAGAGCCCAGACCAGGAGTGTCTGTACACCTGTCAGATCAAGGACGGTGGCACACAGCCTCAGGTACCCACTCTAAGAATAACTGCTGGTTTTCTTTTCTTTTTTTTTTTTTTTTGAGAACCTTCTCTGTGACACGCACTTAATATATATTACCCATTCAGACACTTTACAAGGTAGATAGTGTGTAAGATGCAGAAAGTGATCGGCCCTGAGTCCCACCTCTGCTAATAAGTGATTTGAGCTGGGATGTGAATCTGCATTTGTGTGATTGTCCTACTGACACCCATTCCCTTGAAGCGTGCTGGTGCTAATGTCAATATGGTGACCACGTGAGGCCTGATCAAGCTGCTTGTTTGTAAAGTGCAGGCCTACATTCAGGGAAGATTAGCTTGACACTCTGCCAACTCAGGTGGGACCAAGATGGAGGTAGCAGAGAAATTGCATATTAGTTTCTGACTGCACGTACTCTTGAGGACCTGGGAGACCTGAATCCTGATCATATTAAGTATCTTTGTTCATCCTTCTCAGTGCTGTGGTTCAAGACAATTCACTTTCCCAGTCTCCTCTGGGGGAAAATAGACCATTTTCAGAGTTTCAGGCTTCACTGTCTGATGATGCTACAGATCGCTAGAAAATGGGGTGGAAGGAGATGGAAGCAAGGGAAGGAGCCTTTGAGCAGAAGCTGAGGGCCTGCCTGACGTGTGCGGACAGTATTGCATCACCCCTGTCCCGGTTAGAACGCTGTCGGATGCAGCTGAGAGTTTGCATGACCTTGGCCATGCAGCATTTCTCTTTAGAAAGTGCTCTAACAGACAGTCTCGACATTGTAGCAATAATTATAACAAATCTATATGTTCAAGGAAGATCTAATCAAAATCCTAATAGAATGTAAATGGTAATTGACAAGCTGGTCCTTAATTTCCTCTGAAAGACAAATTGCTAAAATATTAAAAAAAAAAAAAAAAAGTCTTTGGGGTTTTTTTTGTTTCCTTTATTAAGCCACTAACCCATCCAGACATTATTTTCAGGTACATTGTGAGCTTTAATTTTTTTCCCCTAACATCAAGTGACACATTTAGTATATACTAAATACATATAATACTTGAGTATGTTTCCAGACGATTCTGTTTCATCTATTTGTCTATAAATGCCAGTATGACTTTTAATTGCTTTAGCTTTATAAAATGTTTTATACTATAAATATGTTTAAAAAATATTGAACAATATATTTATAATCCTAGGGTGAGGTGAAAAGGTTTTCCTTAGCAAGATGTGAAAAGTAGGGGCCATAATGGAAAGTGGTAACAGATCTGACTATTAAAAATTTAAACACTTCTGAATTACCAAAACCACCATAATCAAAGTTAAAAGCGACAAACAAGAAGAAAATATGTCACAGTGGATTAATATCCAGATAAAGTGCTCTTGTGGTCTAAGATAAAAAAGCAGTCAGATAAAACAGGCATTTCACAGAAACAGTGCAGATGGTCGATGAGAGCAGACCTTACTAGTAGGGAGACGCAAATAAAACAGAAAGATCTTATTTTTTCTCATAGGCAAATATAAGATAGATAATAGCAGATGTTGGCCAGCATGTAGGAAAATAAGTACAAATGGCATTAGTAGGAGGGAAAATTTGTAAAGTTCCTTTTTTTGGAAGGCAGCTGGGCAGTATCAACAATTTTAATGTGTGACTCCTTTGATCCAGAATACTTCTAGATATTCTAGTATGTCTTAGAGAAATGTGCGAATGTGAACAAAAGAATTACATACAACAATGTAATTGTGGCATTGTTTGCAATAGCAAGAAGTTAAAAGTAGCCTAAATACCCACCAATAGGAAAATGGTTAAAAATTAAGATATATCCACCTTGTGTAATATTATACGGCAGTTAAAAGAATGAAGTAGGGAAAGATCCCCAAACCAAAATACTACATTTTGGCCTTTTAATTGCTCTTTGCTCAAATAGAATATATAGTTTACACACAATATAAAAAATTGAATTGGCATGATCAATACCAAATAGAAGAGCAATCCTGAAATATTTAAAGATAATTGTTTACGGTTTTTTCATGAATTAGCTGAGAAATCAGTATAAACCATCACAATGTTAAACTTGCAACATGTCACTGAAGTAACAAAACCATTGACTAAAACTACTCTCAAGATAATTTATTACTGACAAAATTGAAAGAGCTCTAAAATTGACACAGGAAAATTGAATCAAATGAAATAACCACAGAAGAAAACTAACAGCAGTAGAAACTACTCAGTAAGGTTTGCTTTTGGATTCTAAAAAAATGATCAATAATGCACATCACTGGGGGGAAAAAGAAAAAAATATATATATATATATATATACAGAAAATAAATTAATTCTGTGTGGAATAATTTTATTAAACATTGAAAAACTGGAAACTGCTTAACTGAACTTTATAGAAAGCTGGTTAAGGAGTTTAAATGACTAAAGAGAAGCTGTTACAGAAATTTTTTTTTTTTTTTTTTTTTGCAAAAAGTCGTGAACTTTATAGAAAACTGGTCAAGGAATTAAGTTGGGTAGATAGCACTTGTTACAATAATGCTTTCTTGGCAGAAATTCCTCAGTATCAGTATAATTTTGATTTAACAGTTTCTTTTTATAAATAGGATATTTTACAACTCAAAAAGTAAAGTGAAATGGCGATTTGCAGTCAAAACGGCCTATACTCTTCCTAGGCGTTATAAAGTAAATCTAAGATTATGTGGAGAATGATTTCATTTGTTTTTAAAATACCATTTGTATTTATACTTATAAATGTAAGTAAGTGGATAAGAAAGCATCTGGAAAGGTATATAAGAAATTAAGTGTTGGCCTCTGGAGAGGAGTCAAGCAAAGAGTACAAAATTAAACAGTCAAAAGACTTGCTCTGTTTTCTTGGCTTGGAATTTCTAACAGCCCTCTAGGAATGGTACCCACCTCCTACCTGGTATACTCAGCTTCAGGTTCCAGAGTGAAGAAAGAGTAATAGCAGTAGTGTGACTCTCTCTACCCCCTTCTCCTTGAAGACTGACCTCGTTGCTCCTTTGTATTCTCAGTTTGAAATTGTTCCTGAAGATGACCCCCAGAATGCCATTGCCAGCTCTTCTGCAGACGCCTGTCATGCAGAACTGCTCAAGACCATAAGTGCTGCTATGTAAGTTGACCAACAGCTTGGAGACAGGCTAAAAAGATCACTTTGGGTACACTGAGGCCTTCTCTCTTGCTTTTAATGAGTAGAGATCCCTTATTTTATAGAAAGCTATCCTGTGTCCTTTGAATGTCTTAGCAGCTACAGTCTCCAGAGTATCCAAGTGAGGAAAGCTTATTCCATGTGTTCATACCCACATTCTCATCTCCCCCTCAGCTCTCAAGCTAAAATTCTCCCTCTCCTGTTTAGGGGGAAACTAATGCCCAACGTGCATCCATCTGGAGCCGACTTTTTTGGGTTTTCTCATCCAGCCATCCACAACCTGATCCAGAGTTGTCCAGGAGCTCGAAAATGCGTCAAGTAAGTGGGGTCAAATCCATTCCCTTGAAAGAAGCCCCAGGGACCAGGTGGGTCAGGGACCTAAACTGGCGGTCACTGCTCTGCTCATTCATCTATTTAATGAGCTGCTTCTGTGCACAAGGCACAGTATTGGTCCTCTGCGGCCCCTGGACGGCGAGCAGGAGCCAGTACCCCACTGTACTGAAGTTCTTATCGTCTGTGTGCACCATGACAGCAAATGGATTGGGAAGTCCTGCAGAGTAAGTGTCACTGAAGAAGCCTGTCTGTGTGCTTTTCATTTTTGGTTAGCTAATATGTTTTTCAGATATATATGGCAGAGACCTAAAGAAAAAAATACCTGATCCCTTTGGAGGGAAGAATGGGTTGTATGGCCAACAGACAACTCAGTAATGATCCCTTTGGTCCTGCAGTTACCAGTGGGTGAAGTTCGACGTGTGCAAACCTGGAGACAGTCTGCCGCCCCAAGGACAGCTAGAGAATGATGCAGCTACAAGCTTTGAAGCCTTTCAGAGACAGACCTTCCATAAAGATCATAATGATCCCATTCTACAAGGTATCTTTTATTTTTTCCCTTCTGCTTCGAAAATTGACCATTTTTAGGCAACCCTCCCCTCTTCATCCATCGCTGAGTATCCCATATCTGGGCAGTGAGTGATAGGAGCTTTCCCTGCTGTGGCCATGGGCAACCCTCGCAGAAGTCACAGGGCGTGGCTGAGATCATGGTGAGGCAGGGCTCACTGAGAAGCTAGGGCATCTCATTTTCTAACCTAAATAAGACCTAAGCAGAATACAAGGGAAAGTTTACTGTGGGACTGAAATTTCAGATGTAGTAAAGGGGATCAGGTCATGGCCTTGGTCCTGCCTATGTCCCGTGGATTCCCTCCCACAAATGAGTGGAGTGACCAGGGGATCCGGCATAGGAGTCATATAGGGAGAGCTCTGGACTAGAAGTAAGAAGATAGTATTAACTTCTCTGTCTCTGCCTACTATGCTGTGTAACCCTAGGCAAGTCACTTGATCTATTTCAGCCAGTTTTGTTCTTTTTTAATATTTTATTGACGTATAGCTGACTAACAATGTTGTGTTAATTTCTGCTGTACAGCAGCGATTCAGTTATACACATATATATTTTTTCATATTCTTTTCCATTATGTTTTATCACAGGATATTGAATATAGTTCCGTGCTGTACAGTAGGACCTTGTTGTTCATCCATCCTGTATATACTAGTTTGCATCTGCTAGTCCCAAACTCCCAATCCTTCCCTCCCCCTTGGCAACCACAGGTCTCTTCTCTATGTCCGTGAGTCTTTGTTTCATAGATAGGTTCATTTGTGTCATATTTTAGATTCCACATATAAGTGATGTCACATGGTATTCGTCTCTTTCTTACTTCGCTTAGTGTGATAATCTCTGTCCATCCATGTTGCTGCAAATGGCATCATTTCATTCTTTTTTATGGCTCATATTCCTCTGTGTGTGTGTATGTGTATATGCCACACCTTCTTTATTAATTCATCTGTCAGTGGCTTGGCTGTTGCAAACAGTGCTGCTGTGAACATAGGGGTGCATGTATATTTTCGGGTTATAGTTTTGTCTGGGTAAATGCCCAGGAGTGGGATTGCTGGGTCATATGGTAGTTCTATTTTTAGTTTTTTAAGGAACCTCCATACTGTGCTCCATAGTGGCTATATCAGTTTACATCCCCCCAACAGTGCAAGAGGGGTTCCCTTTTTTCCATATCCTCTCCATTATTTATTGTTTGTATATTTTTTGATGATCCATTCTGACTGGTGTGAGGTGATACCTCATTGTAGTTTCGATTCGAATTTCTCTAATGATTAGTGATGTTGAGCATCTTTTCATGTGCCTCTTGGCCATCTGTATGTCTTCTTTGGAGAAATGTCTATTTAGGCCTTTGGCCCATTTATTGATTGGGTTGTTTTTTTGTTTTTGAGTTGTATGAGCTGTTTGTATATTTTGGAACCTAAGCCCTTGTCAGTCGCATCATTTGCAAATATTTTCTCCCAGTCCGTAGGTTGTCTTTTCATTTTGTTTATGGTTTCCTTTGCTGTGCAAAAACTTATGTTTGATTAGGTCCCATTTGTTTGTTTTTGCTTTCATTTCTATTGCCTTGGGAGACTGACCTAAGAAAACATTGGTACGATTTATGTCCAAGAATGTTTTGCCTATGTTCTCTTCTAGGAGTTTTATGGTGTCATGTCTTATAAAAGTCTTAAAGCCATTTTGAGTTTATTTTTGTATGTGGTGTGAGGGTGTGTTGTAACTTCACTGATTTACATATGGCTGTCCAGTTTTTCCAGTACCACTTGCTGTATTTCAGCCACAGTTTTCTTCATTGTAAAAGTAAGTATCTGTCCTGTCTTACCAAACAAGGGCAGAACTGGGCTGACAGATGCAAAAGAGTTGAAAGAATTAAAAGGACACGTATGTGTCTGGTCAAGCCAGTCTCCTGAGATTCCCAGGCAACAGTGGAACTTGAGGAATTTTTTTTCTCCAGGATCCTTGGACCTCCCAGAGCTTCAGCCTACAGCCTTTGTGTCTTCTTATCAACGCATGTTCCTGACACATGAACCCTTGGTAGATACTCACCTACAGCACTTGAAGTCTCCGTCGCAGTGTAGCCCAACTCAGTCTTCAGATTGAACAGGAAGGGATCGATGACCACATCATTTTCATCAGGATGGATTTTTTATCTTAAACTAAAACTTAAGACTATATGGAAGAAGGCAGCGACTCAAGTGAAGAAGATAGTAAATTAACACATTTTGTCGCGGAGGTTCCCATGGTGACAGCTTTCCTGGGAAAAACTTCAGCTGCTTTATTTTTAGTAATAAATTTTTCTTGACAGTTCTGCTTATTTTCATCTTGTTGTAATCAGGATATAATCTTTTGGCTTAGCTCTGCCTGAGGTAAACTTAAGTCCTTTGTAAACCAGAGGGAGAGATGGCTGCTGACTCATGAGGAAGGTAGTAAGATTCTGACAACCTTGCACCCTTGATTCTGATCTAGGTCAGTGAATATTAAGTCGCAGCCCCTACAACCAGCTGCTGCTTTGTTTTCATGTCAGCGTCACCACAGTGAAATCCTGCTTATCCCCAAGCTGCAAGGTCCAGTCCCAGGCCCACTGTTCGTCTTTTTCACATTTCACAAGGGGATCAAAAAATCCTCTCTAACCCTTCCTACATTCCCTTTGTGGCTCCTTATTGGAGAATGTGCTTTTAGCTAAACCACATGATAACACACATTTAGATAGAACGTGATTGGTTCCCATCCTCCGTAACAGACTCACCCCAACAGTTCGTTAGTCGTGTAATGATGTAATTCCGCATTCTGTATAACTGAATTTTTTGGACTCTGCTTACAGCATTAAGGTAGAGGCATACCACACCACCTAATCCCAGCCAGGACAACTCCACGGTGCCTTGTGGGATGCTTCGCTGCCCACCCGGTCCAGTACCAGGGCTGGCTGGAATGGGAAGGAACAAAAGGACCCCGGAAGTAGAAGAATGGGGAAGGCGGTGAGAACTGGATTGTCACTGTGCTACCGTCCATAGGTGCTAACGGGGGAGGAAACAAATGGGCCTAGCATCTTACGGGACTATATCTGGATGGCAGAGGGAGGGATCAGATGCAGCATTTAGAGCACATCACACTGGCCACTGCAAAGTATCAGAAACTAAAGTAACTAACATTAATTTTATGATTCTTAATTATAGTCTTACAAGTTTGTATAGCTTTTACAGTGCAAAGACAATAGTAAAATTTGGATAATAGCAAATCAGGGATAGAAAGGAGATTACTCAAAACTGTTAATGTTTTTCTTTTTTCTTTTTTCTCTGCATAAGGTGCCTGAAGCCATTTGCATTTACACAGAAATGGTATATGCTGCTTTCATCACATAACCAATATCTTTCCATTCCGTTACAGCCTGAGTTAATCACAAATTCAAAGTGAGCGTCATTCTAAGAAGGACATTAAAAAAAATTTATGTAAGTTAGTGCACGGTTTTCCTTTAATAAGTATTCATTTTGTAGCTTTCCTAGAACAGTGTTTTTCAAACTACAAATCTCAACACACTAGTTGTTCTTAAACTTAGGCAATCAAGACCCACATCTTTTAAAATTAAATTAGAAGACAGTTAGAACATATTGGAATGCATCGCATGTCAAAGGTTGAAACTGGTTTCAACTGTAGTGTGTATATAGGCGTTTATGTACCATTCACACAATACACATGGGGATACATGGAATGATGTAAAGTGTTTTTACTATGGATCATCATTTTAAGTAACTTGAAAAACACTGCCCTAGCTAGCATACTTAAAAAATCTTTTCATCTACTGGATTGTTGAAGATAGTTTGACAACGTCCAATGTCAGTGAAAATGAGGGAGAAAATGGGACTATGCCTTGGTGGAAATGTAAACTGTTGAACCCTTTGGGAGGGTTAAGCTGTAGGTATCAAAATGTTAAACATATTTATCTTTAAACCCATTATTCCATATTCAGGACCCTAAGGAATTAAGTGTGGTACGGTGTTTGCACGTAACAGTTATCACAGTATTTGTTTAAAACCCTCTATGTCCACTGATGGCAAATTGGTTAAAGAAAATATGGAGCTCCCACAAACTGGAACAAACTAAATCTGTTTTCACTTTACATAGGAAAATTATTTTGCTAGATTAAGTCAAAAACGCAGATTACAAAATAATATACCGTGTAGTAAAATGTGACCTAAACAAATCAAGTGATGTTCACCAAAATATTAAGTGTCTCCAAATGATTAATTTTGTGGTGATTTTTACTTACGTATACTTTTCTTTAGCATCCAAGTCTTCTTAGTGATTATGAATTCGATTTTTTCAAATAGTAAAAAGTTATTTTCATTTGGGAAAGAAACTGAATTCCCACAGAATGTTTTAAATTATTCAACCATTAAAAATAAACTTTCATATGACTTTTCATTAAGATATCCACCACCTAAACCTAACTTTTTACACTGTGTGCCCTAGCTTACTGGGGGTGAAGGGAACCTGGGCCTGGAGCGCTTAACTGTTTCTAGCTTCTTCCAAGTTAGAACGGCCTCCACGCGACGTGCGTGAGTGCTGCGGTGAGGAGGAGTGGACAGTGCATTCGCTTTTCCGCAGGAGTCTGTTACTGGGTCCGTGGTTCCTGTTAGGCCAGATGACTAAGAGGCCAAGGTTTGGGTGTTAGGAGCCAGCTGTACGCTGGGAAGTCCTCGAAGGAGCAGAGTTCCTTGCAAGCTGCGTAGCTGTTTCGCTTTTTACTAAGATCCTGGCACTGACGATGCATTCCTGCTCTTCAATTACACCAGGACCCCTTGGGGGACAGGTATGGAGAGAGTGATGCTTATGCTTTCGTTCTCATTTTTCACATTAAGGGAATGGAAACTACCCACAGATAAGTCTCAGTCCTTTCTCAGCTTCAGAGGACAATTTGCAAGCCCATTCATAACCCAGTTTTGACTAGAGAGGAATGTGTACACGTGACTGATTATACTTTTATTTCCAGCTTCTTAGAGATTACAGACAATTGTCAAGTGCCTTTAACTGTTCTTAATCAACCAATAAACAGCATTATGATTCTTAATAGTATACACAAAAGCCCTCTTTCACATTTGCCCCATCTAGATTATTTTTCTAAATGCTTATCCTGTAGCTTTACTTTCAGCCTCACGTTGTTCCTCCATCTGGATTGTCCTTTTCATAGTTAAACCTCTTACCTTTAAAGAGCCTGATATCTCTGTTTGCTTCTCAGTGACTTCTGCGGTCACATGGCCTCCCCATGGGCTGCTCCAGCTCGCCTTTCTCTTCCCTCCTTGAGGCCGTCCCTTAGCGCCTCCCAAAATGCCTGCACGTGATTCTGGTTTCTTTCTGTTAAATATTCACATTATCATTATTTGGACTAAAGGAATAGAATTGTTTTCAGCTTGGAACAAAATAGGGCTGAAATCAGTTCTCTGAAAGATTGTTGTGTAGTGGAAGAAACATTTCAGTTCCACGTGAGGAAAAACTGTTGGGAGGTTTAGAAGGGAAACTTTATACAGAAATTTGATAACCACCTCTCATATTTTATAGAAAAAAACATAAATGCTAGCCGGCCTGTATGGCCTTAAAATCTCTTCCGACCCCGAGTTTCCACAGTCTGGAGGTAAGGGGACAAAAGTGTTAAAGACATTTCACTCCCAGTAATAAGGGAAGTGAATGACATTGAGATTCAAGTTGTTTGTTTGTAGTTTGGAATTATTCTAATACAGATACCTGGCCCAACTGGAGGACAAAAGACAAGCGTTTCATTTGCCTACCAGCTCTGGCATCTCAGAATATGGAAACAGCCATGTGCTAGCCGGGCGCTGTCAGTGAGGCAGTTCTATTCATTTCCATTAAAAAGCAATAGCTGTCATTTGAACCCCTGAATGCCCAAATCTAAAGGATCCACACTTACGCCTAAGATGTGATCATACTGCAACGGAATCATTTAGCAACCTTGCTGCAATACCCAGGGATCTGGTTTGTAATGAAAGCAGTGAAGGGAGGAGCTGGCAGGGCACTGGTGGGGTGGTACAGGGGACACTGCTTATATTCACAAGGCCATGTGGCCCACGCATAGCGAACAGCAACCAGGCTGTCGTGACAAGACTTGACATTCAGGGCCAGCGTCTGGGCGGAGAAAGTGTCCATGGGAGCTGGAAGCCACTTGCACTGATGGTCACTGCAACAGGAGATCTGACAGGAGAGTCATAAACAGGAACAGGTCAGGAGGATATGACAAGAGGCGGGACTGCTCTTCAGACAGACTGAAAGAGGAGAAGCGGCCACTCGCAGCCACAGACACATTTCCTACAGTGACCAGAACAAACCTGAGTCCAGGCTGGGTCTGGTCAGCACAGCCACAGATCCATAGTAAAAGTTCACGTGCTAAAATAAATAGCTTAAATCAATGAGTAAAACATTAAATGACTGAGGGAGACAAGGCAGCGTAGTCATGAAACATTCAGGGAAGGCTCCCCTGAACAACCTTCCTGTGATCCTCCGGCCAAACAGCAAAGCAGGCAGGAATTTGGGTGAAGCGAGCCACCGCTGTGCTGCTCTCTGGCTCCCAAAGGAGCTGGGGAATGAAGAAGGGGCACAAAGGAACTTTGGATGGTAAGCTGTTCTCAAGTCAGAAAACAATCTATCTGGTGAAGGGAGCATAAAATACCCAGTTCCCAAGGTTCAATTCTGTCCTGGTCCCAGCTAAGATTCCAGGTCCAGACGATGGGCAGGCTGCCAGCTGTTGACTACAGAGGAGAACTCAGAACACAGAGACTCCTTGGAGCTAGGGTTCACCTAAAACCCAGCATGCAAAGAAGCTAGGTGGAGTAAGTGCTGAGGAAGCACCTGAGGCAGGTGGATGCTCTGGTTAGGATTCCAGAGGAGGAACAGTCCTAGATAAACTCCTGTGTACAGTTTGTCTTCTACATTCTTTCATCCCCCCTCCAATGCCCTCTTTTCACTCACCGCCCGCCACAGCCTAACGACTTGGGGGCTCCCAAAGACACTCATATAAATGCTCCACTTGGGGATGCCTCCACCGCCAACCCCGACCTTAAAGGACTCCTAAAGAAGCTGTTTAATCAATAGCCCCACTTCCACAGTGGAATGATCCTCACCAGGTATTAGAAGCAAGTACAGAGTTCTGTTACAGTAATTCGTACTAAGTTGCAAATCACCAAGCTTCAACCTCTTAAAGGAGAGACTCAAAAGAAAATCAGAATTTAGGGTAGTGGGACAAAGAAATGTCTACGGGTGAGGGAAACATTCTGGAGCGAGGGTCCTTTCAATAGGTGCCCACAGATAAAGCCACGGGCCCTCTCCCACGCAAAGATGGCTGCTCTGGGAGGGAAAACGCAAAAGGAGTATCATTTCAATGTGGGCACGTCTCCCCTTCCTTGGTGGTCCCATCAAAATTGCCTCTGAGTGAATGAATCAGTAGCTGCTTTTTTGTTGCTCTGAGATAAACTCAGCCCCTGACCAACCAAAGCCTGCCTTGCAGTCATGTTACAATTAGAGGTGGGCCTCAGCGTGGAGGATATCCTGCCCCCCCCGCCCCCCATAGGATGAACCCCTACTGTTTCTGCAGTTCTCACCTCAAATATCTTGTTGTGCCTCTGCACCTGGATTGGCTGGGAATATGTGAGGTTCAGCAGCCCCATGTCGCCCAGGAGTTCTATCTTCTGAGGCAGTGGTCCTTGAAAGGTCAGCTTCGCCCCATAAGCCACGGCACGGGCCCCCAAGTGCAGCCTGTAGGCCACCGTCTGCTTATCTCGAGGGTGTGCGCTACAGGATAAAGAAGAGGTAGAGAACTTTGGGTTTGGGCTCAACAATAATCACATTTTTTAAAAAAAGGAAATCTTATACAAAGCACCCTTTAAGAAGGTGAGAATAAAGTTGACTGAATCTAATAGCCAGTGATCTGTGGCGAGTCAGCCTAAGAGAAATGGTGAGTTGTAACCACAGATGGGGCTCTGGGCCTCCTACGGGTCGGAAACCTTGAAATAACCGAGGACTCGGAAGGAAGGAATAAAAGGAGAGAAGGAGGGAGGGAGGGAGGGCAGGTATTGGAACTAACCTAGGAGAGCTCTCGTAAGACGCTGCAACCACTGAAAGTCCTGTGTCTCATCTGAATCAGGTGTTCATTACTTGGTCCCCTGTAGGTTTTATTTGTTCATTCAATAAACATTCATTCATTCAAAACTAAATAAATATCCCTCGTGGTCCAGTGGTTAAGACTGCACTCCCAATGCAGGGGGCCCGGGTTTGATCCCTGGTCAGGGAACTAAGATCCCACATACTGCAGCTAAGCCCACATGCTGCAACTACCGAGCCCACGCATGCTCTAGGGCGCACGCACCACAACTAGAGAAGCCCGCGCGCCGCAACAAAGACCCAGCACAGCTGGAATAAATAAATAAATAAATAAAATTAAGAAAGAAAGAAATGTTCAGTCAGGCTCCTACTATAATCCAGACACTCTGTGTTGGGCTCCATTTCACACTGAAATCCCCTGGTATCCTGCAGCTAGCGGGTGGTAATCATAGGGGCTGTTAACATCAGGGTAGTCATCCAGATAGTCCCCCTCTGAGGCCACGGTAGAATTCCATTTCCTGCTCTCGCTGAAGACAGGCATGGCCATGTGATTTGCTATGGCCAGTGCGATGTGAGCAGAAGTGACTTATGTTGCTTTGGGTGGAAGCATTTAATTGCCAACGTGAAACCGTAGCTGCATGTGGAAGCACAGATCACCCTGGAGCCTCTGTCGCTCTGGATCTGTGAATGACGATGAGGGCAAAGCTTCTCTGTTGACCTTATTTGGACATAGAGTGTGAACATGAAATAAGGTTCCGTGGCATCAAGGCACTGGGATGGTGAGGGTTTTTGGTTACTGCAGCACATCCCACGTGAATGATTGATAAATCATGCTTCTAATGTCCAATCCTCAGGCCCCCTCACAAGTGAACATCAGAGTGAAGGCCACAGACAAAGAACATATATTATTGTTCAAACAAAGCCCAAGAAGCACCCACCTGCCAAAAGGTGAATTCCTATCACAGAGATCCATAGCTACAGCCATGAAAGTGTTGGGCATCCTTGGGTTAGGGACATAGCCAAAGTCTGCTGTTTGATGCCAACGGATCTCGGGAAGCCCATCATTTGGGGTTGCACCAGACAAGTATGAAGATAACTAGAAAGTAGACATTGTGCATCGGTATTTTATTTCATCAGAAACCTATACTGCAATAAAGCTGGAAAAACATTAAACATTTTTAAAAAGAAACCTACACTAGAGTCTTTCACAAGAAGACCCTGCTTCTGCTTCACTGACTCCCGTGCTCATCCAACACGTACTTACGGAGCCTCTCACCCTTGTGGCTGAACCTCTCATCCCCCTCGCCGCAATGAAACTCTGCCACCCCTCTCAGCAAGAGGTGGAGTCTATTTCTCCTCTCGCTGAACCTGGGCTAAGCCTGTGATTTGCTCTGACAAACAGTGCAGCAGAGGTGATGGTGTGCAGCTTCTGAGGCTTTGCCTCAAGAGCCCTTGCCTTCAGATTTCATTTTCTTGGAACCCTGAGATGGCCATGTAACAAAAGTCCAGCTACCCTGCTGGAGAAATGTGGAGAGAGCAGCCTTGGAAACTGGAAGGTCATGAGGAGAGAGGTGTTAATATCCCAGCCGTCCCAGCTGAGGGGCCAATCATGTGAATTCTAGATCCTTCAGTTCAAACTGCAGCCACATGAGCAAGCCTGGCTGAAGTTACAGAGCAGAGATGAGCCACCCCAGCTGAGCCCTGCCTGCCTGGCCAACCCACGGAATCAGGAGCAAACACAGTGGCTGATGTGGTAAGCCCCGAACTTCTGAGGTAGCTTGTTACAAAGCAGTAGGTCGGTCACTGACAACTCTGTGTACAACACAGGGCAAAGCACTGTAGGGAAGCAGGGAGGAATCTGCCCTTGAGTGCGTGGCAGATTGCATCAAGGACCCCAGTTCTTCACACCTTCCAAGAGCCACACCCTCCTGCCATACGGCTCTGTGGTTTCTCCTACTAGAGAAGTACATTTCCCCACCACTTGATTCTTATTAAAATCTCTTATGCAAATTGGCTTTAACATATGAAATGATACAAGGCGCTGAAGCTGCACAATGAAACGTCATGCAAACTAGAAAATGGCAATAAAAAGATCCAGTAAGTGACCCTACTTCTTCCCACACAACAGCCAGAAGAAGAGTGAAAGTGGAGCCATGTTCACCAACCAGCGCCATGATGAGGATCATGGCAACAAAGTCTAGGGTGAGTTACTAACCTGAAGCGCTGCGGGAGAAATGCTACCAACAGCCACTCAAGCCTAGGAAGTTGTCTCAAAATGGCAGTTTGCTGAGAATTGCTGCAGTAATTCTCCACTATTTCATCGGCTGCACTACTACACAGTGGCCTCATGGGGGCACCAGCAGACTCCACACTCGCATGAAATTCCTGTTTTTCCTGAGATAAAGCAGGGCACTCTCTCCTGCAGTGATTAGTAGAAATACTAATCACTGCTAAAGAAGGCATATAATAGCCAAAGAATATAAAACTGGGCACATTTGGAGGACTTTACAATAGCATCCGCAGTCTGCAGTGTGTTCCACTGTTCCTCCAAAACCCTTTTTAAAAAGCACACTCCTAGGGACTCCAGTCCCTCAACTCTGGCTCCTTTTTCTCTCTCCCCGGGCCTCCGCTCACCTCTCTACTCAGACACAGGTGTCTAGCCCTGCTCTCTCCACGGAGTTCGTGTCCTGCCTCTAACTGTGCTCTAGTCACTGCCACCACCGTTTCACACTCGGCCCTTCCATTAAGTCAATTCATCTTCCTTTACACAACAACTGTCCCTCCAGATTTTCTGACTTCTCTCATTAATAATAATAAACACTGACATTTTCTAGCTTGTGCCAGGCTTTACATGGACTAACTCATTTAATACTTAAAATAACAAAAAGGTTCAATATCTTGTTCGAAATCACATAGGTAAAGAAGCCAGAGCTGGGATTCGAATCCCCAGACCATGCTCTGAGCCATTATGTTGCCGAATTTACCATTTCCTTTTGAAGTTAAACATTTATATTTATATTTATAGTCCCAGTTTTCCACAAACAACCAACCAACATACTGTTGTTGATGATGATAAAGTTGACACCCAAGGCTAAGGGACTTCCACTAAACCGCACACACAAGTGCAAGGACCAGGTCTCTCTGCTTCATGGTATATTTCTAGTACCTCACACAGTTTGTGGCATGTAATAAGCATTTAAACATATTTTTGGCTTGAATCGGTTGAAGTCACATTCAAATCACCATGCGCACAGGCTGAGAGACAAAAAAAATAGTTTCCACCAACAGTAATACAGAACTGGTGACAGGAGTTGCTATTTTGAAAATAATGAGCAGAATATTCTCATTCAAAGTCAAAACAAATGTTAGAAAGAAGAAAGAAAATGATTGTAAAGTAATTATAAGCGGAAAGAAGGTCTATAAAAATCTTTATCCAAAAAAAGGTACATGAAATGGGATGAGGTAGAGGAACAGGAGGATGGTGAGAGGAGAGCATCTGGGGGACACTCAGAGGCGGAAGCCTGGAAGTAGGTGCGTCCAACTCAAACATTAAAGCCTATTTTGTGTTTATGCTGTGAGGTGGGCCTCGTTTTTTTTTTGTTTGTTTTTGTTGTTTCGTTTTTGTTTTGCAGCACGCGGGCCTCTCACTGTTGTGGCCTCTCCCGTTGCGGAGCACAGGCTCTGGACGCACAGGCTCAGCGGCCATGGCTCACGGGCCCAGCTGCTCCGCGGCATGTGGGATCATCCCAGACCGGGGCATGAACCGGGGCCTCATTTTTATAACACCTTACTTGTTTAATCCCTACGTCCTAGACAAGTCAGAACTACTGCCCTGCTAAGACGTCTAGGTCTCGGAGGGGTCACGTGAACAGGTGAGGCAAGGCAATTATGAACTTGGTTAAATATGTTTATTCCTTTTAGACAAGGCTGAGAGCAGAATCTTTCTGACGAGGTACCACTAACTGAAAGTATGGTTTCTCTTGATATACTTTTTCATTTGTGTGTCGGGACATATTTAATGAGTGCCGACCAATTAGGTCGTACTGGGGCTATAAATGTGATCCAGGAAAATGTGATCATGTGCACAAAGTACATACAAGTAAAAAGGGGAAGTGAAGGGTACTAAGCAGTCACCCGTATGGGGACAGACTCTGGGTAGTGGCAGAAGGCTTCCTGATATCCAGGCTAACGGATGATAAAAGTTAGGAAAGTGTGGGAAGAAAAGATTATTCCAGGCAGAGAGCATGCGCAGTGGGCTGGGAGTGAGTGAAAGAGCGCGGTTCATTCTCAGAGGTGGGAGGGTTATCAGCAAGTTCGGGAAGGTGTGGGGAGGTGGACACTGTCACACATGGTTGCTAAGAGTATAAATATACAAATTGATACATTTCCACAGAAAAATTTAAGGACATGTTCAAAGCCTTAAAAAGTGTGCAATTTAACCTAGTAATTTCATTTCTGGGAATTTATCTTATGGAAATAATTAAGCATGTGTGCAAGGATTTAGCTACAAGGAAAATAAACATGCCACTGCTTATAAAGGCAAAACGTTTAAAGCAACCTAAGAGCCTATCTATGGAAGACTAGTTAAATTACAATACAACCATATTTCTGAACACCCTCCAATCGTTATAAATTGTGCTGAAGATTAAAATTTATTGGCATGAAAAATGTTCACAATATGACCTTAAGAGAAAAAGCGAGATATGATACAGTATTATGGTATGGATCCTATTTCAAAAATATATGAGCAGAAAAGGTCTGCTTATTTCTGGATTGTGGAATTATAAGTGTTTTTAGCTTCTTTTTTTTTTTGCCTTTCTCTTTAATATTTCTTTAATGAACATGTAATGCTTTTTAATAAGAAGAAATATTGGTTACTTATTAAGTTTTTTTAAGATGTAATTGTCCCATCAGTAAACTGAGATGAATTAAGTTACATTCAGTTCTTGACCAGCAGGCAAGCTAGGAGGGCAAAAAAAGGAAGACGGATTCCAGGGAAGAGATCTCAACAGCACCTCCCCACACCAAAGCCCATGAACCCTCTTCCTCTCAGCACGTACCTGGACAAATCCAAATGGGAAGAAGCGCTCTGTCTGCCCCTGGGAGCCATCGTGGAAGGTTTGGCGCCAGTCTTCAATGAGTGCAGGGAACGTACAATTGTACAGGTCCCTGTTAAAGTTTACATTGGACTCCCCTAAAAACAGTTCAAATTTTGAGAAGAGTTTGGGGTAGATGCAAAGGCAGCCACACACTGCTCCCCAACCTCCATGCATGCCCTTAGGTAGCGGGCCTTCCTGCGGTCTCCCTGGACTGGCCTTGTGCTTGCTCTGGCCAATGGGGCATCAGCAAACACGATGCAAGCAGAGGCTTGAAAAGCAATTCAGCTCTGTGGTTTGTTCTCTCCTGATACACTTGGAACCCCGACACTGCCATGTAAATGATAAATTAAGTCTGAACTAGCTTTGCTGAAGGATGAGAGGCCACGTGAGAACCAGGAGGCCCCGGCAGACAGACAGCCCCAGTCAACAGGCATGAGGGAGAGGCCAGGCTAGGTCATCCAGCCACCAGACAACCTGCCAGGTGGCCAAAGGCACGTAAGAGATCCCGGCAGAAATCAGCCATAGCAGCCCAGACAGAAAAACTACCCTGCTAACCCAGAGAATAGTGAGCTCGCTAACATTATTACTGTCGGAAGCCACTACGTTCTGGGGTGGTTTCTTGTGCAGCAACAGCTAACTGATACAATGGAAAACCAGCAAACTGAACACTCACCCTGGTACCATATCACCCCTTTCAGAGTCATATTACGGAACGGATGGATCATGGCATTCCAGAGAACAGAGTATTCACTGGGACCAGTTTCAAGATCAGATGGCATGAACCTGAAATCAGTAAGACACACAAGTGTCAAGAGAGAGCCAATGACTGATCACATGACGATCCCTGAGCTGGGCATCTATCCAGCTTCACTCGGGGCAAGCTCCTGATGAAAGCAACACAGAGTTCAATTCAACCACTCTGTTTCCATGAAAACATGAGGACAGTCTCCAAATTTCACTCCAGGTTCTTCCCAGAATCACTGTCATCAGTCAGCTTTCTGTGGGTTCAGACGGGGCCACCGGTTTCCATCTAGTGATTAAGACCAGGGAGGAGGAGCGTTTTAATGAGTCTATTGCACAGGCAATAAGTTTATTTAACTAGTACTCAGTGGGTGGACACTGAGATTGCGTTAAGCTCTTTGCTTTTATAAGCAATGCCATGATTATCTTCCTTAGAGCTAAATCACTGCATATAGTCTTAATTATTTCCTTAAGATAAATTCCCAGAAATGAGATTGCCAGGTCAAAAGGGCACATTTTCTTAAGACTTTGAACATGTCCCTAAATTGTCTCTGTGCAACACTTGTATGAATTTACACTTGCAACAGCTGCATATGAGAATGGCCACTTCCCCTTGCTATTGTCCCTGCCATGTCCCCAGAGACCTGGGAAGCCTGGCTTTAGATTCCTCCAACTCTACCGAAGGCAAGTCTTTCTGTTCCAAAACTGGATAACTTCACTCCCCAACAGGCAGGCCTTTACCCAAGATATACCAAGAGCTCAAGTCCATGCTCTTCCCAGAACTGATGGGACAAGGTCTGTGAAAGCAGTTCACATATTGTTCATCTCTGTTTTAACATTAGTGTCAAGATGTTATTAACCAGCCTTTTCTCTCCCTTCCCCCACCCCCAAATGTTCTTCCTGATCCAGCCCTTCCTGAGCGTGCTTTCACCATCAGTCTTCTAATACACTTCTCTGATGACATAGGTACTTGTTCTTCCAAACTGTTAGGCTGTGTTTATTCTCACAGGCAACACAGCGCAGTGGTTAAGAGCACAGACATTGACACCAGACTTTATCATTTACTAGTCGTGTCCACAAGCAAGTCACTAAACCTCTCTCAGACTTAGTACCTTTTTCCATCATATGTTAATAGTATCCACTTCAGGAGAGTGTTGTGTTAAGTGAATTACTATATATAAAGTGCTTACAACAGTGTCCAGCATTTAGAAAGCTTCTCTTATTAGCTATCACCATTATTAAGGAAAAGGGTCGTAATTACTTCCTGACGTATTCTCAGATGATTGTGGGGCTGATGACAGTGAAAATAATACCTGAATACGTTACATACATTTAATACATATTCGTACATTCAACACATTCTTGACTCCCCAAAGGAGACCGTGATCTTTCTCTCTTACAAAATTTCCTGGCTGGCTTTCTCCCAGACCAGAGGACGCTTTCTTACCCTTGCCTTGGGACCCCACAGGCTTTCAGTGACCTTTCAGATGACCAGGCTTCAATGGGCGTCCCGGCCCACGAGGAGGAGATCAGCCCCACGGGATACCGCAGAGTGTCATGCAGGTAACGCCCAAAGAGCCAGCACAGTGCTGACATGTACGTGAAATTGCCATGGCCCAAGTTTTCTGTTCGGAGAAACAGTTAAACAGTCACGGAAAAAGTAGATGGATAGGGACTGCAGCTCCTAGGTGGGTCTAGGTGAGAAGAATGGGTGTGGGTCAGGCCTTGCATTTCTTTCTGAGACTTTCCAAGAGTAGGATAAGATTGAGAGGCAGCTGTCTCGCTAGCAGAAAGCCAAAGGCTCTCTGGCCAGGCAAGCAGGCATCCCCCTGCTTCCCCACCATGTGCAGGGCCCTGAGAATCTAGGAAGATTAATACTCCTCTGCAATAGGTGAGGGGCAGAAAGGCCGCTGGCCCCCATTCCACCCTCACCTGCGTGTTCCTCTTTCCCAGCATCCATCCCCACTCAGCTCTGTGGAAGGGAACAAGCAAGCATGGGGCAATGTCGAGAAGAAAGGTATATTTTTTCTGGGTAGTTTTATACCCAATTTTATAGCTATGGTAATGAAAACAAGAACAAACAAGTGATGGGGAGTTTGGCCAAAAGGGAAAGTAACAGAAACCAAAACCAGTATATGTTCAGCATCGGGACTTCCCCGGTGGTCCAGTGGTAAAGAATCCGTCTTCCAATGCAGGGGACGGAGGTTTGATCCCTGGTCAGGGAACTAAGATCCCACATGCAGCGGGGCAACTAAGCCCACGTGCCACAACTACTGAGCTTGTGTGCCTCAAATAGAGAGGCTGTGTGCCGCAAACTGCGGAGCCCACGTGCCCTGGAGCCCGCGCGCCACAACTAGAGAGAGAAAACCCACACGCCACAACTAGAGAGAAGCCCGCATGCCACAATGAAAGATCCCGCATGCCACAACTAAGACCCAACAAATAAATAAATCTTTTAAAAATAAATAAATGTTCAGCATCATCTAGCTCATTCGTCCATACAGCCCTGTAACCAACACAGACCAGAAGAGGCAATTTCCATGTTAGAAGAAGGCTGGTGAAGAGGGGAACGTGAACACACGCAGCTGACGGGATCAATCCAATCCAACAGCTGTTAAAGAACCACTATGTGTAAACCACTGGCCTGGCACGTGAAAGATCAAAACTCAGTACAGTTCGGCTCTCAAAATGCGGATAGCGTAATAGTAGGAATTGAAATCAGTTTCAAATCAGTTAAAATGGATTGAGTGCCCGCCAGGTGCCAGGCGCTTCTAGATGATAGGGGTACTGTAATTAAAGGGACATGGAGAGACATGGAACCTCTCCTCAGAGGTCTTATATTCTACAGAATAAGACAAATATTCAGCTGAGTAAAACAGATGGCAAAATATGGTTTAGTGCTTTAAGAGGTATAAACAAGTGTTAAGGGGCTTTAACAGCAAGAGAAAGAATATGAAATGAAAGGCAGATCATTAAATGCCAGGTGAGGGCGGACCTCCTTCCCTGTGCTCCGGGCATACTCTGTGCCCGGTGTTTCCCTCACCCCACTAAACCATTAGGATTTCTATATTCTCCATGTCTGGCACCCAGTGCAGAGTCAGTGAATGTTCGTTGGCTGGTGCTGGGTAGCTGTGGGCAGCTGGAATAAGGGTGACTCACTGATGGGCAGGTAGAGGGAAGAGGTAATTAAGTGGGAAGGGGAGGGAGGTCGGGCGGCCTTGAAAGACGGGAGTCCAGGAAGTAGAGCTAGCATTCTAGGCAGAAGAAACAGTATGTACAAAGGCACGTAAAACTGGACAGTTTTTAAAGTATTTGCCTAGAGCATAGATTACAAAAGGAGAATGGTATAAGATAAAACTGGAGGGGAGGCTAGAGGCACATCTTGGAGTAAAGGAAATGGAAAGCCACTTGAAAATGCGCGAGAATGAGAACGTGTGGTGGGCAGCACAGCGCCCAGAGGTCTCCAGAGTCCAATGCCTGGAACCTGTGAATGAACCTTATGTGGCTAAAGGGACATCGCAGGTGTTTTCAAGAGTAAGGACTAGAGAGGGGGCGACTGTCCTGAATTATCCAGATAGGGCCAAGCTAATTACAGGAGTCTTTAAAATCAGAGACCCTTCCCAGCTGCAGTCAGAGATATGAAGGCAGTAGAAGAGGCTGCAGAGACTGGAAATGTGAGAGGGGCTTGACCTACTAGGCTCTTCCCCACACACCTGCGTGGCCTCACCTCTGTCAGGTTATTACGGAAATGCTGCCTTTCTCAGCTGGGACCTCCGTGGCCACTCTAAGTGGGAAACCACTACCCCATCCCAGCCCCAGCAGTACTGCCCCCCTTCCCTGATGTATTTTATGTACTTATTTCTGTCTCAGCAAGCACTACCATCTAACCTATCCCTTGATGCTCAAAAATTTGAGTCTCTGAGTTCAGAGAGTGAAATGGAGCCGACAGCAAGGTATAATACCTTATCCAAATCTAATTGATTCCTGAGTTTTGGATGACATGCATTAAGAGTTCACGGACCAAAGGATTCACTAAAAAATTTACCCAAATCTATTCAGTTTCTGAGTTCTTAAAGGGAAAGTTCTGACAGTGTGATACGGAATAGTATCAATACTTTGTATATAATTTACAAATTTTATTATTCATTTTCTGTATTCCCTCACTAGACTGTAAGCTCCATCCAGGAGACCAGGCGTGCCTGCCTGCTTTATTCTCTGCTATACCCCCAGCACTTAGAATAGCGCCTAGCTCATAGTGGGCATCCAAATATTGGCTGAATGAATTAATACTTGAAAATGTAGGAGCAATTGAGGTTACCAAGGTAAAGCACGTACAGGTGAAAGAGAAAACGGACCAGAAAGAGCACAAAGGACCACGTCTGGAGGAAGGGACTGAAGAAAGCAAAGAAACAGGCAGGGAGAGGACAGAGAGGGAGAACGAAGGAAAGGAAGTACCAAGCAAGCTCAGAGGAAGGCGCAGCTTCTAAAAACAGCAGTCAGCAGTGCCGATGCTACGGGGTGTCCAGAGTGCATTGTAGAAGAACAGCAGTAACCTTGGGGGAACCAGTTGTTGACCTGGACGCAGAAGCCAGATTATAAAGGGTTAAAGAGTGAACACGTTGGAAGGCAATGAAAAGAATGAAAAGGTGTTCTAAAAAGGTTTAACAGAGCAAAGGAGAGAGGTGAGGTACCAGGAGAAGGGTGTGCGTTATGCTTTGTTTTGCTTGGTTTTGTTAGAATAAAAGAAAAGCAGAGCTCTGAGGGCGGGGACTGTGTCTGCCCCAATCACAGCTGCACCCTCGGGGTCTAGATCAGAGCCTGACGCAGAGCAGCCTGAACTAAAGATTTCGTGCAGACTGGACAGTGGGGTAAAAGGACAGAGCCTGAGGGATGAGAGAAGGCCCTGGAGAAGGTCAGAGCCCGCATCAGAGGCAGGCCTGAAAGGAAAGAGTCAGCTGTGTTCAGACACAGAAACAAAGGAAGAAAGAGAAGAGGAGAAGAGAGCGTCAGGTGCTGAAGAGATGCTGGCGTAGCTCGTGCCGAGTGGCCTCAGTGGGACCGACGAAGTTGGAGGAAGAGCCATCTCCTCAGAGCAAGGGGGCAAGATTCACTGTGGAGTCTTGGGAAGAAATGTATGAAACAGGTACCGTCAGGAATGGGGGAGGGGTCGGTAAGAATGAATAAAAGGATGAAATAGATCAGAACCAAATTCAGGATCACAGATTGCAAGCAGGGCACCAGCCCCTCACAGAAGAGATGGCACACGTTCCAGCAATCACTTACCCAAGGTGGGCTTGGACCATTGCAAATCAACCTTGGCAAGGTCCTCCAGCTCCTGCTGAGCCTGGGTGAGAGACACGGAGAGGATGCGGACAGACTGATAGGCAGCTGTGTTCGACAGCTCGCTTGTGGCATTAAATATCTGGAAAAGAAGCAGGAACGTCATTTCTTACACCAACCTAGTGGATAGTCAATGATGCTACTGCCTCCTGGTAAACACTGCCAACCCTCCGAGCTCCTTCTGAGCCTTTAGGATACCAAAACCAAATGAATAATCAAAACCAATGATGGGCTGGTCCGGATCGCCTTGATCCACAGAGACCACGATAAATCATGTCCCCAAAGAAGGTGGGAACACAATGAAATCTGAGATCTCAAGGACAAGTCTGTGTTAGATGAGAGGAGCTGTGGATGGGTTTAGGCTAAAGAAGACCCATATCTTGAAACGAAAATACTTCTATTCAGAAAAAGTATCTGTTAACAAAAAGCCATGGCATTTACTTTTTTTTTTTTAATGGAGCCAGAAAGGCCGTGGGGAAGTAAGTTTATGTAATCCATAGCCCACGAGAGATGTATATTCAAAAGAAACACACCTGAGAAACGATTTTTGAACTCCTGAAACATCCTGAAATCAGCCTCAAGATGCTTATCTTCCCATCTCAGTCCTGGAAAATCACCCAAGAATAGCACGGGAGGCCTGGCAGTGTGAAAGGTGGTGTTCAGAGTGATTGCTGACAACAGTACCAAGAAACCAGACAAAGAAAAGGGTCCGTCCAAAGACACAGCACCTTTTCCCAAAGCACTTTATGAAACCTCACCAGTTGCCAAGAGTGTGACAGGACTGGCTTAGGGTTCCTCTGGACACGAATGTGTGCTACACCGACTGGTTTCATTGTTGGTCCTATGAAGCATCATTCCTCTCTGGCCTTACATGTAAGTGCTATCTCCTTCACTCCTGATTTTTCAGTAGTTATGTTTCTCCTTATTTTAAAAAGAATGTGTCATAAATATATTGTTTTGCTTTTTAATTAGTGTTTGTTTTTCCTGGTCTTCTCTCCATCCCCCTGGACAGTCTGGTCTTCCCAAAACAAAGGCCTAACAGGAGCCTCCAGAAGGCCAGTTATCACTGGCCTCGGGGAACAAGAGCTCCAGCTGAGCCAGGACTGCCACAGCCAGAGGCACAGGAGGCTGGGCCGCTTTCCATTGGCTGCTGGCCACAGAGTGTGCAGCTGGCTGGCTTTCCCTCCCACCCGCCACAGAGAATACAGCTGGCCTGGCCGCTGCAGTGTAGGAGCAGCCAGAGTGCCTCCACAGAGCACTTCATTGAAATGCGCGGCCCCTTGAATCGCCTTTTGACTTGCCGCTGAGCCTGCTGTGGCCAATAAGATGGCCAGATGCAAAAGAAATGGCTCTTTTGGTCCCAGCGGGAGCCGCAGCCTGAAACGCTCCCTGGGTAATGGCAGCTCTAGGCTGTCAGGGCTACTGGTCTTCCACACATGGTCTCAGGAAAATTCCATAGGAAATCCAGACCTGCTTGTTCAGGATCTTCCCTGGCAAGCTTCATGTAAAATAAACATTAAAGACTAAGAAGAGACTAATGCACTCACAGTATATTTTGGCAGGGAAGTTATTTTTCAGCAGCAAGTACCTGTAAAAAGTCACCTCCCTTGAAATTCAGTTCTGCACCAAGCAGTAAGGATCGTATGTTGCTTCCATGGAAACAGGGGATGAAACTGCTTCTCTCCACCCACACCAGCTTCTGCACCGACTGGGAACTCCAGTGCCTCCTCGCAATGAGACGCTAGTTTCGGGGGGCAGCGCAGGGAACATGCGTCTTTTCTTTTTGACCCGTTGCTAACACTGTAGAGTACTGCAAGGCCAACAGAATTGGGGGGAGCAGGGCGGGGGGGGTCGGCATCCTCCTCTATTGTTACCAGCACACAGAACTGGATCCAAAGCATTGGCTGGAAAACTTCCATTTTCAAACTCACATTTGTGTATTATTTCAAGCCAAAGCTCGAAAGCCACAGAAAGTGTTAGCAAACATGGGGGTGGGGGGAAATTCTTGCTGCATCTGATGACAATTACTTCTGAAATTGGTACCCTGCCCCAATATCACCAAGCCTTCTGGATGGAAGGATTTCCTTGGGGATATTGGCAGCAAACTTAGGAATAAAGAGATTTCAGGAAGATTTTCATTTAAATGACACTTGGTTTCCCTGCTGATGAGAGGGGAAGCCTTACTCCATCTGCTGAGATCAATTTTCATCTCATCAAACACCTCAGTGTAATTATTTTTCTACCAAGTATTGAAATGAGGATGTAAATGAATACCAAGGTATTTGAAGTCATTAAGGCTGCAGCGACTGGGAGAGCCCTACCACCTCTCTGGGGACCCGCAGTTCACCATCAAAGCAGCTGCTCACTGGTGTTCATTTTGTAACCTTTATACTACATTCTTGAATTAATGAAGAAACGTCAAGAATCTATTTCCTCAGAGAATCTTGGCATGAGGTCTGCACAGGGGAGCAAGGCATGTGTGTGAATGTGTGTGTGTGTGTGTGTATGTGCACACAAGTGCACGAACTGAAGGACACAGGGAAATTTTACTTAAAAGAATTTGGATCCTGTATGTTACTTTACCTTCTACCACAGTACAATATAGCAGATTTAGTTGAGAAAATAACTACAAATAAGCCAGTCATCACAGCTCCTATGAATCTGGTATTGTAACGTGGCACCAGCCCTTCTCTTCTGGATTTTAATCCCCCTATTTGTAAAGCAGGAATGTGGGGATTGATGAGATATTGAAAAATGGGCTTTCTATCTAATGTTGGCCATCTTCTTCTGAGCTAACTAGAAATATCCAAGTCTTAAGACATACCCTGACTTAGGAGGTGACAGATGAACATTTAGACTTTCCTCCATTTATAAACATCTCACTCAGTGTTATAAATAACACTTGATTTTAAAATTCCACTTTACCCTAACAACAAGATGGGCATACAATCTGCCATTTCCCTCATTTGACTGTGAAGAGTGGTTGGTTATAGTGGAAATCTTATCTCCTCAGAAAAGTCACACGGAGGGAGAGAAGGAGAAAGACAGAGATTCTATGTGTGTATACGCGCGTGTGTGTTGGGAGTCTTCAGGGGGAAAGGAGCAAGTGCAATCAAGGAGAAGTCATGTGAAGCATCCTTTTGATCAAATAACAAAGTTCTACCGAGTGTTTAGAGACTAGAAAACTTGGCTTTTGGTACTGTCAGCACCTAAAATTCAGTCTTGCAGACTAAGTGCGTGATTTAAAACAAACAAATAAAAAAAAATTAACACTTGTCTTTTTCAGATGGAATCTTTTTTCTATTTCCCTGTATCTCAGAGCTTGTAGCCCTAGTTTAATACAGAATATGCTGAAGAGTAAATTCCAGGCAGAAAGAATGTGTTCTGTTAACAATCAAAATCTGATTAAGCTTGACAGAAAATGGGATGAGATCCCCTGGCACAGACTGCGGCTGAAAACCTGACTGTACAGATACAAATAGATCTGGTCCGTGCCTTTCTGTGCAAACAGAGAACTGTAATTAAAGCATTAAGGAAAATACTGTTTTCCTTAATGAGTTAACAGCAATCCCACTTCTCTATAAAACCATGCTTTCTATCAAGAGATAAAACTTCAATTTTGCTTCTATTCACTTATGTTAAAAGGGAGCCCAGTTAAAGTCCAGTTTAATAAACATTTAAATTCAAAAGGTTTCCGTATACTTAAGTAGGGCAGGAAGCAAGACTAAGTAAAATATTGGTTAGGAAGACATAAATGCAAGAATTTAGATTTTTAAATTAGAAAACTAATAATGAAAGGAAGTAGCTATGTCCAGAGTAGAATCTTTTTAGGAGCATTATTTATTAATTGGTTAAAAAAAGGAAGAAACCATAAGGGGTAGAAGCTATAGAAGCAAAATAAGAAATCATAAGTATGTGCAAGGACTCAATTTTATAAATTTTTTAAAAAAGATTAATTGAGATCATGGTCCAGCTGTAGAGATTTTTAAATCTCAAATTTAAATATTTCTCAAAGATGGAGAAGTAGATAATGGAAAAAAGGCAAGGAAATAAAAATCAACTTGAGGAGGAACTGAGTTTTAGAGAAAGAGCTAGGGAAGATGATAATCTTTTCAAGATCTTAACCTATTAAAGGAAACAAATGAAAGTACACATCAAAGTATATAAACGTATTAGTTCTGATGAATAATGCAAATTAAATCATTTATTCCTAAGATTCTTATTTATATAATGTACCTCTTTACTGTAAACTGAGCCTTTGATAGATATTTAAGATATCAGTTAGGTGAATATCAATTTCTTGATTTTTTAACTTGCTCTTAAAAATTATAGTTATTTCATGCTCATTATAGAAAAATCAAAAAATACAGACAAGCAAAGAAAACTAATCCCAATTTCAAATGTGCCAAAGAATTTAACTCATACTAACTTCTCTGGATGTCTGATACTGAGTAAAAAATATTTACTCATCTTTCAGCAATATTTTAAGCTGATAATCTTTAAATACGTCTATGAACTTGCTACTGTCCAGCCCTGATCCTAATATAAATGAAACAGCAATGGTCTCACTTACTTTTATTTTTAAATCAGATAGCTTCCACTAAACAAACAAAGCAATGACAATTCTGAGGCCCAAAAGCAATAACCCCATCACACGGTACCTAGAAATCCACTCTCTTTATTCTAGACTGTGTTTGTATTCAATTAGAAAGTGGAGTTGTTTTTAAAAAGAAATCTCAGTGCTAAAGACATTTAGCACCAAGGCTTTTGTTCTACCACCGTTGTCTTGCTAGGATACCAATTAACAACTAAGAAACTTTCTCCCTTGATAACTCTTTCAATGTCCTTTTTATCCAGCTTTACTTAAGAGACCTCACTCATCGTGTGTCAGAGGGGCCCTATCCTCTAATAGCAATGGGGACAGGAACACCTCAAGATGAGTTTCATCACTGACAATGTACTGGCAGGTTGGCATTCCCTTGTTCTGTCCCATTTGATTCTCTGGGTACTGTATATGCCCCATCCCCCATCTGGGAACTCATGTAGTGCTCTTCCTCCCGACATTCTATCAGGGTAAACAAGAGCCCAGTGAAGTCTCTCTATAGCTACAATAAGGGAGAAAATATGCTAGTTCTCAAAATTTAAGAAAAATTAATCTTCAAAGGCCATGACTGAAACAGAGAAAAAAACTGACACTAACAGAAGAAATCCTAGGCTATGAAAAAGATGAGCAGAAAGAGTCATCAGGGCTTCCCTGGTGGCGCAGTGGTTGAGAGTCTGCCTGCCGATGCAGGGGACGCGGGTTCGTGCCCTGGTCTGGGAAGATCCCACATGCCGCGGAGCGGCTGGGCCCGTGAGCCATGGCCGCTGAGCCTGCGCGTCCAGAGCCTGTGCTCCGCAAGGGGAGAGGCCACAGCAGTGAGAGGTCCGCGTACCGCAAAAAAAAAAAAAGAAAAAAAGAGTCATCAACAGCTCTTATTTCTGTGTAAAATATATATATATATATAAATTTGATATATGAATATATATATCAAGTTGACACATGACCCCTAACTGAAGTATCAAGGTGTCTGCGTGCAGCTTACCTTGGGATGGTTCAACAATGACAACAACAAACAGATAAATCAAATATGGCAAAATACTCACAACTGTCAATCTAGGTGATGGATATATAGGTCTTTATAAGTCTCTTAACTTTTGTGTGTGTTTTTACAATAAAAAGCTTTTTTAAATAATGACATCTTATATTTAGACATCACTTTTCAATTTATAAGGGCGTTTTAGAGACAAACAAAATAGTTTTATCTTCATAATGGCCCTGTTAGTTAGGTCAGATATAGTTGCAGTATAGTCATTAAAACTAAGCCTCAGACATTTAACAAAATACAACAAACTTTCATGAAAAAAGCTCTAAGACAAGTAGGAATAGAGGGAAATTTTCTCAATATGATAAAAGGCATTTATGAAAAACCCACAGGTCACATCATAGAAAGACTAAAAGCTTTCTCCCTAAGACCAAGAACAAGACAAGGATGTCTGTTTTCACCATTGCTATTCAACATTGTACTGGAAGTTCTAGCCAGAGCTGTTACATAAGATAAAAAAATAAAAGGCATCCAAATTGCAAAAAAAAAAAAAGGTAAAACTATTTCTAACTGCAGATAATATGCTCCTATACATAGAAAATCCCAAAGAACCTACAAGAAAGCTACTAGAGCTAATAAACAAATTCAGCAAAGTTTCAGTGTACAACATCAAAATGCAAAAATCATTCGTTTCTATAAATGAGCAATGAACGATCCTCAAAGGAAATTAAGAAAGAAGTTCTATTTATAATAGTATGTAAAAGAAAAATACTTCAGAATAAATCTACCCAAGTAGGTAAAAGACTTGTACACTGAAAAACTATAAAATATTACTGAAAAAAAATAAGGAAGATATAAATTAATGGAAAAATGTTCTATGTTCATGGATAGGAAGACTTAACATTGTTAAAATGTCAGTACTACCCAAAGCAATCTACAAATTCAACACAATACCTATCAAAATTCCAACAACCTTTTTTGCAGAACTGGAAAATCATATCCTCACATTTATATGGAATTACAAGGGATCTTGAATAGCCAAAACAATCTTGAAAAAGAAGAATAAAGTTGGAGCACTCACATGTCTCAACTTTGAAACTTACTACAAAGCTACAGTAATTAAAACAGTATGGTACTGCCATAAGAAGAGACATATAGACCAATGGAATAGACTAGAAACCCGAGAAATAAACCCTCATATATATGGCCAATGGATTTTTGAAAAAAGTGCCAAGACCATTCAATAGAGGAAGGACAGTGTTTTCAACAATTGATGCTGGGAGAACTGGATATCCACTTGCAAAAGAAAGAAGTTAGACCCTCACCTTACACTATATACAAAAAAGTGATTAAAACAGATCAAAGACCTAAACTTAAGAGATAAAACCAAAAAAAATCTTAGAAGAAACATTGGGAAAAATCTTCATGTCATTGGACTTGGCAACAATTTCAAGAAGATGATACTAAAAGCATAGACAACAAAAGAAAAAATAGATAAATTGAACTTCATAAAAATTAAAAACTTTTATGTATCAAGGGACACTCTCAAAAAAGTGAAATGACAAACTAAGAATGAGACAAAATATTTACAGATCGTGTATCTGACAAGTGATTAATACCTAGAAGATACAAATAAGTCCTACAATTTAACAACAAGCAACCCAATTCAAAAATGGGCAAATGGCCTAAGTAAACAATTTTCCAAATAAGACATACAAATGGCCAATAAATACATGAGATAATACTCAACATCACTAGTCATTAGAGAATGCAAATCAAACCACATTAAGATACCACTGCACACCTACTAGTGTGGCTATAATCAAGAAAACGGAAAGTAACATGTGTTAGAATGCAGTGAAATTAGAACCTTTGTATATTGCTGGTAGGAATGTAAAATGGTACAGTCACTGTGGAAATGGTTTGGTGGTTCCTCAAAAGTTAAATATAGAACTAACCCAGCAATTCCACTCATAGGCATATATCCAAAATAATTGAAAGCAGGAACTGGAACAGATATCTGTACGTCAATGTTCATAGCAGCATTACTCACAATAGCCAAAAGGTGGAAACAACCCAGGTGTTCATCAATAAATGAATGGATAAGCGAAATGTGGCATATACAGTGGAATACAATTCAACCATAAAAAGGGATAAAAGTTTGATATATGCTACATGGATGGACCTTGAAAGCATGATCCTTAGCAAGATAAGTCAGACACAGAAGAACAAGTATTGTATGGTTCCACTTATATGAAGTACCTAGAAGAGGCAAATTCATAGAGAGAAAGCAGAACAGAGGTTACCAGGAGGCAGGAGGAAGGGGAAGGGGGGATTTATTGCTTAATGGGTACAGAGTATACATTGGGGATGATGAAAAAGTTTTGAGGATAGATAGTGGTGATGGGTACACACAGCACTGTGAATATATTTAATGCCACTGAATTGTACACTTACCAACAACGATACATATTATGTTATATTCATTTTAACCACAATTTTTTAAAAGCATGTTTTACAAAGTTTCATAAACACCAAGTGATTTGCTCCAAGCCATACAACTAGTAAGAGGCAAAGCCAACATTCACTCTCAATTTTTAAATCTCCATGACAACAAAAGACAGAGTATGTTAGCTGCCCAGCATTCAAACAAAATCTAATTGTTTTGATTCCCTAGGCTCTCTCCAGAAACTCACCTTCTAAGACCAATCAAAAAGAAGAGTAATCTACTTTGCCTTCAATTTGATATGAAATCTCCGTTACCATCAGATAGTCTCTCGCTTCTGCCTTTAGCCCAGAAAGGTGAGAAAATAGTGTCCCACACACTGACACACTAGCCGTGACTAAGAAAGCAGGCTCTGGGGTCGCATTCATATCCTGGCTCCACAATTACACTCTGACCTTAGGCAGGGAACTTAACCTCAGATGGGCCAGTTTCCTCATCTGTGAGATAGGAATATCATATAAGTACTTATCGCATAAAGTTGTTAATCAAATTAATTAACACATGCAAAGAAAGCACTTAGAACAGATCTTGGCACACGGTAGAAAAAGAAGGCTTCTACCTCCTTCTCCTCCTTGCCCCTTTCCTCTTCCTCCTTTCTCTTCTTGTATCAACATTATTAACACTGAGACTCTGCAAATTACCTGTGAAACAGTCATTTGCATGTTACTTTGCCCACTGCAAAGCCAGACATCTCCAAATAAGACATCGTGAATTCTCAGGGTGAAGTTCTTCCTCCCAAGAATCTGCTGTGCCATCACTTCATAAGGTCCACCAGGCTTCACAGGATCCAGTACCACCATCCAGCTATTAGAGTGTGCTGAAATAATAATAAGGCTCCAAGAATTAATCAATCAATCAACTAAAGTGAAATTAAAACCCAGTCCTATCATGCATCAGACTCATTTGTGGCGATTCCCAGCTTCTGTGATGAACTGGATTCAAAGCTATGAAGATTGGCCAAATTTCAGACAGGTCAACAGAAATAACAAAAGCAGCAGCGTAGCTATCTTTAATCTGTACCATTCCCTCCTTATTTTTAATCAAAGCATTTACAAGAAAAATAAATCACCCAGTTATAATCCTAAACGAGGACAGACAAAAATACAGAGATTAAAATTCAAGGGAGTTTAATACAAAAACGTAAAATAGAAATTCTTCCTATACCATCCAACTATCAATATTAACCTAATCCTAATCTAACAGATTTACCCAGTGCCCCAAACTAACTTGTAAGTATCCAATCAAATGTGAGCACAGGTTAGAGAAAATCACTTATCATCTGAAACTGACTTGATGGTATCATCCTTGTCATCAACCCCCCAACTCCTCCCCCTGTTGCTCTCAGGGATTAATACCACCAGTGGTTCTGGGCTCTCCTATCAACAGTTAAACAGGTGACACATAAAGTAGTAGGAGGCACATAAATTAATCTCTCTTTGAAGAAGATATTGAGACTTGCCCAATTAATTATTTTCACAGAGTTATCCACCAGACTTAAGGTTTTTGAATGCAGTTTGGGAGATGAAAAGCTATCCAAGACCCTATTTCAGAAATTCATAGCATATTCCTTAGGAACCACCCCCCTACCACCTTCCCACCTCTCACCCACGCACACCACCACCGCTGCCAACATCATACTCGGAAACTTAAGAAAAATATCTTCCAAGTGGCAAAATTATGCCTAAGAGAACCAAACAACAGGAACAAAGTTGAAGAAACGAGAGGGAGAAAATAGACAAAATAGAGAGATGATTGTTTTAAAATAAATATTCTTGGACTTCCCTGGTGGCGCAGTGGTTAAGAATCCGCCTGCCAATGCAGGAAACACGGGTTCGAGCCATGGTCTGGGAAGATACCACATGCCACGGAGCAACTAAGCCCGCGCGCCACAACTACTGAGCCTGCGCTCTAGAGCCTGTGAGCCACAACTGCTGAGCCCGTGAGCCACAACTACTGAAGCCCATGTGCCTAGAGCCCGTGCTCCACAACAAGAAGCCACCACAATGAGAAGCCCGCGCACCACAACGAAGAGTAGCCCCCGCTCGCCACAACTAGAGAAAGCCCACGTGCAGCAACGAAGACCCAACGCAGCCAAAAATAAATAAATAAAATAAATAAACTTTTAAGAAATTTATTAAAAATATAAATATTCTTGGCATAATGCTGAAGAATATGGACTGATTTATAATTTGTGTCCATCGGATCAACGTAAATTCAAAGGGAAAGAATCGCAAGAGCTGGAAACGAGGCATCCTAAGGTTATTACACCAACCAGAAAAAATTAATTATAAAAAAACTAGCCAAGTGCCTACTTGTGCCAGACACTGTGCTAAGTTCCTCTTAATCAGTAAGAGCTAAGAAGAGAAGTCCAGCCTCACGGCAGGAGATTGGTAAAGGCTCAAACCATAAAGGATTGCTCAGAGTCCTGTGGGAAACATCCAAAACCCTCAGGCATCAGTGAAAGGGCTCAGGTCGCTCCTCTCAGAAGCACAGCTGACTGAGCCTGCTACTCCCACCCCTGCGAGGTCAATTAAGCCCAGGACTAAATGTTCGCTATTGCTTTTAACACCACCCATAGTCACAGACATCAACATATTAAATGCAGAATTCACCTAAAGCAGAAAAATCACTGTTTTGGAAACAGTGGGCAGCTAGTACAGATTGTGTCGCACAGGTGTGATGTGCTCCGTATGGCTCTCTCGTCTGAGCAGGCAGACTCTCCAATCTGTCCCAACCACAGCCTTGCCAATGTCTTTCCAGACTTCTTGCACTGACGTTGCTTACTGGAGCTCTGTCCTCCTGCCACCAACATTACTCATTTGTGATGATGAGGTCAATCCCTAGAAAACCCAGGACAGGACTATTTTTGAGCCTTCTACTACTGTGCAAGCTATTCCTAGTCACTGCTGTTAATTAGGTATTTACATTTAGTCTCCATCCAGGCAATATGGCTGGTGTGGAAAAGCGCCTTCACCAGAGCTTCCGAAAAGCTTTGCTGCCCAGCAAGAAAAAGACAAAGAAGGAAAGGGGGGGATGTTGGGGCAAAACAGGGCAACACCATCCTACACCTGGAGGATGAGCTCCCTCTAGAGCCTAAAGCGTCTGAAGAGAGCTAGGCATGGAGATCTGAGCCTTGTTCCCCAGGACTGCTCCCCCGCAGGAAACTGCTCCACTTCCACCAAGACTTCCTTCTGTTCTAGTCCTCGAGTTCCTTTAGTTTCTAGCTCTTTTCCTCTCCCACTTCATAAGAGAAAAACTCTGACACGAGAATGAGTGTTAAGTAAAGTTAACTGCCACGCAAGGCAGGGGAAACCAGCTCCACTACAGAGGGGTTATTAATGGTCAAAGTAACTCAGAAATAATTTGTTTAAAACAATGTGGATTTACTGCCATGTAAGTATCAATATATACAAAGGAGAGCGGCCCTTGTGAAGACTGTTTCTTAGACTCAAGGCAAGGGTGGGACGTTTCACAAGGAGAATTATTTAGGCCTTGGCCTGTCCGTTAAGGACCAGTTGGTGAAAGTGGAGCTGACCACAGGCCAGTGACGTCCAGTTATAGATTTCAGAAACTGTGTTGACCCACCAAGTCCATTAGGTTGAGTCCAAGCAATAAAATTGAGTGATGGGACTTCCCTGGTGGCACAGTGGTTAAGCATCCGCCTGCCCATGCAGGGTACACGGGTTCGAGCCCTGGTCCAGGAAGATCCCACATGCCGCGGAGCAACTAAGCCCGTGCGCCACAACTTCTGAGCCTGCGCTCTAGAGCCCGCGAGCCACAACTACTGAGCCTGTGTGCTACAACTACTGAAGCACGTGCGCCTACAGCCCATGCTCCACAACAAGAGAAGCCACCGTAATGAGAAGCCTGTGTACCGCAACAAAGAGTAGCCCCCGCTCACCACAACTAGAGAAAGCCTGTGAGCAGCAACAAAGACCCAATGCTGCCAAACATAGATAAATAAATAGATAAATATTTTTAAAAAATTGAGTGACAAACCACAAAGAGTTAAAGTTCACCATCCAGCTGGCTTTTGCTGAGCTGGATGGGCTTTCTGAGCAACACTTGCTCTGGTTCCTTCCTCTGGGCCCCAATCACTTGCTATCTTGTGACATCTCTTACCAATCCGGGCTCAGGTTTCTGTAAATGCTCATTTTTGTTGCATTCAAACCTCTGCTTCCTCCCGTTCTTTCTTCTATCTAGGAAGATTCATGCCCTTCCTTCATTGTACAGCCACTGAGAGCGTTTACCAGGTGCCAGGCACTCCATCAAGTAAATGGCAGAGAGCAAACCCCAGTCCTCCTGGGTTATACTGACAAGAAAGCCACGCAAACTGACTGGGGCTTTGTGTTTTCCTGCCCAATGGTTAGTGTATCTGGTGGCCTATTTCTCACTGTCCTTCTTCTCTTCCTCTTCCAGCCATGAGCATAAGTAAAGAACTCTCTCCATGTTCTCTCCATCTCCCTGACCAACCCCACCTCAAAATGGAATAAACAATCAAAGACAAAAAATTAAAAGAATTTGTCTAGAGACATGATTAGTCATGAAGTAGTACATCTTGCTATATTTTCTCTGCTATTCACATCAGATGTTAATTGTTTTTCAGGTTATTGTGCCAAATCTCAGAAACCAAGAAGAGAAAAAGGAAAATTATCCCACAACCTTTTCCTTCCCAAGAGAGAAAACCTAGAGCTGGAAGCAGCCCTAATCACCTCTTCCCCCACAGAAGCCTGGCACTTCACCAGCTACAAACGAGTCCACTGGTTTGTGGAAGTGACCTGGAGCTAAAGAAGGCCTTACTGCCCAAACCGCCCCTGCCTGACCTGTATTATTCTGTATAAAGTTCATCTCCACCACCACCAAATATGAATGTAAAAAAAAAAAGCTTAACTATTTTTCTATCAATAAAACTGTTGATGCAAGTTACTTAAACTATAGCTTGCTATGGCAGACACACCCTAAGGGGAGCCCCAGTGAGTCACACTCTTGTATAGTCCCTCTGCTCAAGTGCAGGCAGAATATATGATTTGCTTCCAATCAACAGAAAATGGCAAATGGGATAAGATGCCATTCTCATGATTAAGTTACATTACATGGAAAAGATGAAGGGGTCTTGCAGATATAATTAAAATCCCTAATCAGTTGACTTTAAATTAATCCAAAGGGAGATTATCCTGGGTGGGCCTGACCTAAATAAGGTGAGCTCTTTAAATAGGGTCTAGCGGTCAGAGATTTGAAGAAGCAGAAATGCTGCCATGAATTCTACAGGCACAAGGAAATGAATCTGCCAGCAACCTAAGGGTGCTTGGAAGCCAATCATTCCCTAGTCGAGCCTCTGGATGAGAATATAGCCCAGCCGACACCTTGATTTCAGCTTTCTGAAACTCTGAGTAGAGAATCCAGATAAATGATGGTCAGGCTTCAGATCTACAGAAATTGTAAGATAGTAAAAGTGTGTTTGTTTTAAGCGCCTATGTTTGTGGTAACTTATTATGTGGCATAGAAAACTAGCATGCACGCTAACACTGCAACCAGGAGATCTTTAATTTTCTAAGAGGTTTAGGCCTTTTGTATTTTCTATTTACCTCAATCATGACAAATTCAGGCAGATACACCTTCAGTTTATCACCTACATATGCATCCCCCATGTGTGTCAAAGTGAGAGGATATAGACTATTTGCCCCAATTTTACTCCTTGTGTCTGAGAGAATCATCATGCATCACTTGACAACATGGCTTGAACAGGCCCAGAACCTGACCATATTCCAAGTCATCCCTCAGGTTTTAATTTTCCCAATGCTTAAGTGTCAGTCTGCTGGACAAAAACCTTTATGTTGTTAAATTCCACTTTGCTGTGGGCACCTAGGGGATTATAGGTAATAAATACTAACAGAGATAGAGAGTCTGGCTGAAAATCCCGGAGTCATCATCAAAATTTAAATAGAAGTCAACCCTTCAATATGCCCTATAGTATCTCCTTTGAGAAACATTTTCTTCGCTGCCCTGTGAAATTTCTTACATGTCTATCTCTTTTATTCCAAATAACATTTTATCCATTTTTCTTCATGGGCAGGACAGAGCACGCTGTCCACTGAAGTAGGTTTGTGGATCTGTATAAACCACAGTACCTTTCTTCTCTCCCAAGCCAGTGTGGAGAGCCTAACAAATAGATCTACCCGCCACCCCACCAATAACAATCTCTTTTCCTGTAAAATTACCTCAAGAGTCCACGAATCACTTGGCTCCCTTAAGTTGCTGCTGGATATTTTAACTCCAAATGAAGCATCACTTTGCAGTGAAGAAACTGAAGTATTACTTGAACCTACATTGCTAAATGTGAAAGGACAGCATGAGACAGTGAGTTCTTGGAGGGTGGGCACATTCTTCTTTGTATTTTCTAGGGTTGCTAGCTCAGTGTTTTATACATAATAAGCCTTCGGTTGATGTTTACAGAATTGAACTCAAAATAAGTGAGCAGGTTCACTATCACCGTAAAGGAGAAGAGGGGCTCATCCACTAATTATTACCTTTTATTCCTTCTCATCACCACCTACCCTCTTGTCTCGTCTCTGGACACTCCAAATATTGGCCCTGCAACAGCCATGAAGGGGAAAAAACTAAAAATAATGCATAAGAATATTTTTAAAAACTGAAATGCTATGTATTATGTGCTTTCTCTATTTCTACGACACTGTACAGTCTCTGTCTCCTAAATATTTACTGGTAATGCTATTTTTTAGCACTAAGGAAAAGAAATCCTATTTATTGTTTTTAAACAATTACATCAATTCTTTAGATCTCTAAATCAATGTCTTTTTACTGAGAGTACCACTATCTGTACTCCGTACTGCTCATTTCTGAGATGGACACAACACAAAAAGAAAAAAGAAAGCACTGCTAGTCTCCTGAATTCTTCATTTTCGGTGTATCCTACAAGTCACCAATAGCATTTAAATCTAACAGAGAACAACTTCTCAATCAGCTTAAGCTTCCCTTTCAGGTCTCTGAATTTCACCCAATAAGCTTCTTACCTTAAAAAGACTTAAAACCCAAGAACTAGAAGCACTTACCTTGCATCTATGCCTGGTACTTAGTATTTCTTAATGTTTGCTGAATGGAAATGAATTATTAAAAGTCTGCACCAGCATCTGGATCGCTCTGGATTGGATATCAGTCCCGTATATTGACAAAACGAATCAGGTAATCCTTGTTTTCAGGGGCCAATAAAATTTCCACAAGCTTCGCTGTCACATATATATTCAAGTCCCTATCAAACCACCAGCCTCCACCTTAACTCCACCCCCGCAGAGAAGCCTCCTCACCTGACTCTCACCTCAACATCCCATAGCTCCCTAGTTACCTCTAACTAAGATACAACCAGGTCTCCACTTGACCCAGCCCTGAACACACCTTCCTGCATCCAGTAACTCTGAGCTCCTCCCCACGTTATCTTATACATCTTTATCTCTCTCTCTCTCTTTTTTTTTTTTTTTACATCTTTATCTCTTCTAGACACAGACTCCTTTTAGGACGTCTCTGCTGTGAAGCCTGCTAACTGCTAATTCTCACCTATTTGAGAATTAGCCACTATTTGGGGTCAAGCCTTCAATGTCTATTGCCTAAATATCATAACAGCCTGCTAACAGGTCCCACCACCTCTAGTCTCATGCATCTCCAATCCTTCTTCCACAGTGGTGCCACAGTAATCTTTCTAAAATACAGATTGGACTGTGTTATTTTGCTGCTTAAAATCCATCTATCCAAAGTACAGTGTACGCTCCATAGCAACGACAAACTAGCCTCCCTACGTTTCCAACCTTATCTCCTGCCATCCACCACTGGTCACACACCCCAGTGGTCCAGAAAAACCAACCTGCCTGTCATTCCTCCAGTGACCCAGGCTCACTCACGCCTCCATGCCTTTGCCCAGGCTATTCCCTCTACCTGGCTCGCCCTGCTCACCTTTCAAAATAAGCCTTAGACTAAGTTAATTTTCCCTCTTAAGCACTCCCATAGCACTCTATACTTCCCAATTGTGGCATTTACTACACTTAACTGTAATTGCTTCTTATTTTTCTGTCTCTCCTCAAATCCATAAGCTTCATTAGGGGAGAGACCACATCTGCTTTGCTCATCACTGCATAACCAGTACCTGGCACGGTATCTGGCACTCAGTAGGCACTCAGTAAATATTTGAGTGACTGACTAAACATTATAATAATAATAGTAACAAAAATAACAACAGCTAACACTTCTTCAGTACTTATTGTGTGCCAGGCACTGTTTTAAGTACGTTAGATATGTTAATTCATTTAACCCTCACAATAATCCTAAATATTATTATTATCACTGCTATACAAATAAAGAAATTATGACACAGAGATGTTAAATTACATGTTCAAGGTTATATAGCCATTAAGCGACAGAGTCAGGGTCTGAATGGGGACGGTGAATTCCAGAGCCTAGGTTCTTAACCCCTCCTCAATACTACCTCTCTTTTATATATGATTCAGTTCAAATGTCACCTTCAGTGGAAACCTTCCCTTACCATCCAATCTGAGTTAGATGTTTCTCTTCTGTATCCCATGATACCCCATATCCACCTCCACCAGAGCACCTATCACACTGCACTACATGGCTTGGTGTCTATTCCCATTATTCCATGAGCTCCTTGAGGACAGGGACTTTGACTTGGTCTTATTTTTCTTTGTATCCTCAGTGCACATGGTAAATACTCAAAGAACTTTTATGGATGGATCGATGGATGGATCGATGGATGGATGGATAACCTGAGCTGGACTATTAGGATTCATTTTCAGATCATCCAGCAGGTGGCAGAAGAAGACAAAAGCTGAGCGGAGGATGGCCTGTCTTACCTTTCACACTGGTCACTTTCTTCATGATGGTTTCCTGATCTTGGCACAGAGTCACTGTCACTGTGGCTCCGGATACTCCATAGCCCCAGATCACTGCCCCTGCAGGCTCCTTCTGCAGCACCATGTAATTATCGATGTAGGAAGCAAAGCGAAAACCAACATCTAAAAAATTTAGCAAACACTTAGGAGAGCATCGTTGGAGAGATTCATCACCAGATTGAATCTGGTTAAATGGCAAGGAACATACAGTCTTAATACATGAGAATTTGAAGATAACCAGTCCTTTTAATTTTCTAAAGTGAGAGCTTATTCCTCCTAATTAGCTAAGCAACATAACAAGAACAGTTTCCAGCAATATGCATCACAGTACAAGATGACCAATAAGGAAAACTCAAAAAGCCTAGGGCAACCCATTTACCACAAGCCTCCTCCCTTTCAAAGCTCTTCATCTTCCTTTGCTCTAAGGTTTGGCCCAAACGCTTGACTCTCTCCCCCCAAAATCACCAAAATGCTCTTTTTATGCACCTCACAGACGGTATTTATGAGAAAAATAAACCACTTCCTTTCCCTACTTCCCATTACCACTCCCACTCCTCATAGCTGGGAATAAAGAAGGCTGCCTCTCTTCAACACAGCCTTTTCTAAACTTTTCCCCCCTCTTTATCTCCCCCTTTCCATCCTCTCAGTGTCAATTTCCCTCAATAATTCTCCTTATCGTGTTTTTTGACAACCCACTGAAAATTCTAAATAAACATTTATGAATATCTGCAACAAGTCTGCTTCCTTCTAAGTAAATTCAGATAAATTAAGATGCAAAAAATAAGGTCAGTGAAAGACAGAAGGTCAAAGTGTCTGAACAAAAGGTCTTTTGTTGCAATTCACCCATTTCACAAGCTAAATTATACAAAAAGAGAACGAGCGCTTGAAACTGTGGATTCTATTCTAGACAGTCACTAACAAGACTGAATAAGAATTCACTTTAACTATATCATTCCTATTTTTAACATCCAGCCTATATCGAAGTATTTTATTAATAACAAGCATCTATCCAAATTATCTCAGTGGGTTCCTCATCAAAACTTCATCGGGGGAAAAAAAACTTTTTAAAGTTATATCCCAATTTGTCTGAACAAAACAGACAAAACTCCCTAGAAGAAAATAATTAACAAAATTAAGATTTTTTTAAAGGGTTTTAAACAAAAATGATTGGCAGGAAAGAGAATCAGAATTAACAAAGTTGACATTTTCCCCCCTGGAAGCTACAATGATGACAGCCCCTTAGGCTATACTTAACAGGGCAGCACAGATAATGGGGTCTCCTACACAGACTTGGTGGCCTATTTTTCTTGCACTTCGAATAACAACCCAGTCCCTAGACATCCTCAGCTCTCTCTTAGGAGTTTGTTCCATCATAAAACCTACATGACAATCAAAGATCATCCGGAAGACCCACTGGGCTGGAGATGCACAGCTACCAGGAGCAAAACGCTCTAAGAAGAGACTACAACAGCCCAGAATTGCATAAGCACGTTGGAGGGAAGGGAAGAGGCGCATGTGTGGGAAGGCCTTGTCTTGGGTAAGTGTTTTATATGGAACAAAACCTGATAAACCAAAGGCCTAAGAGCTGAGCAGAAAGAGGATGGGGTGGGGAAGGGATTGAAGAAAACTGGCTGCCGCAGGCATGAACCCAGGCGAATAAGGGGCTCTGGAGGTGTGCAGCCACCTTCTCAAATGTTGGGGAAAATACTTTTCCCAGTCAGTCTGTTTTCGACAACACACATTCACCGAACCTCTTTGTGCATGGCTCTATGCTGAGTTAAAGAATTTTAGAGGTGGAAAGAATCTTTTACACCCTGGGGTATAATCACGTTATTTACTGATCAACAGACTGAGACCCAAGTAGATTAGGTAATTTTTTAAAATAGCTTGCGCATTAATTCATTCAACAAACACTTAAAGATGCCTACTGTGTGCCAGGCACGATTTTAAGCATTGAGGATGTAACAGTGAAAGAAAGAAAAAAAAAGCAGGCAAAAATCCTTGCCAGCAGGGAGCTTACATTCTACTGGGAAGAGTAACTGTGTCAGGCAGAAAGCTAAACACAGTACAGATGTTAAACTTCTTTGGCCTCAAATCACATAGGTAGTTTAAGACAGGACAAGAAATCAAGCCACCTGATTCCAAAGTCACTGCAATTTCCACTCTGCCACAGTTAGATCCTGGTGGTAAATCACAGACAAGTCATATTCCCTGTTCTTATAAAGCTCACATTCCAAGCTGATAAGAATAGACAGTGGAACATTACCAAGGAATTGAGCAATGGACAAAACAGGAGAACAAGAAAGGAGGTGGGACTGGTAATTGTTTTTGTCAAATAAAAGACACAACATTTGATTTTTTTTTAGGTCTTCAATGTTTCCTTTGGGTGTTGGAGTAGAAAAACAGGAATTAGTGTTCTGGGAAGTTAAAAGTAGACTGACAAAATTAGGACAGTGGTTACCTCTGGTGAGGAACTGGTGGATGCACTAGGGAGGAATATCCATGGAGTCTCAATAAAACTGGCAACGTTCTAGTTCTTAAGCTGGGTGAAGCGCCTCTGGGTGTTCATTTTATCATTGCTACATACATGTTTGCACATTTCAACTATTACGTGATAAACATGAGCACAGGGGGCATGATTTGAAGGAAAGAAGTCAGGATATGCAACCAAATAAGGGAAGAAAATTTAGAGCATTAACAAATTAAAAAATAAAGTCATTGTTAATGAAGGTGATGTAACAATATGACCCAAAGGCAAAGATAAAATAGTGATGTTAAAGTTAACAGCCTTTAACAGAAAAATTAATAGAATAAGGGCCCTATTCTCTTCTTTCCCTTCTCCCCACCTCATATACTGGACTCAAAGGTCACTGAGTGGGGATGACTCAGGAAATGATATAAACTGCTGCTAGTTTTCACTTTTGTTAAACCCTGAAAAACCACTTAAGGCCTGCGGTTTGTCTGCATCTGGGTACTTTGCAGGTTCTTAGGTAGTGCAGTCATTTTTCTACACTCTGTTCTCCCACCTCAACTTTCATTTCTTTTCTGTGACCCAGCATCCAGTCTGGGGTATTCAAATGACACGATATGACCTGGACAATAGTCAAAGTGAGTCATCCTCCTCCCCAATGCCATGCATATTATCCCACCACCAGTGTCTGCGAGCTGCAGCAGGAATCAAAGCTGAGTCTTACATACTCTGAGCTAGTGAGGGGGTTGTATGCCTTAGCCCTAATCACCACTTAAACTAGGAAAATTTAATTCCCCCAAGCAACCCAGCCTGAAGCAAACCCTCCCCAGGGGCACCACTGAGGGGGCTGCACTGAAATGTTTTGGATGACTCAGTCACCAGTTTCCAAATATTATCTAACTAGTTTCGCCCCCTCCCCTTCGAGTTCCCCTGCAATTATTCAGACACTGAGGGCCTCGGTCTGGGCACATTTGGGCCTCCCCTCCTTAGATAAACCCAACTCTCCCGCTGCCCCACATGCTGCAACATAGGGGCGGTGGAAGGGAGTGGAGAAAGCGGACAGGCCGGGGCTCCTGCCCAGCGGACACCCGCAACCGAGGCCCGGGTGGTGGAACCCGGCTCCTACCCGGAGTTCCTTCCCGGAGCTAGAGAGAAGGGCGCGGGGGGCGGTCCTGCGGAGGACGCGGTATCTCGGAGCCCGCGCAGGCTGACGGACGGGCAGGGGTCGGGCCGAGCCCGGCCGCCTCACCTGCACTTGCGTCGGCCCTTAGGAGTAACGGCAGCACGAGCCCAAACACAAATCCCGGCGCGACCATGTTTGTGAGGAGCCCTCACGACAGCGAAGGCCTCGGGGCGGGGACGCCATCGGGGGGAGGGGCAGTGGGCGGGGCCTGCTCAGGGCGGAAAAGGCCTGACTCCGCCCTTCCCAGGCCGTTCAGTCCGCGAAGCTGTCCGCGGCCTCCGGGAGGGCCCGTGCCTCTCCTCGGCCGCCGTAGTTGAATGGAAAAAACAAAACAAAACACGGTTTCCCGGCAACGAGAAAACACAACCTGAACCATCAGCTCCAGCTCTGAGAGACCTAAGAGGTGAGGCGGTTTACCGCATTTCCTTTCGGAAATCGAGACCTCGCCGTTTCCCTTCGCCTCTCGTATTCTCTCAGGATCCCCGCCGCATTCCGGGAAGCCTAGGGCAGACTGGGAGCCAAGCAGCGAGTCCGAAATCCCAGATCCTCGCCGTGCCGCCCCCGACTAGACCTGTGTTCCCCCTCCGACCGCCCTCCACTCCCCACGTTTGTTCAGAGTCTTTTCCTTTTCACAACCCTAGAATGACTCAATGCCTCATTTCCTGTTCCCTCAAAATAAGAAGGAAAAACTCTATAGATTCGGCCTCATTAAACCGACTAGTCCCCCACCTAGACCCCTACCACGGCTTCCGGCCTTATTCGGCATTGATACTCTCACAAACGGGCCAGGTCCCTGAGTGTTGCTTGCAGACTCAGTAGCCCATCCCGCTGCTTAGCAGCTATCCTTATCTGACCCTTGTATTCCATGACAGGAAGCGAAGACCGGGTCGAGACAAAACCAGAAAATGTAAGCATCCCCAAACTTTGCAGGCTGGAACTGCAAAATCATGACCTTGCCCCAGCCGCCCTGTCCCCACTGCCCCTTCCAGAGTATACAGATGCTTCAACGAGGCATTGTAGGTCATGCTTCAGAAGTGGAAGCTAAGGGAACGACTAAGTGTGAAACTTAATTCACTCGACAAATTAATTTCTATAACAAGGACTAGTTTTTTTTTCTCTCTTTTTTAAATTTTAGACCTTAAACAGGGTCTTTTCGGCAATTTAAGATGATTTTTAACAATCATTCTCTCTAAATTCTTGTGGGATAGGAAAAATTACCATTTTAGAGACAAAGAGGGAGGAAATTATTTTTAAAAAATAATTTCACCTATTAAATATTTTTAATATTCTAATAATGGAAAAATTCAAAACTCTTTGGAAGAAATGGATGGACTTGAGCTGTGTTGGGGGAAAAAAGGACTGAAGTCCAGAAATTTGGAGTCTCAGAAGTAATTTGTTGTCATAGTTGTGATTATATAAGTAAAATTAGACAAATTTAAAGACAGTACTCTTTAATGAATCTCTAGGTACAATAGGCAGTTCCTCCCAAGGAGATGTCGATTCCATTCTCCAGCACCCACTACCGAATTCCACAAGGATTTGGGAATCTTCTTGAAGGGCTCACACGCGAGATTCTGAGGGAGCAACCGGACAATATACCAGCTTTTGCAGCAGCATATTTTGAAAATCTTCTAGAGAAAAGAGGGAGTAAGCTTTTTTAAAATCGGCATTTTTTTAAAAATAAGAGACTAAGCATTTGATTATGGTGAGACCTGCTTAAGACCATTCCTATTCCACAGAAAGCCTTTATGGGGCAGGTATCTTCAACTAACAGTTCTTGCTATTTGAAACAGCATGTGCCTTTTTGACAGGCTCTCTTAAATCACATTATTTCACATTATTGAAGATTACTGTTTATCACTCAGACCCTCTTCTTTGTATTTCTCATGGACACGTGGGGTGGAAGGGGGGCTCAAGAGAGCACCCACTGTAGCTGTCTGTTTTCCAACATGCTGTTCCCATGCCTCCCAGGCAGTTGACTGTCTATTCTTCTTGGGAGGAGAGTTTATGGTTTTCTTTACATTTTGACTCTTTTTACTTGAAAGTATTATTAAGTGTTGTAAAAAAATAATTCTGTACTCCTTAGATTCAATAAGTTGGTATTCACAGGGGTATATGAAACTGTTCCTCAATAAAGGCACAGAGAAAAACTGCTTTGAAAAGTGAACCTCCAGCTTGGGAAGGTAATTTATATTCTTTTTCTATATTTCCAAGGTCCCATCCTGTCCAGAGACTAAGATTCCTGCCAACAGTGACTCTTTGGTTGAGAGCTAAAGCAGAGTTTCTTCACTTCCATAAATAAAATTTCCAAATTCCCAGCCTTGACAGTTCATGACAATCAAGACCTGACCCACTGGTCAAAATGAGAATTATTACAGCTATAAGTTTCTATTAAAAACCCTGACTAGAACAACCATTTTGTTTAAGCTGTCATCATTACTTTTGATTACAGTATTCCAACAGAGTAGTAAAGATGACTAGAAATAGTCACAAGCAAATAAACATTCCATTTTTAATCATTTTACAATTTATTGTTACTTGAGGAAGCAACCCAAATATTCATCATAGAGGATTTTTTGAATAAACTTGAGTACATCTACACTACTGATTAATGTATAGCTGTAAACAAACGAACGAAAATGGAACGAGGAAGATCTCTATGATGTTATGCAGTGACCCTCAGGATATATTAAGTGAAAAAAGTAAGGTGGAAAAAAATGTATTTAGTATGCTACCAATTATCTAACAAAGAGGTGTTGATATGAATACATAACTGTTCATTTATATTTTTTAAATGGAAGAATAAAGCTTTAAAAAATTAACATTTACCTCTAAAAAAAAAAAGCAAAAAAACATTTACCTCTAGCAGAAGAAGGAACAGAGAGCAGAGGGGACAGGATAGAAGCTAGACTTGTCTGAATACATCTTAAATTCAAAATCATATATGTTTCACATAGTTATAAAATAGAATTAAATTTTTTAATTGTTAAGCAATTTCTAAATTTAGAAGCAAAGTGCAACAAATGAACCTAACTAGTATTAAATGGGTAACATAACCGCACAAAAAAGAATTATTTCAAGAGACTTTATAACACAGTACTTTGTGCATTCCTGGTGGATATAGCCTAAAAATAAAATGAAGTTTTAAAAAGAAATCTTAAATTGTTTTCAGTCATCACTGAAAATAATAATATTTAATAATATTATAGTACAGTTATTCTGTAATTTTTATATATTGTAGAACATAGCAAATAAGTAACTATCCTACTGTTATTAGGAATAGGATTTTTAGTGTAAGAAAAATGACATACAAATATAAAAATGAAAGAAGTTGATAAAATCCCGTAATTCTAAATTTGAATTGAAAAATATCATCAGACCTCATGATATATTTTCTCTTTGAAAAGTGAAAGTATTACTTTCTAGCTCTCTATATTTTTTAAAGGCCTCAAAACAATGACCAACCCAGTACCAGTGAGCACCTAGTCCCTAGACTTTGGCCTCCAGCTACCATCTTCCAGGAACCAGAGCTTCTTGGAGAACTAACCAATCCCATAAACTGGGTAGGAAGTATGCAAGATGAGCCTCAACACCTTGCCATACCAGAAAATAAGAAAACTATCAAAGATTATGAGTTGTTTCCAAAGGACTCAGGAACATCTGAGCACCTGAATAAGCCCCTACTGGCCAATTTTGGACAATTAGAGCATCAATAAGATTAATAAATGCAGTGGATTGAAATTCGTTCAATTTGTTAAATATTCATTAGTTCATAATTATTTACTAAAAAAAAAAGAACCAAGAAAACTCTTTGAGAGGATCCTAAGGAACCAACTGATTAATCTGAAAACCGGTAAATAAAGGAAAAGAATCAAACGTTTAACCTGCCTTTTATGTAAGAACTGTATTTCAGGGTAACCAAACAGAGAAAGTATTTTTTATTGAGTACTCCAGAAATAAAGAAGTAATGATCAAATTAGAACATTGCCATTTTGCAACCCTAAAGAAATGATCTGAGCAGTCATCATCAATGGGCCCATAAAAATTGTATAAAGAGAAACAACCAGATATTATATATCTCCTGGCAGAATTATACCGCACTACTTATGAAGTATCCTTGGGGAAAAAAACCTCAAACCTGAATCAGATAAGACATATAGATCTAACTAGCAATCTACAGGAAATTCAAAGGCAGAGGAACTTGGTAAAAAATCATAGTGGGAATGAAATCAGATATCTAAACTGTGGAAAACTCCAAAGGAAAAATGACTCAATTTCCTCAACAAATAAATTGCAAGGAAAAAAATGTGGGCTGGGAGGTAGTGTTTCAATTATAAGAGATTTAAAAGACATAACAAAAGGCTCTGTGTGCCCGTTGTTTGGGTCCTGATTTGAACAAATCAGCAGTAAAAAAATAAATAAACAAAAATATATTAGATAATGGGAGAAATTTGGATAGTTGATGATATTAAGGAATTATTGTTAGTAGTTTTAGGTGTGATAATGGTATTGTGGCTTTATATCTTAGAGACTATACTGAAGCAAGTATTTGTAGATAAGATAGTAGGATGCCTGGGATTGGCTTGAAAATCAGAAGGAAGGGCAGGAAAGTGAGTGAAGTTACAAATAAAATAAGATCAATCATGAGATTATAATTGTTGAATCTGAGTAATGTGCTCATGGAAATTTGTTATTATTCTCTCTACTTTCTAAGTCTGAAATTCTTCATAATGAAAAGTTAAAGAAAAATTCTGTTTAAATACTTCTATGTCAACTGACTACATAATATGCCTAATTTTTAAAAACTTCTCCCATCCTTCACTTTTCCAAACTTCCTTACTATTTAACATTTATTTTTGTTACATTTTCCCCCATGTTTGCTAACACATAATAAGTTTCCATAATTATATAACGATAAATTTCTATACTTATATTTAAGTATTAGCATTTGTTCTCTGTCTCTCCCATTTTACTGTAAACTCTGAAAGCAGCAATTAGGTTTTTTAACTGCCTTTCTAAATATCCTCAAGGGTTCATCTAATGTTTAATTCATCATCATATATTTAATAATCACTGGTTATATCTACAGCAGTAGGCTGTGTACAGCGTCAATAGAATTTTTGACTGGCAGTAAAGGACCTATAATTTGAAAAAGAAAACATTTTATGTTACTAGTCTACATTTACTTTAATGATCTCAAAGTAAGTCTGAAATTATTATATTTTTGTTATTTAGAAACCAACTTTGATCCAGCAGAATGGGGGACTAAGGTAGATGACCGCTTCTATAACAACCATGCATTCAAGGTATGGTCCCGTGAAGCTATTGGATTTGGTTAATTCTTCTCCCTGTCTCCGATACAGAGATTATTGGGATCTCCCAAAATCATGAATATTGTGAGAAGCATCACAAATATCTTATGAACCTTTTTGATTGTGCTGTTCTTTCTGGCAAGAAATTCTTTTCTAAGGTATCTGCATCGTGTACAGTACTTAGCTTAAATTTAAAGATGATCAACAGGAAGCACGTACTTGAAAGTGAAAGAATAATTACTTTCATTTGTTGTTCCAATGTTATTGAGTATCACAGTGCTTATCAATAGCAGATACCCAATAAATATTGGTTGAATTAATGGATGATATTTCATAAAATAAAGCGCTGTTTGTCCAATTATTTCATTATCATTGATGTCTTACAAAAGACTGATTAGAATTAAAGATGGTAATGGTATAGAGTCTTCACTATTAAGCCAATCTGTTCAGAGAAAGAATCTATCTTCTCTTTAGCAGCATTCTCAGAACCAGTCTTTCTCAACCAAGACGCCTCAAAATAATTAAGCCCTAAGCCAAAGGCATCCATTGCACATAAGGAATCAATGTCTCTTCTTTGTATCTAGAATGATTCTATTTATGTACCATCCTGTGGAAAATTGAGAAAAATAATCACTTCAAGAATTCTGTGTTCTATGATCCCAATGAGGAACACCGGTTGAGAAAGGCTGTGTGTGATCCAGCGTCATTGCCTCCAACTGGCAACTTGGTGGAAATTCAATCTCCGGCTCTACCCCAGGTAGAGGTTAAATTTTAACAAGATCCACACAGTAACTTGTAGGTACATTAAAGTCTGAGAAGCAGTACTCTAAGCAAGTATGATAATACATTAGCCATGAAGTAGCAGCAAATATTAGAATTAAAAGGAGTTAACAAAGGTCAAATTCTGATGGTGTTGCACAGTAGATTTTGGGGATTTCCTGAGGAAATCCCCCTGTCACTTATTCCATGAATTCAAAAGTGAAGTTCCATCCATCTGTGCCTGCTAGATATGGGGGTGTTCTGTTTATTTCCATTTAACTAGATTCTCTGTGTTCATGTTTTATTGAAATCAAAGGAATAATGTTGAAAAATTTAAAATCTTATTCATATAGCAATTTTAGAGTGGTTTTTCTTCTCTTTTGAATTCTAAAGGCTTTATTTGATTAGCTTATATGTGCTTAAATTTATGTTTTATGAATTAAAGAAGCTCTTCCCATAAGGTTTTGAATTAACCATGCTTCTATTCTGGAGTAATATTTCAGTAACCATGTCAAAATAGATGGAGCTGGTTTCCCTTTTTTTCTATTTAAATCCTTCCCTACAGCAAAACTTACTTCTTTGACTCAGTTTTTAATCTACAAACATCATTAAAAAGTCAACTTGACCTCATACTATGGAATACAATAGCATTTATTTCATTCCTGTTTGAGAAACTATTGGCACCTCTTTTTTATTCCTTGTTCAGGATTCATTACAGCATCATATCAACTTTTAGTATAAGACAATAGTTTGTTTTTAATATAAAACAATATTATACACATTCCAAAAACAAAAGATCAAACTTTTTTTAACCAATTCCTTGGTCTTTAATATTTGTTTATGCATATTCCCTTGAGAGTTTTCTTTTATCCCTTTTCCCAACCTACTTTCCTTGTTAAAAAATATGTTTAATTCCCACCACTTATCAATAACTTAAAGTAATATTAAATTACCTTTAAGCAGTTTGATCCAAGACTTTACTGTTTTGGAAATATTGTCTATTTGGCCCTCTCCCCTCTAGGAGCAAGAACCACTGGAGAAATGTGAGCCTGGAAAAGAAAAGTCTCAGACATCTATGAAAGAGGTGACAGCCTTAGTAAGTTGTATTTTCCATGTACTATTGGATTCCTACAAAGAATGACATCCCTCAATTTAAAATTATCCTCCAAATATGAATCCAGTCTGTTATCCATATTGCTAAAATCATGATTTTGCTTTTTAGATAACTAGCACCAGTGATATACTAACTGGTGGATCAGTTTTAGCCATGCCTCTTATAAAGGAAAACTCATTCTTCCCCTTAAAAATAAAATCTTATTTTCCAAGATTATGGAAGAAGACTATGGATGGGAAAATCTCCCCAAGGGGAAGAACAGACAAAAATCACAGCCTCAGTCTTTTTTTTAAAATTTTTTATTGAGGCATAGTTGCTTTACAATGTTGTGTTAGTTTCTGCTGTACAGTGAAGTGAATCAGCTATGCGTATACACATAGCCCCTCTTTTTTGGATTTCCATCCCATTTAGGTCACCACAGAGCATTGAGTAGAGTTCCCTGTGCTATACAGCAGGTTCTCATTAGTTATCTATTTTATACACAGTGGTATATATATGTCAATCCCAATCTCCCAGTTCATCCCACCCCTTCCCCCCACTGGTGTCCATACATTTGTTCTCCACGTCTGTGTCTCTATTTCTGCTTTGCAAATAGGTTCATCTGTACCATTTTTCTTGATTCCACATGTATGTGTTAATATACAATATTGGTTTTTCTCTTTCTGTCTTACTTCACTCTGTATGACAGTCTCTAGGTACATCCACGTCTCTACAAATGACCCAATTTTGTTCCTTTTTATGGCTGAGCAATATTCCATTGTATATATGTACCACATCTTCTTTATCCATTCATCTGTCAATGGACATTTAGGTTGCTTTCATGGCCTGGCTATTGTAAATAGTGCTGCAGTGAATATTGGGGGTGCATGTGTCTTTTTGAATTATGGTTTTCTCAGGGTATACAGCCTCAGTCTTCATCCTTCAGATTCAACTTCCACTTCAGGAACTTTTCACTAATTGATGCTGTCATCACCACACAGTGGTAAAGGTTCAGACATAACAAAAGGAAGCTCATGGGGAATTGCATACAGCCAAATAAAATGGCTTTACACAATGAGTCCTACTCATCTTCCATGCATTTCGCTCTACAAAAATGACTTCCTGCCTGACAGCCTACATCCAAGCAACAGTGGGTTAGGCTCGGTCCACTCTCAAAGATGCCTGTATTCAGTGGTGTGCTAAAGCCAGCTCTTAAGAGACAGTCGTGCACATATGTACACAACCCCATGTTCAATAATATCACTTTGATAGCTTGAAATCAGCCACAGTGGGAGTATTAAGATCATGATAAATACTACAAATCAGGACCAATTTTTTTTTCTGGAGAGCCAGTTTTTAAACGTTTACCAACATGTCACTGCCTATATGCTTCATAGTCCAGATTCAAGAGGACCAAGCCTAGTGAGAAAGAAGAACTCACAGTCTACAGTGTTGAAGGCCAAACTTCTGAGTTTCTTTTCATGTATTAATGTCCCAGTTAGTTACCCAATAATTGACACCCAAAAAGGGCAATCCCCCTCCAGGAATACCTTACTTCCTACCCAGTGGGTCATAAGTTTACCTTATAACCTTTATAAGTCATCTCAGAATTATATCAGTGCAACTCAGCCTAACATTAGCATAAGATGCAGTGGGAGGTCAGGAAAGAAGGAAGGTAGTGTCATTTCCTTACATCTTTAATAGGTGCCCTTACACAGGTTTTTATGACTTTGAATTGAGAGCCCATTGATTTCCAACTTCAGCATAATTCATTTGCCCACATTAGGGCATCATCTCAGAGGATTTTATACCAATCTGTTTGCATATTAAAGTTTAAGAGCTAGGGGCTTCCCTGGTGGCGCAGTGGTTGAGAGTCCGCCTGCCGATGCGGGGGACGCGGGTTCGTGCCCCGGTCCGGGAAGATCCCACATGCCGCGGAGCGGCTGGGCCCGTGAGCCATGAGCCTGCGCGTCCGGAGCCTATGCTCTGCAACGGGAGAGGCCACAACAGTGAGAGGCCCGCGTACCGCAAAAAATAAATAAATAAATAAATAAAAATAAAGTTTAAGAGATAGATTTGCCTCTTTGTCATGGGGGGAGGGGGTGGTTGAACAACCCAAAGGTCCATTAGTAGGAGAATGAGTAAATAAATCAAAGTGTATCAGTACAATGGACTACAATGGTATCATAAAAAAAAAAAAAAGGAATAGGCAGAATTATATACTGAATAACATAAAAAAAAGGAAAAAGGGAACCAAGATACATTGTTACCTGGGAAAAGTAGCTGCAGGACATTGTGATCAGCATGATCTCATGTTTTTAATAAAAAGGCAAATATATACCCATATGAATACATTTGTATATAGAGAAGTTTTAGAAGGATATATATACTCAATCCATAATGATGGGTTACCTTTTAGGTATAGGATTTGGGAAGATGGAGAAAACTTCCACTACCAGTGGTATTTAAGTTTTTAAATGTATATGTATCACTTTTTTAATTTAAAAAATATATTAAAAGCTATATATCTATTGACCTGTACACTTAAGATCTGTGCATTTCACTATCTGTAAATTATACCTAAATGTTTTTTAAAAAGGAAGCTGTGTACAAAAATTCAACCGACCATCTTAAAACTGATTTTATTGGACTAAATGGATTCCTCTTTGGCATTTCACTTTAAATGTATGATTTTAATTAGCTAATCATTGAGAAATTAAAAATAATCCATTTTGTGTAATCATGATTATTTTGAAACAGCACATTTACTATTCTTCTTAGCATTTTTTTTTTTTTTTTTTTGCGGTACGCAGGCCTCTCACTGTTGTGGCCTCTCCCATTGCGGAGCACAGGCTCCGGACGCGCAGGCTCAGCGGCCATGGCTCATGGGTCCAGCCGCTCCGCGGCATGTGGGATCTGCCCGGACTCGGGCACGAACCCGTGTCCCCTGCATCGGCAGGCGGACTCTCAACCACTGCGCCACCAGGGAAGCCCCTTCTTGGCATTTTTACCCTGCTTCAAGGATTCCCACTTATTTTCCCCCAAAAAATGTTAAATAGGAAGCTGTTGAATAGGAACTGTTTTGCGGGGAAGAAGTTGGCAATGATCTTTCATTGCAGAGACATATCAAAGAGTGACAAAACAAGATGTCTGATATTTTGGCATTCACCGTTTGGTACATATACAACGTGATGATATATAAAATTCCTTCAGGAAGCAACCCATCTCAATTGTTACATCCCTAAGTTGATTAAGTTTATACACCTATTTTTATAGCATCAAAATACGAGATGCTTAAGAAGTCTTTTACTTTTTCTCCTCTCTGAGAATGAATCTTCTGAAAAAGACAAGGACATGGAGGAAAATGCTGCTCTCAAAATCCAAGCAGCCTTCCGGGGACACTTAGCCAGAGAGAAGGTAAAGAAAATGAAATCGAGTGATCTTCAAGAAAAAACAGAGGAAAACGAGTGAGGAGACTGGCTTTACCCCCCAGAAAACACGAAAAAATCCAAATCCATCAACCTTGTTGTGACTGTCTTATTTTTTTTCTTAATAAGTGAGATTTGAGGTAGTGAAATAACATTTGTTGCTGTTGTGAAAATCTGTCGCGAGCATGTGTTTAATAAACATGCCATTGAACGCATGCCTCTTGAAGACTTCTCTGAGATCGTGAGTCTTATTTATACTTCTCCCAAGTCTGTGTCTAGAGACCCTTGGATTTAGAGTTACAAAGCTGGAGTATCTGAGTTTTCAGAGATCTCAGAGGCTGTGTGATTTAACCATTATCTAATGAATAACTCCTCTCTATCACATCCCTGAAAAATAGTCCTTTGGCTCCTCTTTCACTCCCAGTAGTCGAGAATTCCACTGCTTTTCAAGGATAGTCCATTTAGTTTTTGAATAACTCAAATTATTAGAAGATAAGTTGAGTCAAAAATCTGTCTCCCTGTAAGTTTCACCCATTGGTTTTCATTTGTCACGTATGCAATCTTTTATTGAAAAAAATGCATTGCGCACAATTCACGTGCTGGGATTTAGTAGTAAATATCCGCTCTTACACTCGTGCAGCTCTTGACAGTTTTCTTTTTTTTTTTTTTATTGTCTTGCTCTCCAGAACCACACAGAATAAGACTAATGCATAACATTTGCAAAAAAACAAAATTTATCATAACATCATAAATGCTCTCTTCTTTAGCTAAAACTTCCCAAGTTTCTTTAATGTGTAAATGATAATACCTATTTCACAAACTCAGGAGCCTATGTCTTTTTTTTTTTTTTTTTTTTAATGAACCATTCAAGCTGCTGGTGCCTTATTTTTAGAAAGTTCAGTTTTCCCTTTTTGAGGCTTCCCCTCCCTAGAATATCCAAGAAACTGCAGGGTTCATGTCTTAGACCAAAAGATGCAGTTCCCTTCCCAAAACAAAATGGAGAGAAAGTGGAGTCTTAACATTTAACTAATGTTGTTGCCGTCTATGAGCAGCAGACTGAGGTAATGTCCTGGCTGGTTAATATTCCTGTCTGCACCACAGTGGATGTCCCAGGCTTTGGTTCTAGGGTGAGACCTCTCTTAGTTCATAGTCACACAGCCATTATTCCCCAAAGCTCAATAACATGCTTGGGCGGCTCAGACTTGAAGAGCTTCTAAAACCAGCCGTATGTTATGCACATCAACTGCATACACTGAGATCCTTGTCTTAAGCTCAGACATTCTCTTTTTGCAAAGCAGAAAGGTACCCCATTTGAGTTACCCGATTGCCCTTTCCTATCAGAGCCTTTATTAGGCTCTACAACAGAAGTTCACCCAAGTGATCTTCTCCACCCAAATACAGACGACTTATGCCAATGATTTCCAGGTTGTGACATTCATCCTCTGATCTCCACTCACCTCCAGGCAGCCATCCCTCTTCCAAGGTCTTACTGCCAATAGAGAGCTGTGTGCTAGCTAAACACAAGTCTCTAATACCCAATGGACCCTTTCCACCCATCCTTAACCCCCTTCTCCCAGGCTTAGAGAGAAAAAATTTAACTGTCTTCCAGGATTCCAGCTCTTCATTCCCTCATTCCATTCAAAGCACCTATTCCAATCCAACCACTTTCCACCCCAAACAAATTCATCCTGCTTGGAAGATTATCAAGGGGACTCCAAATTAGGCAAAGACTTGACTTCCCTGTCCTGGAGAGAAGACCAGAAGAGAAAAAGGTTTTTTCCCAGTGAATATATAGTGGGGCAAAAAAAGATACCAGTTAACTTTTTCAATAATTCTAACATACATGTGAAGTGATTAAAACTGTGCCTTCCATATAGTCAGTATACACACACACACACACACACACAAATCTAGGGATGGTGATATTTTTGATGGAGAAGGAAAAGAAAGAGGAGAATGTAGAAGAGGAATGGTTGTGGTGTCTTAGGACCATACATATGAATTAATACTTTATTTGCATGTGTCTGATTTTCCTCTTATCTCTCTGGCTGCTCCTTCTCAATCTCCTTTGCTGCTAATCCTTCAACTCCTCAACCACCAAATACTAAAATGCCCCGAGGCTCAGTCCTTGGACCCCTTTTCAAGTGATCATACTTACCTGTGGATCTCATCCAGTCTCGGCTTTAAAAGCCACCTGCATACTGATCACTCCCAGATGTGCACCTGCATATATTGGACCTTTCTCCACTCCAGCTCCAAACTTGTATAATCAACTGCGTACTGCACATCCCTATTTGGATGTTTATATGCAACTCAAACAACATGTCCAGTAGCATGTTTGTGCTCCTGATAATACCCCTCAAATCTTCAATTCTCTCAGTTTTTCCCACCTCTGAAAAATGGCCATTCCAGTCTTCTGCTTGCTCAAGCCAGAAACCTAGAATTCATCCCCAACTCATCTCCTTCTCTCACACCCCGTTTACAATCTATCAGCAAAACCTGTGGACTCAGTCGCTAAAATATACCCAGAATCTGACCACTTCTGTTGTTACCACCCTGGTCCTCGCTCCCATCAGCTCTCTCATGAATTACTGCAATTACCTCTATATTGGTCATTGCCACACTAATGCTGCACAACCCATTCCAAATACAATGATCTAAAACAATTATTTTTTCTCATGGACCTGTAGATCCATGTAGACTTTAGCTGAGCTGCGCTGGACTTCAAGCTTGAGAGTAGATTCAGGTCTGCTCTAAGCTAAGGGTTTGTGGGTTCGCTGGGGAAGGTCTGCTTCAAGCTGTGAGCCCAAGAGTCAATTGCAGTCCCTTTGCTTCATGTGTCCTATTCAGAGACCACGCTGAAAATGCTACCCGGGGCATGCTCTTTTCGTGGTGGTCACAGAAGCACAAGCAGGAAAAGCCAACATAGGAGAATATTTCAAGCTTTTGCTCCTAACACTTCCACTAACATCCCATTGACCAAACAAAGTCATGTGACCGAGCCCAAAGTCAAGAGGTGAGGAAATACACTGCTTACCATGCAACCGTGGCAAAGGCCTCGTGTATGCATAGTACTACTAGGAAGAGGTAGTGAAGAGTTGTGAGGAACCAATAACTCAATCTACCACAGTCTGCACTCTTGGTTATAAATATTCATGTCCTTTTGACATGCAAAATACATTCATTCCTATCCCACGGCCCCTAAAAGATCCATCAAATCCTTGAAGTCCAGGATCCACATCAGGTCCTGATATGGCTCTTCTTGATGTAGAGACCTATGAATTAAAAGAGCAAGTGTCTTGGGAATTCTCTGGCAGTCCAGTGGTTTCATTGCCGAGGGCATGGCTTCGATCCCTGGTCAGGAAACTAAGATCCTACAAGCTGTGTGGCATGGCCAGAAAAAGAAAAAAAAGCACGTGTCTTCTCATACGCCCAACATACCACAACTAATGGACAGGGATAACATAACCACTAAAAAGTACTCTCATTTATAAAGGAGAATAATGGAAGCAAATAGCAGTCACTGGTCCAAACCAATTATAAAATCCCACTGAGCAAAGGTCCTCAGGTTCCTCTATTTGGGGAGGGGAGATAATGTTTCATGATTAAGCGCTGGTTCTGCTCCCTAAGAATGACTAGTCTCCATAGCTCTTATTTTTACAATCTAGGCAATCATTCTTTTTCCATCATCTTCCATACATATTTCCTTGGAAAGGGCATTGGAAAATTACCCTTTTGGGTGGATGTGTCTCAACCTGATTCCTGTCTGTAGAAAACCGAGAGTACAAAGATGTTTACATCTTGCACACCCTCAGCCTCTTTTAGTTGTTGGCAATGCTTTGCCAATAAACTTTTCCAAGAAACTTTGTGGGTTTTCTGTGTGTTTGACTCTAGTCAGCTCCATGTGTCAAAAGCTGCACTCACAATTTCTTTATAGATATGCTTCCCTCTCTCTCTAGATTTAATTCTATTGAGGAGTGAAGAATTGGAACCAATATTTCAATAAACTACAGCCTCGTAGCTGTCATAACTGATCTCCCCACCTCCATTCTTTTCCCCTTTCAACACAGAGGCCAGAATGTCCTGTTATAATTTATGTCATATCATGTGACTGCTCTTCCTAAAACCCCCAGTGGTTTCTCATCTCACTCCGAGTCAAAGCTAAAGTCTTGATAACGGTCTACAGAGTTCTATGCAGGTCTTGCCTCCCATTACCTCTCTAACCACTTTTCCTTACCTTTTTAATTTTTCTCCTTGTTTCTGAACACCATTCCATCCAACCTGTTTACTGCCTGTTTCCTGCTGCTGGAACGTATGCTCTTGGAGGATAGGGATTTACTACTTCATTCACAGCCTTTTTAACATGCAGCCAGAAAGGGTGAATTATTTCTGGTGGCTTAAACAGAAGTGGGAGAAGTCCTAACAAATATCCCTTCTGTCAAACTATCTTTGATTGGGTTATACATCCATCCCTGAATGGATCATTGGGATCTGGGGAAAAGAATATGCTAATTGGAGTACACCGATCACCGTCAGATCCCGCCCCTGGGGTAAGGGGTCACCTGGGTGAAAGTCAAGGCAATTTGAAGTTCCTTGAAGGAAACAGAGTAATGTCAGGAGGAAGGGATAATGGATGCCGGGCAGCAAACAACAAATACCCATCACAGTACTTTAATCCACATGGCTTCTCACTACACTGCGCCATTTATTAAATTCTTTGTCAAAACCAAAGGCTAGGGAAGCACCGAGAAAAAAGGAAATAGTTAAAGCAGTGAAGGAGGGGTTAACAAACACAGGCACGTAGAGATTTAAGTCGCCTGCCATAGAAATTGCAATGTGAATGGTGTTCCTTGGAGCTGTGCAATGCAAACAGGGGAATCTCCCAAAAGAAAGAGCTTTGGAGTCTAGGAGAATATGAAAATCGTGTGAGAGAGAAAACACGGAAACCGTTTTCAAAATACATGCAAAATGTTGCTCTGTGAGCAGCCACGTGTGAGAGTTCGTGAACGTGAATTTTTCATAAAACGTTCGTATGAACACTGTACCTAGAGGATAGCAACCTTCTATCAAGATCATCAATCAGTCCTCTTTAATAAATATAAGTCCAGTATAATCTGGAGGGACGTGCTCTCTGTTGCACTGTGTACGGAGCTCGATCCGTGTCTCTGTGAGTGAGAGATGAGGCCCAGATAAGAATCTGATTGTTGCTGTCATTCCGCCTCTAAACATATATCATTCACTTCTTTTTTAAATCAGAGTAGATTTCCTTTAACAAAATATGTTTACCTTTTCATACATTTATTCTAGTCCAGAACTCTTTATTTTAATTTTTTAAAAAATTATTATTATTATTATTATTTTGGGGCCCTGCCACGTGGCAGGTCGGATCTTAGTTCCCTGACCAGGGATCGAACCCATGACCCCTGCGGTGGAAGCACGGAATCTTAACCACTGGACCATCAAGGGAGTCCCCATAACACTTTATTTTAAAATAATCTTCATCTTAAAGTACTGCATTTAAAAAAATATTTTAGAACATGGGTCAATGTCAAAATTTTCTAATTAAGCAAACATTTCTTTCAATGTTTAATAATTTTCCATACTTAATAATATCATTCACTTTTGTTGTTGTTCTAAAGCAAACGAAACACTGACTTCCCTAATTTCTCAATAAAATTAACCCAGTAGTTCCTCTCTGTACCTCAAACAACTTGAGTTTGAGTTTCCTAACATTTGAAAACATTTCAACAGGTACCATATTTTCTTCAACTGCAGCTTTTCTCCTATGAAATTCTTCCCATGATCTTATTTCATGAGAAGGAGGGGAGATTATACAGGAGCCAGGTACTAATTTCCCACATGCAGCTCTCTTGGTCTGAGGATATTTCTAAAGTGCAGGTTACAAACATAGGACTAGCACTTCGGCTCTTCATTTTTAGTCCTCTTTTCCCTCTCCCGTCTATCTCTAAGGAGCGTAAAATGATGACCCATTTTATATCAATTTATGATGTTAATAAACTCATTTCCAACCTGAAGTGCTTTAGACAAATAGAGCTACTGGGATCGACAGTTATTTATGCCTGTGAGGCTCTCAGAAGAGACTGAACATGCAAAATACAATATTTCACAACGTGAAACTATTTTCGTGAATGGAATGTGCTTGGGAGTAACCAGTCTCTGTTGTGTAGAGCAAAAAAGCAAACCCCTGCCAGGTGATGATGTCACTGTGACTAAAATCTCAAGAGCCACCACACTCATTACCAAACACGGTGGCAGAGGATGGCCAACACTCCAAGACCAAGAAATCACCAGAGGAACTATATAAACACACTACCCCAAGGGGGTCAGATATAATGGAGAAGGTGTGAACATTGGCCATCATTCTCTCCCTGAAGACACCTGTCTCAGAGGCTTCTGACCAAGAACCAAGGCATTTTATTCCAGTGAAATTATATTACTACGAAGGAGGGCTCAGTTTGATAAACCAGGCATTAAACCGATTTTGGAAGCTATCAGAAAAACCTGTTTTTGAAACAGCAGAAAGCATGCTTGGCTGGAGACCTAACATGCGATTGGTAGAGAAACATGATCACTACAGTGCAATCCGGACGATGAGTTTAGAGTCACTTGCTTTCAGATTGCTTGGCTAACGTAAGCCTATGGTGTGCTGGCCAGACCTGCCTCCACCCCACCCCACTTTTTCAGGACTGAAGGCTACTTCCTTTCTAGGGATTGCCTTCAGCGTTTGGGAGCCGCTTCAGCCTAGATTGCACCCTCGCTGGAGGCAGCTTGCATCTAATGACTAGTCACTGCAGTGGTACAAGGACTGGGCCCTTTGCCTCAAACTGAAGCAACCCTGAAGGGCCAGCCCAGCTCTCAGCCAGCCATAGGACTGGCTGAGGCTGTGTTGCAACTTTATCACATTTCAACTTCGTCCCCTATCCAGTCCTGCTTCCCTACCATCCCTACAGGTGTTGGTCCTGAATATACTCTCCTATCAATCACTTCTACTCAAACCCGCTAAACTGTTGGTCCAAAAAACCATTCCCAGGGGACCCAACCTATGATAGGTAAGGTGAAAATCTCTGACATATCTGCACATTTAAAAAGTCTTTTTTTTCTATTTCTTAAAAAAAAATTTTTAACACTAATTGTTTTTAAAGATTTTTTTTCTTTTTGATGTGGACCATTTATAAAATCTGCTGAATTTGCTACAATATTGCTTCTGTTTTATGTTTTGGTTTTTTGGCCGCAAGGCATGTGGGATCTTAGGTCTCCCACCAGGGATCGAACCTGTGCCCCCTGCATTGGAAGGCAAAGTCTTAACCACTGGACTGCCAGGGAAGTCCCTAAAAAGTCTTTTCTTCATCTAATGTCATCTGCATAAAAATTCAATGATGGGCATACCTGCCGATCAGGGCCTAATCTATAACAGAAGAATATACATTTCTATTTATTCTCTAAATGAATTCTAATTACCAAAATTCCAAATAGTAATACTATGTACTGAATTGCATCCCCTCCAAAATTCATATGTTGAGGCCCTAACCCCCAATGTGGTTTGGGGCCTTTGGGAGATTTATTTGGGGCCTTTGGGAGATAATTATGTTTAGATGAGGTAATGGGGGGGGTTTCCTTATGATGAAATTAGTGCTCTTGTGAAAAAAAACACCAGATCTCTCTCTCTCTCTGTCTCTGTCTCTCTCTCTCTGTCTCTCTCCCTCCCTCCCTCCTTCCCTCTCTTTCTATAATAATGGAAGAGCTAATGGTGAGAGCTTAGCTTTGATTGACTATCGAATATTAAAATGGGAAAGAGTAGCAAGGGTCACTTAGCTATCACTTTGGGCTTCATATCAGATTTTTCTGGGGGTGGCCATTTCTTGACTATCCAGTATCACTTCCACCGTCCCCCTTTCTACTAGTACCTAGATTTTCCCTTTAATTTCTGCCCTTCATCAACACAGACCAAAAGTTGAGCCAGCTCTAGAAATAAATCCAGATCGGCTTAAGCCAATTAGCACCTTCATCCCTCAGCCTGCTCTCATTATTCCAAGACCAGACATGCGATTTAAGCTTATCTAATTAGGATAGAAGCTCTCAACCAGGGGTGATTTCACCCCCAGGAGACATCTGACAATGCCTGGAGCCATTTGCTTGTCACACTCAGGGTGGGGAGGAGGAATGCTATTCGTATCTAATGGGAAGAGCCCAGGGATGCATCTTACCATCCTCAATGCTCAGGACAGACCCCACCTCCAAAATTAGACATAAAAATGTCATGTGGCTGTGAGGGAGAACAAGCTTTAGAATAAAGCTGACCCGGTAGGAAGTAGGGCAAAAAGAAAGACATCGTATCTGTTCCTTTAGTGATCATGTCAAGGACCTGCTGAATCAAAGCTGAAGTCCGAGGACTTTCCACTTGTATGAGCCAATTAATCCCCTTTATTTTTAATAGTTTTCAGCTGCAACTGATATTCTTCTAAACTTGTGAGTCCTGTGTAAAAGAATGAGAAGGAGAATGAGAAGATATGAAACAAAAAAGGAAAAGAAAGGAAAGGACCCAAGATAGTGACTAAAGAGGGCAGCAGCTACAGCCTGATCTGCAGAGAAAGACAACAAGCTACTGTCCACCAATCAGGTGTTTCTGACCTACCAGTTGGGAGTTACTGGAATTAACGTAGAAGATGAAAGAAGTACACAAATCATGAGTCTTTCTTTCCTCAAGGGACCATAGATATTCATCAAGGAGATAAAACATACATCCACAAAAAGAATACAGGAAAGATGGAGAAAGAATTTTTAAAACATAACACAAAAAGCACAAACCATAAAGGAAACATCTGATAAACATGATCACATTAAAATTTAAAACTTTCAAATATCAAAAAACACATAAGCAAAGTGAAGAACATAGCACAGAACGAGAGGAGATATTTGTAGTTCAAAATGCATAAAATTAACAAAGATTAGTATCCTGAATATAACTCCTACTTGGTATAAAAACTATGCATGAGAATATGGTAAACACTGAATTCATGATAGTGATTACTATGGGGAGAATGGAGGGGAGTAGGATTGGAGAAGGGAACCAAAAGGATCTCAGGTGTATACAGTTGTCTCTCGGGATCCTTGGGGCTTGGTTACAGGACTCCCCCATGGATACAGAGTGCCCATTGTGGACGTTTCTCTGTTTTTTTTAAATCTGAAGCAAATAAGACAATGAATAAAAACAAATAAGACAATTTAATGAAGCTGGGTGATGGAAACATGAATTTTTAAATATTATCCTTTATTCTTATTTGTATGTTTCAAATATGTTTTACCAAAAAAGTTTTATGAATTCCTGCAAATCATTAAGAGGAAAAAATTAGACAAATAGACAAAAAATAAGAGCAGAAGAGGAAACCCAAGTCCAATAAGCAAACAGCAAAAACATGTTCAGCCTCCCCAGTAAGGAAAATGTAAATTAAACAATAATGAGATGCAATTTCTCATTCATAAATTGGCAAAATTTAAGTCTGACAATACTAAGTGGATGATGTGGAACAGCCTGAACTCACTTATACTGCTCTTGGGAATGAATGTAAATTGCCACAGTACCTGATAGACTTGTTGACAATAAGCATACCTGTTAGTGTTTTAGAAGGTCAGTATATAATACCTCTCTCTCCCCACCCCAAATTCTGAACCAAATGAGGGAAAGTAAGGAGGAAAGCTGGGATCAAAAGATAGTGTTTATTATTTTTTTTGCGGTACATGGGCCTCTCACTGTTGTGGCCTCTCCCTTTGCGGAGCACAGGTTCTGGACACACAGGCTCAGTGGCCATGGCTCACAGGCCCAGCCGCTCCGCGGCATGTGGGATCTTCCCGGACCGGGGCACGAACCCGTGTCCCCTGCATTGGCAGGCGGACTCTCAACCACTGCGCCACCAGGGAAGCCCAGATAGTGTTTATTTTTTGATGATGGTTATTCTGACTGGTGTGAGGTGACACCTCATTGTAGTTTTGATTTGCATTTCTCTAATTAGTGATGTTGAGCATCGTTTCATGTGTTTGTTGGCCATCTGTATGTCTTCTTTGGAGAAATGTCTATTTAGATCTTCTGCCCAGTTTTTGATTGGGTTGTTTGTTTTTTTGGTATTGAGCTGCGTGAGCTGTTTGTATATTTTGGAGATTAATCCTTTTTCCGTTGCTTCATCTGCAAATATATTCTCCCGTTCTGTGGGTTGTCTTTTCGTCTTGTTTATACAGAGTGAGGTAAGTCAGAAAGAGAAAAACAAATATTGTACATTAATGCACATATGCGGAATCTGGAAAAAAAATGGTATAGACGATCTTATTTACAAAGCAGAAATAGAGACACAGACATAGAGAACAAATGTATGGATATCAAGGGGGAAAGTGGTGGTGGTGGGATGTATTGGGAGATTGGGATTGACATACATACACTATTGATACTATGTATAAAATAGATAACTAATGAGAACCTACTGTATAGCACAGGGAACTCTACTCAATGCTCTGTGGTGACCTAACTGGGAAGGAAATCCGAAAGAAGAGGGGATATATGTATACATATAGCTGATTCACTTTGCAGTACAGTTGAAACTAACACAACATTGTAAAGCAACTATATGCCAATAAAAATTTTAAAAAACAGATAGTGTTTAGAAACAGAATATTTGGATGGGACTATGACTGAATTTGATCAGTAATTAATTCAGCTCAGGAATAGATAGTGAGACCATCTCCCACATATGGATACAGTTGCTATTTGGACTTCGTGTCTCCTCATTTAGTGAGAGAGTGAGAATGCTTTTGTGAGAAGGTGGAAGCACAGAGTGGATTTTGTTGTTTTAGGCACGCTCAGGTAGGCTTAGTGGGATGCATACATACCCAAGTACCTGAAAGAGTAGATCATACTCGTTACTAAGCTAAGGTCCCTCAGCTTCAAGCCAGCCTTCTGGGTGGCTTCGTGATGCTGGGATTGGGCCCCGCACACCACACCTCTCCTTTGTGAGCTGGACCTCCTTTAGGCATTGACAATAGGCCATTAGGGAGACACTCCCATGCTGGAGGAGGAGGATGGCACGTGCGCATTTCTCTCCACTTCCTGTTGGCTTCCTCTGCCTGTCGGTGTCACATTGCGTCTTCCTCCCCCCAGAGCAGTGTCCAGTCCAGAAGCAGCTGAGTCCAGCTTTCCAGCAGCCACACCCGGCCTCAGCCACCGTTGGAGACCCCAGCCCCAGCCAAGCGATGCTGCTCCTCCGAGGTCTGAGTTACAGCTGTGTGAGGCCTTTTCACTATGTTTCCAAGTTCTAATAACTCCAATTTCTTCTCTCTGTTCCTCCAGGCCTAGGGGGAGTAGCTGCTTCCTGCAATTTCTATCTCCATAACAGCTGAGATTCCCCTGTTAGCTTTTTCAGTCACTGTGTTAACAATTTTTACACCTGATTAACAATTCTTTATGTTATACTCTATCTATTAAGATAACGATAGAGGGTTTTGTTGTCTGATTACATGGTGTCTAATTCAGATGGGAATCAAAATATCAGATTTTTTTTTCACTTAGAAGGGTGGAGTGCAGACTGCTGGATGAAGAGGTAAGACTGAACACATGCATCTAATTCTGTATCCTCCAGAAACCCCATGAAAACAACAGCAAATGGATTTTTTTTAACATGCAAACATGAAATGAGGCAAAATCAACAAGTTTTGGAAGCTGGAAACTAGATTCAGCTGAACCGAGAAAGCCAAATCCCAAGCCCATGCGAGGAAGGCTGAGAATCAACAGAATTTGCACCGCAGCATTGGCAGGAATAGGCAGTACCAGTTAGTGAAAAGGGGGAGGCGACATAAAAGAAAATGGGGTAAAAGCTGCTTGAACAGCAGTTAGATCCTTAGATTCCTTTTCCCAGTCCATGCCACTGGGAACCTGTGCCCCACATCCTAGCAGAAATCTGGAGGTTTACATTCCGGAGAGAATAGAATAGCCCCTAGACTGAGAGATACAGGCCCACTTGAGGACAGAACCACCATGCCCAAAGAAGAATGTGGCGTGACCATGTGCCACAGAATCGTGAGTCCAGAGACATCCAGCCCTCTTTCCCATTCATCCCCCAGAGCACAGGTAGAAGGATCCTAACCTTCCAGATGACAGACTGGAAGGCCCTTCTCTGAAGAATCTGACCTAAATAACTGACATTAGGGGTGCTCAACAAACAGCCCATCAACTCACTTTGAAACTCAAAGTCAACAAGACTACCCGCATGAGAGTGAGCATGATCCAATCCGTTCTCTGGTTCTTTATTCGTGAATGAAATCGCTCTTGATAGGCCAAGGATTTTGAGACATGAACATTTGGGCAAAGCCTCTAACATAGAAAACAGAGATTTATTTTTTTTTAGTTTAAAACAACAGAAATTTATTCTCTCACAGCTCTGGAGGCTAGAAGTCCAAAATCAAGGTGTTGGCAGGGTTGGTTCCTTCTGGAGGCTCTGAGGGAGAATCTGTTCCATACGGCTCTCCTTCTGGTGGTTGCTGGCAATCCCTGGCATCCTTTGGCTTGTAGACACATTGCTCCATCATCACATGGCCTTTTCCCTGTGTCTGTGTCCAAACCTCCCTCTTCTTATAAGGACACCAGTCATTAGATAAGGGTCCACCCTCATCCAGTATGACCTCATCTTTACTTGATTACATCTGCTAAGACCCTATTTCCAAATAAGGTCACATTCACAGAGAGGTTGCTGGGAGAATAAACACCCAGACTTTGTTCTATCTCTCATCTCTAGCCAAATGGTAGAACCCAAGTGGAAGGCAGAAGGCAAGGAAGCCTATGATGGAGACATACACATCATCCTCTGGGAGCCCTGAGCCAGATGAGGAATGAAGTTGTAAGGGCAAAAGGAAGCTATCTAAAACACTGGATATTTATTTAGTGTCATGAATGTTTGCATGAAAATGAGATTTTTATCAGCTTTTTTAAAAAATAAATTTATTTTATTTATTTACTTTTGGCTGCTTTGTTTCTTTGTTGCTGTGCGCGGCTTTCTCTAGTTGCGGTGATTGGGGGCCACTCTTCGTTGTGGTGCACGGGCTTCTCATTGCAGTGGCTTCTCTTGTTACAGAGCAGGGACTCTAAGCACACAGGCTTCAGTAGTTGTGGCATGCAGGCTCAGTAGCTGTGGCTCGCGGGCTCTAGAGCGCAGGTTCAGCAGCTGTGGCTCACGAGCTTAGTTGCTCGAAGCATGAGGGATCTTCCTGGACCAGGGCTCAAACCCATGTCCCCTGCATTAGCAGGCGGATTCTTAACCACTGCACCACCAGGGAAGCCCAAAAGAGATTTTTAAAGAGTAAATTAAATTAGCTTCATGAGACAGACTATACAGAGAGAAGAAATCTTTTTTAAAAATTTCATTGATATCCTCAGAGAGGAGAGATATTACATTCAATTTTTTAAAAGGATAAACACTCAGGAAATGAAAAGAAGAGCTCTGAGAAATGTCAAAATTGGTAACAGAATTTTAAAACTCAATGGAGTTTGGCAGTTCCTCAAAAAGTTAAACATAGAATTGCCATATGACCCAGCGATTCCACTTCTAGGTGTACACCCAAGAGAATCGAAAACATATGTTCATACAAAATTGGTACATGAATGTTCATAGCAGCATTATTCATAATAGCCAAAATGTGGAAATAACCCAAATGTTCATCAACTGATGAATGGGTAAAAAAGATGTGGTATATCTATACAGTTGACCTTTGAACAACAGAGGACTGAATTGCAGGGGTTCACTTACACCTGGATTCTTTTTCAATAAATACACAGTCAGCCCTTCGTATTTGTGGGGTTTACATCTTCAGATATGGAGGGTCGACTGTACTCGACACCATTTTATATAAGGGACTTGAACATTTGTGGATTTTGGTGTACATGGGGACTTCTGGAACCAATCCCCCACAGACGGCGAGGGACAAGTGTACAACAGAATATTACTGCCGTAAAAAGGAATGAAATATTGTTAAATGCTAGAACATGGTGAACCTTTAAAACACTATGCCAGGACTTCCCTGCTGGTGCAGTGGTTAAGACTCCGCCTGCCAATGCAGGGTACACGGGTTCAATCCGTGGTCCGGGAAGATCCCACATGCCGCGGAGCAGCTAAGCCTGTGAGCCACAACTGCTCAGCCCGCGTGCCACAACTACTGAAGCCCGTGCTCCTAGAGCCCATGCTCCGCAACAAGAGAAGCCACGTCAATGAGAAGCCCGCGCACCGCAACGAAGAGTAGCCCCCGCTCGCCACAACTAGAGAAAGCCCACATGCAGCAACAAAGACCCAACGCAGCCAAAAATAAATAATTAATTAAAAAAAGAAAAACAACTATGGGGCTTCCCTGGTGGCACGGTGGTTGAGAGTACGTCTGCCGATGCAGTGGAAACGGGTTCGTGCCCCGGTCCGGGAGGATCCCGCATGCCGCGGAGCGGCTGGGCCCGTGAGCCATGGCCGCTGAGCCTGCGCGTCCGGAGCCTGTGCTGCGCAACGGGAGAGGCCGCAACAGCGAGAGGCCCGCGTACCGCAAAAAACAAACAAACAAAAACAAACAAACAAAACAACAAAAAAAACCACTATGCCAAGTGAAAGAAGCCAGACACAAAAGTCCTCATATTGTATGATTCCATTTTTATGAAATGTCCAGAATACGTGAATCCATAGAGACAGAAAATAGATTAGTGTTTTCTAGGGATGGGAGTGGAGGGAATTGGGATTAAATGCTAATAGGTACAGAGCTTCTTCCGGGGACGTTAGAAATGTTTTGGAATTTAATAGTGATGATGGTCGCACAACATAGTGAATAGACAAAACCACTGAAGTGTACACTTTAAAGTCGTATGTTATATGAGGCATATCTCAATTTTAACATGTTATTAAAATAAACCTCAATAGAATTGAAGGGAAAAGTTGAGGATATCTCCCAGAAAGGAGAGTAAAAAGAAAAAGATGGAAAATAGGAGAGAGAAAATTAGAAATGTAGAGAGAGCAAGAAAACAGAATAGGGGCTTCCCTAGTGGCGCAGTGGTTGAGAGTCCGCCTGCCGATGCAGGGGACACGGGTTCGTGCCCCGGTCCGTGAGGATCCCGCATGCCGCGGAGCGGCTGGGCCCGTGAGTCATGGCCGCTGAGCCTGCGCGTCCGGAGCCTGTGCTGCGCAACGGGAGAGGCCACAACAGTGAGAGGCCCGCGTACCAACAACAACAAAAAAAAGAAAGCAGAATAGGGCAAATTATCAATGAAATAATTCTAGAAACACTTCCAGAACTGACGGACATAGGTTTCCAGATTGAAAGGACCCTACGGGTGTCTAGAACAATGACTGAAAGTAAATCCACTGCAAGGCACATGGAGACAATTTGCAAATATTTGGGACAACAAGAAGATTCTGCTCATTTCAAGAGAGAGAGAAGCAACAGGTCACATTTATAGGATAAGAGGTCAGAAGAATTTCAAACCTCTCAACAGCTACACTACATTGGAAATTTCTTCAAACTTCTAGAGGAAATCATTTCAAACCTAGAATCCTATACTCCACCCACCAAACTATCATACGAGTATGAGGGTAAACAAAGCCATTTTCAGGCATACAAAGTATGTTGGATATTTTCCATTGTCCCTTCCAGGCCTTCATCCTGCTTTATGCACTAAGAAAAAATTTTTAATGGCCTGCACCAGTGGGTTCCCTTACCTTCTAGTTTTGGTAATAAGAGATACCAGCAGGAGGTCAGAAGACAGGAGGAAAGTGAAGGGATAAAATTTATTCGCCTTGCTTGGCTTCTGTGGATTGTCTACATCCCTCTATCAAAGGCCACAGCTCTCGTCAAACATTTTCTTCTTCAGCTACTCTCGTTAGGTTCTAGTAACTTCTTCCTCCCCTTGATCCTTTAAGCCTACCATCAGCATCTCTGGGCTTCTGCCCCATCTCTTACTGTTTTTATTTATTCTCATGTATCTGCCAGCTATTGCTACACCAGTGCTGCATTTCTACCACTCCAAAGTCCAATGTCTGAAAGCAACCATTCGTTCTGATAGATCTGCAGGTCAGCTAGAACTTGGGTGACGTAGGCTGGGCTCAGTTGGGCATCTTTACTTCATGCTTTGGTAGCTAGAGCAGCTATGCTTCTCACTGGAGGTCTATGGGGTAGAAGGAGAAGCTCTGTTCCACATGCCTCTCACCCTCTTTGGACCAGTAGATATGTTTCTCTCATGGTCGTGGCAGAGCCTCAAAAGAGCAAACAAAAACATGTGATTACTCTTAAGGCCTAAGCTTGGAACTGGTGTGGTCTCACTTCTACCCGCATGCCATTGGCCAAAAAGTCATATGACTAAGCCCAAAGAAGTGAGACAAGGAAGTACACTCCACCCATAACAAGAACATGTAAGGATATGGATAAAGGCAGGGTTGAAGAACTGAAGTCAGTTATTCAATCTACCAGCACTATCTTCATTTTTATAAATAGCCCTTTTATTAAATCCACCTCAATTACATTATTTGAGTGTGCTATGTGTTGGCTTCCAGGCTCTAGACTAAAGTAAGAATAGCTATCAGAAAGGTCCCAAGAAAACAGTCCCCTAAAATGGGATTCTAATATTCTATTGCTTTCATATTTAAGAAGCACACAGCTAACCTCCTGCCCAAGAGAAAGTGTGATACTAGTAATGCATGGCATTCAGTGGCACCACAGTGACAATTTATCATTAGTGGTTGCAAGGAATGAAGTTCAGGTGGTGGGCAATAGAAACAAAGCGACTGTGGTACTTAGTCACCATGGTGGCAATAGTTATTGTAAAGACCGTAGAGTCAGCTGGCTGCTTCTGATGGCTCCAAAGAGAGTTAACAGGGAAAAGGACCTATTGAGGCCTTGAATATCCAACTCAGAGCCAGGTGGAAAATTGTCCTAAAGACTCCTCCTCCTGTAGTCTCTGGACCATATGGATGAGAATAAAGCCTAGAAAATGATTTTAATGTTGCAGAGTTGCAAACCCAATTAAATACTCAAACCCTTCAGTTTAATTCTCTTACAGTAAGCTGAGGGTACTGATGGGAAAGAAGTGAGACCCTAAGATATGGGATGGAGACATTTGTGCAGACACAGATGAGACTGAGACCTTGAATGCTCAAATCCTCCTAAACCTCCCGGAGTATCCTGCTACCCCATTTCCCGAAGGTTGAATTAAAACCTTTCAAGGACCACGCCAAGAAAATTTGATTTTCTCCAGGATCCACATCCATTATGCTCACTGCTTCCAGATCCTCAAGGAGGGTTAAATGGCAGCATAGTTCTGATTGTAAAGTACAAGACCTGGGCCTGGAGGAAATAGACTGTTTGCCAAAACAATTGCAGGGTTTCATTAACTTACACCAACAGGAGTCTGGGGAACATGTATTTAACTAGATTCTAAGGTTGTTAGATAAAGGAGAACATAACCCAAGGCCTGATTAGCTAAAATCTTCTGAAATGGGTGCACAAGTGGGAACTGGGATTTAATGTCACGGTTTGAGCACTTGGGAAGAGGCATTAAGGGTCAACTAGGCTGGCCAATCTCGACAGTAGGCTATAGCCAGTAAGATTGAAATGTCAGGACTTCCCTGGCATTCTATAGATATAGAGGAATCTGTCTAAATGCTAAAGAACATGAAGATGCTAAAAAGGATCTATTATATGTAGCCTGCTCAACCTCCCAGCAGCCATATTCCCTCAAGAGTTCCCAGAGGATATGCTCCATTCTTCAGGGCATTAAGAAATGAATTGAACTGACCCTAATCCTAAAACCTGAAATCCCACCTTGGTTCACTAGTCAGAGTGTGCTTATGAAAGTCAGGTAAAAGATGAAGCTTCCATCCAAACTCAGTGGGACCATGGATCTATTTCATGGTTCCCAGTCTCAGAAAAATATATTTGGAACAGATACAGTTAGTAACAGGAAAAATCTTTGTATTGATTCCCTGACCCACAGAGTGAGGTCTATTATGGACAGAAAGGAGGGCCAAGTAGAAGGCCCTAGAACTGCCCTACCCCAGCCCAGTCCCCCCTGCTGAGCTAGTAACCCAAAAGCAAGCTAGAAACCATCCCAGAAGAATCACAGTTAGTGTCACCATTAAAGACTTGAAAGAGGCAGAGGTGTGATTCCAAACACATCCCCATTTAACTTCCTTTTCTGGCTCTTTCAAAAAACAGATGGTCTTGGAGAATGGCTGTAGATTATCACACACTTAATCAGTGATGCCATTTGCAGCTGATTCTGGATGTGATAACTGTGCTGGAGCAAAACAACAGAGCCCTTGGAAGCTGGTATGTGGATATTAGCCTAACAAATTCTCCCCCCACTCCCCATTCCTATCACCAAAGATAATCAGAAGCAATTTGACTTCAGGTGGCAGGGACAACAGTATCCTTCACTGTTAAATCTCCTGCTCTTTGTCATAACATGGTCTGGAGAGACCTTGATTGTCTTGATACCCTAAGAACATCATACTAGTCCATTACATTGGTATCATGATAGAAAGCTCAAGGACTTGCCGCATCAGTGACATTCCTAAGGATCTAGTGGTCTAGTTCAGGTCAGGATATACTCTCTAAAGTAAAAGACAGTTGGTTCCATCTATCAACAAAGAAGAGGCACAATGCTTGGCAAGACTCTTTGGATTTTAGAGGCAACATATACCACGTATGAGTGTGTTGCTCCTACCCGTGCATCAGGAAACTCATAATAAGGCTGTCAGATCAACGGTGAGTGGGTCAGGTAGTGCATTCTCCATAAGAATTATTTCACACAGGAAAATAACAGGGCAAGGAAAGCTTCTTGGAAGAAGAGGTATGGGATCATATGTTGGAAAGGAAAGATGAGTCCCTTCCAGTCAGGGAAAGCCGCTAAAAGACTCATGCGTTTCCATTCAGCTTTGTTTCAAAAACCCCAGGCTCAGGAAGAAGTATCAGTCTTATTAGAGAGATCACATGAAGCTCAGAGCTTCAGGTCCTATGGTGACACAACCGGGATTAGGGACCATGGGCTTGCTTCTACCCAGGTCCTTCAACTCCAAACCCCAATGTAATAGTCTTTGCCACCAATGCCATAGCTGGCTAAAATGATATTGGGAGGTGATCCAAGATGGGGTAAAAGAATGTGGTACCCCTGGGCAGATCTGCACGGTGTTGTGCTACGGCCACTCTTATCTGCTCTATCCAAGGATGATTTTTTTAAAAATTGTTTTCATTCTATAACAAACACAGTCCCTTGAAGGACAGGCTCCTTCTTAGGAGCATGGCTGTCCTTGAGGTGGTGTCCCTCTGGGACTCTTGCCTAAGGGTCCCCAAATCCACACTCAGAGGCCAGAGGGAGGGGGAGAATGGGAAAGGGTACCCTGCCTCGTTTTGCCTTCCCTTTGACTTAGGCGAGGTTGGAAATTAGGGGCACCCTGCACCCATCTCCCCGACAGCTGGGCAAAGGCAGGAGCCAGAGGAGACCAGCGAACGGTCAGTGTGTCATGGGTCTCATTTGTGAGACCAGCAGAAAGGAATCCTGAGCTACAGGCTGGAGTACCTCCCGCGCGCACCGCGCCTGCCCTGGCCCCCATCTCTCCAGGAGAGAAATTGTATCAGAAGCCAGCGTCTGCCAGTCAGGGTCCAGCGGGGACTGAGGAGGCGGGGCCGAGAGCGTAGTGAGGATTTAGCAAAGTTAGCAACCTTGGGAAGGGGGGATGGAGGGAGTGACATGAAGGCCCAGGCGAGCTGAGCACGATTCTTGCTCTTCCTCCCGAGGAAAAGAAACAGGCTTTCAGCTACCTGCCTGCAGAGAGTCATCTCTTCCCGTTCCCTGACGGCGCTCCCAAGCATCTCGCAGTGCGGCCGCCGCCCTGCAGGAGCAAAAGAGCCGGGCGTGGGGACGACCGGGGCGGGAGTGGCTGCAGCGTGTCAGCAGTCGGGCCGCGGGGGGCGGGTAGCGGCGCCCTCGGTGCGGGGAGCTGTTCTGGGGCTGAGAGGCTGCAGGGGGAATTTCAGGCGGCAAAATGATTTGTCTCTCCTCCACCACACTGTTTTAGCGGCGGTGTTTTTATTGTCGTGGTTTAGCCCTCGGCAGCGCCTCGCCTCCCTCCACCGTGCCCAGGGCTCTCCCGCCATCCCCTTCCACAGCCCACCCAGGACCCGGGCCTGCTGCTCGGTCTCCCCTCCGCATCCCCAGCCCGGGAAGTGTGCGGCTAGGGAGGGGACAGGCGCGATGCTAAGGTACTAGCTGTATAAATGAGAATGGCAAACACACGTCCTTTCCATCTGGCAGCACAAAAGAAGAGACTGTTGGGATGCAATTACCCACTAAGGAGAGAGTAAAATATTTGTCAGGTTTAGCAATGAAATTAATATCCCCAGTTACCAGAACCTCGCTAATGAGATGAATGCAGATTGCCTTTCCTGGTTGCAAGAGGAAGAACCGGTCGCATAAAATCCAAAAGGTCCTTTTATCTCAGGAATCTCTGCCACTGACACAGGGATTTTCCTTGTTTGAGGATTCAGGGTAGCAGAGCTGATGTTCCGATCTTTGGTGACGCACACCCTGACATTACAAACTGAGGTTGTGTGTGTAGGACTGTCCATCTGGAGCTGGGCTCCCGGGACTCCAGGGGACTCTGGACAATCCACAACCCGCATGACAAGATGGCCAAGGACCCCACGAACCCCCAGCTGCCCAGTCACTGTTCCCAGGTCACCTATGCAGCCTTCCAGGTCTCTTGCAGCAAGTGGTTGTAGCCCACTCTGGGCCAGACATTTCTGCAATTTCCAACTTTTTTTTTTTTCCTTCATGAAATTTGTATATAGCAGAAGCTGGGTTTGCTTTAGGCAGAGCATATGCTTCATATTTATTGGAATAAGTTTTCTAGTTCCTTAGCATTCTGTTCACTGATATTCCGTATGTTAAAAATATCTCTGCTTTTTCCCCTGATACTCAGTAGTAGGCAGCCACAGTTTTCGTCTATAGCTTTTCTGGGTAGAAACCAGAACCTGCTCTTAACAGCCTGGGGGAGTATTCTGTACCTTTGGAGAGGATGACCTGATTTCCTACTCATGAAGAGAAAGACGATTTTCTTACTTTCCACCAGTTTCATGGATAACGATATCAGGCGGCCTGGTTCTAGGGAGCAAAGACCCTTATTTTAGAAAGAAAAAAGCTGAGGCTAAAGACTTGTCTCTCACTTAGGGATTCTGTCCTCTTGCAGGTCTATAATGTGTTCAGTAGAAGAAGCAAAAAAGAAGAGAATCTGAACACTCCTATGAGTCTGCGGTTCAAGGCGGTTGCAGATAAGCTCAGCGGGTCCACACTTCCCAGGAGGAGTGGGTGATAATCCCCTCAGGACCTCACATGCTGAGCCCACAGCTATAACAGCCTCTGTGATTTCCCAGAGGTCCAATGGGAGGGTCTTGGTTCCTGCTGATCCTCTAAGAGACACAGGGAGCTACTATCTCAGCAATGGGAAATTGATTTTTATGACAACTCCAGCAACAAGAGAATAATGAATAAGCTGGCACTATCCACATTTGAAAAACAGAAGTTGGAGTTAAAATGGTAGAATCAATATCCAAACTTTGTGTGTGTGTGTGTGTGTGTGTGTGTGAGAGAGAGAGAGAGAGAGAGAGCGAGAAAGAGAGAGAGAGAGAGAGAGAGGAAAAAAACAAAGAGAGAGAGACACAGAGGGACTGAGACAGTGGTGTGGGGTGTGAGAGATGTTTACAACTAAGAGGGAAGAGCAAACCCCTCCTTGGAGGAGACCTCAGCTGCATATGCCCCTCATGTGCTGGAAGAGTAGGATGGAGGATGGAATTGCCAAGGCCAAGGCTGACGATCCACTTTACTGACCCCAACTGCCCATGAGAGATCTCCTGGGAAGACCCGCCCCCTCATAAGCCATTTATATGAATCACTGCAGTTTGCTGTCTTGTCTGAGCCAGGAAACTGCCCGGAGCTGGGCTACAGGTCATGGCTTGGTAAACCCACTAGCAGATCAGGTCCCCCCGCCTGGACCCCAACCTGTCTTCTCTGGGCCTGGCCTCAAAGAGATTCTGTAAGCAGACCAAATCTATGAACTCCTTATGCTTCACATATTCTTTTGTAAGCTGTCTATCTTGAATTTAAAATGCCTTTTCTCACATAAACAACACATTGGTTCATTCAGTCAACAATTGTTTACTGAGTACCAGGTGCCGGGGAAACAGTGGGGAAAAACCGACATAGATGTTATGTTCCCGGATCTATTGGTAAAAACCCATTTCATCAATAATAAAGGCAAGTTAATCTGTGCGTGTGGGAGAATTCCGTTCTGAGCTCCATCTTGGGCCACCTGGAAAATAACATTCCCTGCGTTGGCAATAGCAGTCGAAACTCCCACCTGGTCCCTGAGCAACTGCAACCACGAGTAAGAGGTGCAGAAACCAGTATCTGTTGAGTGCCTACTCTTACGTCTGGCTGTGTTAGTGCTTCACATACCTCTGTGAGGAGACAGACATTTGACAGATAAAGAATCCAGTTCTCAGAAGCTAAGTAAGTTGCTTAAGGTCACACAGTTAGTGACTCAGCTAGAATCTGAGCTCAGAATACGGACGCCAAAGCCCATACTCTTTCTTCTGTTCATCAACTGACTGCCTCAGTTTGGGCTTTGGCCCAGAAGAGTGGGGCAGCTTGGAAAGGTGAGGACTGAGCTTTGGAAAGGGGTGCCCCGGGGTCACGGAGAAGTGAAGTATGCAGATGCATAGGTCATTCCTAGATGATGGTTCTGAATCCAAGTTCTGAGCACACCAACCATTTCCCCCACACGGCTTGTTGCTCTTGTCCACCCTGTTACCTCTCCTGGAACCCTCATGATTGACCATGTACTCAAGTAGCCAAGACTCGGCTAGAACAAAGAACGCTTTTCTTGCACTGCGTTTTCTGGGGGAGAGGCTACAGGAGACTTGCAGGAGGAAGCCGGGGCGTGAGTAATAAAGGAGTTGCTATGTAAAAGGAAGCTACACTGTCTAGGACACATGGGCCTCTCCAGGAGCCCGGGAGCCAGGAGTCCAGCGTTCTGTTCCAAGTTCTACCACTCTTGGATCTGACCCCTTGAGCAAGTCACCCCCAACTTCTCCAGTTTCCTCCCATGTCACCTTGAGGCGGTGCTCTTCCTCCCCTTTCCCACTGTGAGACCCCCACGGAATGCCTGTTCATGGTGGCCACCAGGCGCTGGGTGGCACCCAGCCGATGCCTCCCTCATCTTCAGGGGCTCACTTTTCCGTGGCACTCCATGGGGGTTGTGGTGCTCATTTGTCTCTCAAATGTCTCTAGAGTTATTTGATGTGCCTAAGAGGACTGGATTTCTTATCCAAGGGCCCAGCAAGGTTATCATGGCTTCTAATTGTCTAGCTGTGTGCAGAGGAGGACCAACAGCAGCTTCAACTTAAAGTAGAATGAGTCTCGGCCTGGTTACCTGTTTTCTAGTTCTACCTCTGCCACTAATTAGATCCATGTCCCAGGAAAGTCATTTACCTCTCTGGACCTCAGTCTCTGCATTTGTAACGGGAGGGGATTAAACCAGGTATCTCTAAGAGTCTTTGCAGTTTCCTGATTTTGGTCCCCTTACCTACATATCTGAGGCATCTTCTACTTCCTTTTATTTCATAACCTTAGGAATGGCAAGGCTTGTGGGTTGATTCAAATGGACACATGGAAACATGCCCACAGATCAAGACCTTTCCCAATCACGCACCTAGTTAGACCCCCTAAAGCCGGGTTCTGAGATGCCATTTCAGCCACTGCCGTCAGGCAATATCTTAAATAAACCACGGCTCCTGCTGTCTCCCTACCCTCGCACCATCTCCCCAGTACACGATCCTTTACCTCAGTCCAGCTCATGGAGGGTCTCTTTGCACAGCAGGTGGCTGCCCACCAGACAGCCCCTCTCTGCAGTTAGAGGGGCGAGGCTCTAAGAGGAGATTTGTTCCTCACCCCAGCCACACGCCTCTCAGCCTCGGGACAGTTTTCTCTGCTCCACACGCCCTGCGTGGGCTGGTTCCTGTTGCTAGGAGAACCTGACCATTTGCATTTCCTGCTGTTTTTATTTTAGATTAGCAGCCGCACTGCTGCAGAAACACAAGGTATTTTAAGAAAGACAGAAAAAGGAAGGGCGAGGGAAGGACCTAGCATGGGATCTCCTTCCCAAAGGCCTGCAAAACACTCAGACCAAGGTGGCACCCATCCCAGCCCCCAGCCCCACCCTGGCCCCTCGCCTCCTCTCCCTGAACAGCACCATCTCCCAGTCCCAACACCTTCACAAGCACTTTCAAGATATACAAGAACAAAACACAGTTTCCTTCCAGAAAAAAATTCGAGCCTTGTACTCAACCTAACATACAGAGAGCATAGTTTCCCCATGTTAGAACAAACAAACAAATAGAAACACTTCTAGATTCTCAAAGGAATTCTCCAACCCTGCCAAGACACCCGATCTCCAAAGATTATGTTTTCTCCTCTTTCTTGCCCCTTCTCTCCCAGCCACTGCCCTAAAGATGGGGGCTTGATTTTTCCTTAAGGCTTCACACAAATCAGTGTTACCTTCCCAGATCCCTCTCCCTTCTACTAATCTCTCCCTCCCTGTTCTAAAAATACCTGCATAGTATCACCATTACCTTTGCTTTTGATCGGTAATCTGTTCTTCTGTCTCCCCCACTAGACTATGGACTCCTAGAAGCCAGTGTCCATGCAATTTTTATTTTTTAATCCCCTTATTACCTCTGGAATATTTTGCTCACCATAGAGTCCCATTAACACCTTTTAAAATTGATTTATCCCCATCAAACATACATTGAGCCCGACCAAGAGTTGTCTACCTTAGCTGATCATGAAACGGGTTCGTGCCCCGGTCCGGTTTGTGCCCTGGTCCTGGAAGATCCCACATGCTGCGGAGCGGCTGGGCCCGTGAGCCATGGGCGCTGAGCCTGTGCGTCCGGAGCCTGTGCTCCGCAACGGGAGAGGCCACAACAGGGAGAGGCCCGCGTACAGCAAAAAAAAAAGATCGCTCAAAATCGCAACCAGTTTCCTGAGGCAGCTGTGGTGGTGAAGTAGAGCCAGAGACACCAGGAACGGTGTCATGGAGCTGACTTTTGAAGAGGGATCGAAAGTCCTCCATGGGATGACCACACTGATCAGATGGAAGAGCCCGTGCAAAGGCACAAAGACCTGAGAGAAATGGAATCGAATCTACCACCCAGGTCCTTCACAAGTGGAATCTTACTCTGGTCCAGTTCACCTCTCTGACACCCACACCCCAAACCTGCCCCCATTTGTGTCTTTCTTAAGAAGTAAAAATGTCTTCTCTCTCCTTGGTCACCTATTCCAGGCTGTGCTGCTAGGAAGAAGATGACGCAGACACAGACCAAACAAAGCCGCTCCTCGACACACATCACAAAGTCCCCTCATTCCTCAATGGAACAAGCACCCATTTATTTAGCCTCCTTTCAAATAACGACCCTTGTCAGAGGCTACACCTGCCAACCTGACTTGGGAGGACCAGCCTCTGAAGACCTAGTGTGAACTCAGGAGTGGCTGATGGGTTCCCAAGACAAAGTAGGCACTTTGATGCTCGGCCTTTGCCTTCAGTGAGCTTTGCCTGGGCAGTGGGCATGGAAATCGCAGAGAGGTGTAACGTGTCCTCCCTCGAATCTGAGATTCTTGGCCTTCGGTGAGACAGAGACTGCAGCAGAAATTCTTGATTATCTGTCATTCTCTCTTTTTTCTTATTAATAGAAACACATTTTATATGGAGTTGCAACACGCTCAGCCGAGAGACCGTATTTCCCTCAAGCCTGTCTTGAGGGTGCGTGTGGACAGGAAGATGGAAGTGGATTTCTGGGGACATTAATAGGGGGACAGAAAACTGGAGTGGAGCTTTTTTTGCCCTCCCCTCCCCATCGCACTGTTCGGCTTCCTTCCTAGAAGACAGATGTTCAGCTAAGGCTCTAGCAGCCATCTTGAACCATGAGGTGGGTACCACAAGCTGAGGATGACCCTGTGGTACACCACACCAGCTCTGAGGGAAATTCATGACTCTCCCCCAAAAGCTGTCTATGTGCACACGCATCGTTTTGCAAACAACTTCCAGTTTCCTGAGCCCTGAAACCAATGCATGGACCCCAGGTTAAGAACCCTGCCTTAGAGATGTGGGGAGAGCCAGCTCTACCCCAGCTTCTTAAATCACCATGTTAAAGTGGGGAGAGTCTAGGATTGTCTTGTGACCACATCCTCTGTAACCTGACGGCCCTCTTCTCCCCCCTCCCTCGCCTATTCCTCTTAAAAGTTCTGAAGCTGGGCTGCCCATCTCTCCTCTCCTCACCTCCTCTCCTTCCCTCTCTCCAGCTATCCTCCCTGGGCTGCCAATCCCGCTCCAAAGTCACTTTATACCGGGAAGGAAATTAGCATTTGTGTTGGGACGGAAAGTGACACTGCTCAGCTCTCACTGTCATTCTGCTCTTAATTAATATTTAACCTCAGAGAGACTGTGCAGCAGACGGAAGTGGCTGATGGGAGAACAAAGTTGGAGCTGGCTCTCCTTTTCAACACTGCCTCTCCCACTTCCAGCTTCTCTCCCTGTACCTTCAGGCCCTGAAGGACGCAGAGGGCCCAACGGGAAGTGAGGAGGGGTGGCAGAGGAAGCCCCTGAGGGCCCTCGGTTGTACTTTTTGGTTTTGCTCGCTCAAATCTCTTGTCTAGAGAACCCTTTTGCAACAAGATGAGAGCAGCTAGAGCTCAGAACCCAATCCCCAGGGCCCAGAGCTAGACCCAGGCCTGGTCTGCCCAGAAGGATAAAGAGACCGGAGGGGGAAAGAAAAGCAATGCAAATGTGCCCCTCCACAGATTATATTTAATGCACTATTTTTAGTTGCCTTCAATCCCTCGGGGCTGTCAGGGCGCATGCAGCCCCACTCCCCCGGGAGAGGAAATGACAGGCATTATTACCCAGCCCAGAACACTGGTGCAGTGCGTGATGGGTGGGGGAGGTGCTGCCTTGCCGGCTCCAAAACTGGGGAACTTACTTTCCAACGGGAAATTGAGGACACTGAGAAAGATCAGGCCACGGACAGAAGGTCCTCAGGACCCCCTCCTCCGTTCCCCGCCAGCCTGCCAGACCGTCCCCAAATCCAGTCCACTGGGTGGGGACCAGGAGTGTGGGAGTCTCCTCCGTCCCCCAAGTGTCTGTAAAGTAGGTTATACAACATCGCTCCTGCCAAATTCTTCCCTCTCTCTAATCTTAGCCCTGCCTTCGGTCTAAGCCCATTTCCCCTTGCTCCGCATGCAGAGGCAAAGGAGGACAGCTGGTCACCACCCCCCAGCAAGAGAGCCCTTCTTTGTCTTGAGGAAGATGATTCAGTTTCCTCTCGGCCTTCTCTTCTCCAACCTGAGTCATTCTGGTTCTTTTAACCTTTCCACACATGTCATGTTTTTTAGCTCATCTCCTTGTCACTCTTCTAACTCTGCTCTGAATATATCCCCAAGTTCCTCCTTGGAACCTCAGCAGATGCTGGGCCTTCGCCAGGGAGCACCTGAGCACCCACCTGAATGGCGGAACTTATCCTGCACCGCCTTGGAGAGGTTTTCTAGTTGTCTTAGTTGTCCTGCTTCTGCAGGACCAAACTCTCCTTACAGATCACATCCTCTCCCTGTGCATCCTCCCTCACCCTCCTCTACACAAGCTAAGTGCAAGGCTTCTAAGTAGTGGTACACGCATTTTCATTGTGTTTAGGTTTAAATGAGATGCAGATATAAAATTTTTCAGCAAAGTAGTTATCGTTTACTTTGTAAATTATACAGTGGCATCTAAGCGGTAGCTTTTATTATTGTGGTGCCCGCCAGACCTCTGGAGAATGTTTGTTTTCTTAACCATAGCATTGCAAACCATAGCATTCTCCTGTATTATATTCATTCATTTGATAAATATTTATTGAGTTCCTATACGTCAGGCACTATGCTAGATGCTGAGATGTCAAAATGAAAGACCGGATCCTGGCTCCACAGGCATACACAGCCTAGTGAGGAAGATAAGATGTAAACAATTACTAGGCAGGGTTGTAACTGCTAATAAAGCGCTAGCGGAATATTGAGAAGGAGGCGGCTGACCACAGCTCTTCACTCTATGATTCTGCCTTGGTAGGGGTTGATTGGATGCGTTTATGGCTGCCAGCATCCCGTCCTAGGCTTGGACCGGTCTGTGTCGTCCTGGAGTGTTTGTCAGCAATGTGGACAAATACCCATGGAGGGCAGAGCAGAATACTTTCAAAAATGTGGTATATGGATACATACAGAGAGATGGCCTCTCTCTTTCTTTTTTTCAGTTTGGGCCTAACTGCAGCCTTCTCACCAATGCGAGGGTAAATCTAATACAGAGAGACTCTGAGGGAAGCACTGCTGAAAATGGCAAGGGAGACAGAGACCTGACAACACCATTCTAAGCCCCTGGGTCCAGCCATGCCAACCCAGTTAAGTGGCCCAAGAAATTCTTGGTTTTGTTTAAACTAGGAATTCCAGAAGGAAGCAGAAGCCTGACAAGAGCCCTCAATACCAAGACCCTTTTCCTAGAGTGGAGCAGAAGGTGGCTGCCTAACGTGCAAATTTAGTGTAATTTGTCTTTGACTCTAAGATACATGGATTGAGGAGAAACTCGTCTAGGCAGCAGAAGTGGCAGGGTAACGGAGGAGCTTTGGGGTTAAACAGACTTGAGTGGAATCCCAGCTCTGCTGCCTACCAGCTGTGTGACTTTGTTCAAGTTACCTAACCTCTCTTTTCCCCCACATGTCCCTTGCTGGTAAAACATGGATAATAGTGTTTGCGTCACTGGAGTACTGTGAGCATCGTGGGACATAGTGTACTGAGAACGTACACGCGTCACTCAGTCAGCCCGGTCCGGAACAACCCCCTTTCTTTTGGGGAACTGCTCTTCCCACACTCGAACCAAATGGTTCTGGAGGGCACTGCCAATCATACAATCCAGCTGGCGACACAGTTGTGCCACAGGCTGGGTTACTTATAATACTTTAATCCTTCTAGCCACAGGGATTGGTGCAGGGATGGGCAGGCGACCCAAGTCAGGTTTATCAGAGACCACGCCTGGGAATTTTAAAATTATTATTAATGAAGCTGCTATTGAAGAAAGACATTTCCTCTTTGCTCCCAAGGCTATAATGGTTTAAGTTCAGTGATACCTGCAGCCACAATTCTAGTATTATGGGGATGGCAGCATTAAGCAGAAGGAAGCAGAGGTGAGAGATTAAAAAGGCAAGAAGAGAGTTTTGGTTAAGATTTTGTATTCCTGGGGCTTCCCTGGTGGGGCAGTGTTTGAGAGTCTGCCTGCCGACGCAGGGGACGTGGGTTCGTGCCCCGGTCCGGGAAGATCCCACATGACGCGGAGCGGCTGGGCCTGTGAGCCATGGCCGCTGGGCCTGCGCTTCCGGAGCCTGTGCTCCGCAATGGGAGAGGCAACAACAGTGAGAGGCCCACGTACCGCAAAAAAAAAAAAAAAAAAAAAAGATTTTGTATTCCTGGATCTGGTTGTGAAGCTCCTCCTCTGCCCCTGCAGTGCATTGATGCTTACGTTGATGTAAGTCAGGTTTCTATCCCTTACAAGCAAGAGACTCTTGATCAATACAATGTGTGATGCCCCTAATGTAAGGCAGATGGCACATAATAAATGCTCACAGTAAACATTTGGCATATTTGAAAGTGCTCCCAGGAAAACGGTTTGAGATCTTTCAGACTTACGAAATTTTTACTTTAGTTTAAGGTAAATTCAGAAGTCCTTGTATATACACATGTGTTTACAGCAATAATAATGTCTACTAATAAGTGCCGTCCCAGTGTCCCAGAGATTTCTGCTTATAGGTACAAGCCATTCCCATGTAGTGCTTAAAAGTAATGCCTATTTTAAAGGAGACGAGTCTACTTTACCCAAAGAACTGGTAAGGAATATTTGTCCTAAGGACATCTGATTAACCCTTCAGAATATCAGCACAGATTGACATATATACACTAATACGTATAAAATAGATAACTAGTAAGAACCTGCTGTATAAAAAAATAAATTAAATAAAATACAATTCAAAACAAAAAAATATCAGCCCAACTAGACTGACCCATGTGGACGAACTGTCCTCAGGAGTGGTGGGGGAGAGGAGACGTGCCCTGAAGGAGCTCTTAAAGGCTCTACAAACAAGAGATTCGGGATGAATATCTGCTCTGCTTGAATCTGTCTCCTTCCAGTGTTAACCTTGGAGGGTTTTATTTTTAGTAAAAGAGGTGGGAAGTTTCTTCACTGGGTGGTCTGATATGGTTGATCCCGATTTGAAAAAGTTTGTATGTTAATGACTTCTCTCTACCAAGTCTGTCCGGGGCGGAGGGATAAAGACCAGCCTGTCACTGCCAATTATAAGGAAGTACAGGTCTCCCACCTATCACTTTTTTAAAAACAATAAGGATCAGCCATCTGACTAGAGAAAAAAATGCCCAGATCCACCCAGTCCTCATCCATCTCTGGGCTCTCTTCTCTGTCTTAAAGGAATTTTCCTTCCTCCCCAGTAAGTCTAAGTATAGCAAGCCCACACACCAGACATGGGACAAGGGTGAGGGGTTGAGGTGATAGAAATGCTGAGAGAGGGACTTCCCTGGTGGTGCAGTGGTTAATCTGCCTGGCAATGCAGGGGACACGTGTTCGATCCCTGGTCCGGGAAGATCCCACATGCTGTGGAGCAACTAAGCCCGTGCACCACAACTACTGAGCCTGCGCTCTAGAGCCCGCAAGCCACAACTACTGAGCCCGTGTGCCACAACTACTGAAGCCCACACACCTAGAGTCCGCGCTCCACCACAAGAGAAGCCACCGCAATGAGAAGCCTGTGCACCGCAACGAAGAGTAGGCCCCGCTCGCCGCAACTAGAGAAAACCCCCACACAGCAACGAAGACCCAATGCAGCCAAAAATAAAAAATAAATAAATAAATTTATTTTTAAAAAAAATAGAGGAAAGAAAGAAATGCTGAGAGAGACCAGGGGACCAAGGGTTTGAGTGTGACTACAGGAACTATAAATGGTCACCCAGAATCCTACAACGGTTCCCCAACTAAGCAGAGCCGATCTAGGACAACCAATTATGAGGCCAAGCTGCACGAGATCGCATAAACTCCTGTCAGAAATGCTAGCTGTTCAAACTTAGAATTTTCAGGGTCTGTCATCAAAGAATCCCTGGAAATAACTTGCACATGCTGCCCCCGTCCTGTCACAATGCTGGGTACATTGATCTGAGGCACTCAAACATCTCTTGTATTATTATGGCATATTAGGGATTCCTTCGTGTAAATCTTACAGAAAGCCTGAATGATACTGGCTTAAATATATAGGAGGTTGTTTCTTCATGATCTTAGCATTTGAGTTGTTGCCTCTGGTCAAAAGACAGCTGATGCAGCTCTAAACTTCAGGTTTGTGTTCAAGGCAGAAAGAAGAGGGACTGGTGGTGCCAGCTGCCTTTGCCTCCTCCTATCTGGAGAGCAAGAGCTTCCCAGAAGATTTCTCAGCAGAAATCTGCTTCTATCTTATTGGTCATATCTGGGCCGTGTGATCAGCCCTAGCTGTCATAAAAGCTGAGAAAGTGGAAACAAGCTTAGACTGATTATGCTGCATTCTCAGGCCCGGACCCATGACAGGTTCCAACAAAACCGCAGTTCTGTTAGGAAGCAAGTGGGGGGGTGCATGGATGTTGGCTAGGTAACCAACAGTGTCTGCCATGATGGTTTTATTAAGATCTACACATCCTCACACAGTATCCCGAACACGGAACTTTCCCGTTGTTATTATCTGACATATGTTTAGCAAATTATAACATAGCTCAGCTCCACCATCCTGTTCCCAGTAGAACAGAAAGTGCTCTCTCTTCTTTAAAAGCCAAGCTTTAAATTATTAGAGGAATGCAAATCAAAACTGCAGTGAGGTATCACCTCACACCAATCAGAATGGCCATCATTAAAATGTCCACAAACAATAAATGCTGGAGAGGGTGTGGAGAAAAGGGAATCTTTGTACACTGTTGGTGGGAATGTAAATTGGCGCAGCCACGATGGAAAACGGTATGGAGTTTCCTCAAAAAACTGAAAATAGAGCTACCATATGATCTAGCAATCCAACTCCTGGGAATATATCTGGACAAAACTATAATTCAAAAAAATACATGCACCCCTATGTTCATAGCAGCACTATTCACAATAGCCAAGACATGGAAACAACCTAAATGTCCATCGACAGATGACTGGGTAAAGAAGATGTGGTACATATATACAATGGAATATTACTCAGCCATAAAAAGAATGAAATAATGCCATTCGCAGCAACATGGATGGACCTAGAGATGATCATACTAAGTGAAGTGAGTCAGAAAGAGAAAGACAAATACCATATGATATCACTTGTATGTGGAATTTAAAATGGACACAAATGGACTTATCTATAAAACAGAAGCAGACTCACAAACGGAGAGAACAGACTTGTGGTTGCCAAGGGGGAGGGCGGGGTGGGGGGGAGGGATGGGTTGGGAGTTTGGGATTAGCAGATGCAAACTAGTATATAGAGGATGGATAAACAACAAGGTCCTACTGTATAGCACAGGGAACTATATTCAATATCCTGTAATAAATCATAATGGAAAAGAATATGAAAAAGAATGTGTGTATACATATATACGTGTGTGTGTGTGTATATATGTGTGTATATATATATCTGAATCACTTTACTGTACACCAGAAACTAACAACATTGTAAATCAACTGTACTTCAATAAAATAAATTAAAAAAAAAGAACCAAGCTTTATACTCTTTCACTTCTGAGGAACATTTGCTATAGGATTGTGCCTACTGTACAGAGACTCGGTCTCCCAGGTATGTGTGAACACTGAACACCCGTGGAAAGATTAAATACCTTAAGGCTTCAGGGTCAAAGGGACAGAGTGGTTTTACCTAACATACTTTCTGTCTAAGCAGCAGGAACGTTTCCACTAACAACACAATCCAAAAACAGCTCATGTTCCAGCACTCCCCACCCTCACCCCACTCCAACACACGATCCCACGGCAGGCAAAGCAAAAATAACAAAAGTATATCAACCCAAATAACTATGAGTTCTTACCTCGTTAAATGCAAACACTCCACCCAAGCTGCAGAATAACAAAAGCTTATAGATAATAATCCTTTACTTTCCAGTGCTTCAGTATGATGAAAAAGGAAAAAAAAAAAGTCAAACCGAACAAACATCACTTCCCAAGGTTAGAGCCAGGGTTAATCTGAGTAGAACTTCTCTCATTTTTACACTTTACATAGGACTGAATGACCAAATTCCTGTGTCATGATCCAATCCGAGGGGTGTGTGACATGACTTACATGTTGGGTGGTGCCCTTGAGGAAGCTTTCTCTTGCAGAAGGCCTGCCACCCAGGCTCTACAACGGCTGAGTTCTAACATCTGTTCACCTGTGTCTTGGCCATATTGGATGACAGTCTGCGAGGACAATTCTGTCAATGTCTCCTTCCTTTTGAAGTCTAGGTAAGAGACCTTTCCATACCAATGGAAATCAGATACTTGAATATTTATGAATAAAATGATAATGGGGGAATCATAAAGAATATAGAAAAAATAAGTTTGGTGATGAGCTGAGAATTATCGTACAGCTGGATACAGTGGAGTTCCTTATATACTACTCTATTTGCTTTTGCATGTGTTTAAATTTTTCTACAGTGAAACAAAAACTTTTTAAAAAGTATAAATACAAGGCAATAGTTGCTAGATGCCAAATGAATGACCGCCATGGCGCATGGACCCAGATCAAAACCACCACTCCATCCAAGCTCTCAGAATAGAGAGTGTCAGCGTGGAGAAGCGTGAACCTGGGTTACTGGCCATACACACACACTCCAAGAGGTGCTCAGCCTGGATGATTCTGAGAGTCTCTATCTCCTACATAAGAGTTTCTCCCTTCTTCCCTAAGGTAGACAATGGCAGGGGAGAATGGCCTGCCCCTCACATGACACACATTACTGGAAGAATCACGAATTTCTTTTATTTGACTGTCCAGCTGAACCACAAAAGGAGAAAAGGTCTTTAAACAGACTAAGGAATAAGGAAAAATCATACCTCATGTAAGCCTTTTTTATAAAAAAAAAAAAAAACAATTAAAATAGGCATTTTTCTGGACCAAAATTGAAGTGGTTCTCAGGTTTGTGTGAGAGTTTAAAATATTAGCAAAATGGTTGTATCCTTGTTATAAAAATGATTGTGGGACCTCCCTGGTGGCGCAGTGGTTAATAATCTGCCTGACAGTGCAGGGGACATGGGTTCGAGCCCTGGTCCAGGAAGATCTCACGTGCCGCGAAGCAATGAAGCCCGAGTACCACAACTACTGAGCCTGCGCTCTAGAGCCTGTGAGCCACAACTACTGAAGCCTGTGCGCCTGGAGCCGCAAAAGAAAAGCAAGAAAAGCCACCGCAGTAAGACCACACACCACAGGGAAGAGTAGCCCCCGCTTGCCACAACTAGAGAAGAGAGAGCCTGCGCGCAGCAATGAAGACCCAATGCAGCCAAAAATAAATGAATAAATTTATATTAAAAAAAGATTGTGTTGGTCCAGTGTCTGCAGGTGGGATGTGAGGCCCATCAAGTACACATGTTGCCTGGCCATCACTAGCTTATTTAACGTTTATTTATTTTATTTTGGCTGCATTGGGTCTTCGTTGCTGCACACGGGCTATCTCTAATTGCGGCTACTCTCCGTTGCAGTGTGTGGGCTTCTCATAGCGGTGGCTTCTCTTGTTGTGGAGCACAAGCTCTAGGTGTGTGGGCTTCAGTAGTTGTGGCATGTGGGCTCAGCAGTTGTGGCTCACGGGCTCTACAGCGCAGCCTCGGTAGTTGTGGCGCACAGGCTTCATTGCTCTGCAGAATGTGGGATCTTCCCGGATCAGGGCTCGAACCCATGTGCCCTGCATTGGCAGGCGGATTCTTAACCACTGCACCACCAGGGAAGTCCCCACCACTAGCTTTTATTCGTAAGGAAGCATGGGGAAGCAAACTGAGGAAAGGGAAGTGGAGGGGTAGAGAACAGGTAAATGTTTGGGGTGATATGGGAACAAAGAGCAAACCACATCCAGGACTTTGAACTACACTGAGACCCAGAGGAGATGGCGCGGAGGTGGAGGAAGCAGGCACCTGGCACATGGGCAGGAGCAAGAGGCAAGTGTGTGTTACAGTTCCAAGAAGCAGTGGGGCTGCCGAGCAGGCATGAGCACACAGCTGGTGTGACTTAGAGGGCCGGAACTGCTCTGGTGTATCTAGTCAGAGCACTGAGCTTTAGACAAAAAACCCTGCGTGAGAGGCAGGAGACGGGGTTTGCTGTTCTCAGGGTCTTTCCGGACTGGAACAGCGTAAGCTAACAGTGACACTAAATGCAGTGCATGGCTCACCACTTTTGCCCCTGCCTGAAATGTCCCCCTGCCTATTCCCAGGCCCCTTTACTTCTTTGAGTCCTATTCTTCCTCCAAACCATCCTCATCCAGGAAGCTTTCCTGGATCGTCCAAATTCTCAGTTATTTCTCCCCCATCTCAATTCTCATAATACTTACCGTCCACATCATTCATCTGGCATCTATCATGTATTACTTTAGGAAATATAAATATATCCCATACGTGTACATGTAGATATGTATATATTTATATATATCCATATCTATATATACATAAGATATATGTGCACATAGATATATACACACATACATACATATATACTTTTTTTTTTTTTTTTTGTGGTACGCAGGCCTCTCACTGTTGTTGCCTCTCCCGTTGCGGAGCACAGGCTCCGGACGCGCAGGCTCAGCCCCCACGGCTCACGGGCCCAGCCGCTCCGCGGCATGTGGTATCGTCCCAGACCGGGGCACGAACCCGTGTCCCCTGCATCGGCAGGCGGACTCTCAGCCACTGCGCCACCAGGGAAGCCCCATACATATATACTTTTATCTGCAAGAGACAAGAGACTGTGAGTGATTTGCTAACCACTGTAACCCATTCCTTCGAGCCCAATGCACGTGCTGGGAACCAAAGAGGTGAACACACACAGAATGCAAAGCTAGAACTCCTGCGTTTTAGCCCTAGTACCGCAGTTCACTAGAGGTCTAATTCCAACAAGGCACAGTCACTTAATTAACCTCTCTAGGCCTCACTTCCTCCTCAGAAAAAGCGGCTAAAAATACTAACACCTCCTCACACAGTTCTCAAAAGCAACAAATTAAATCATGGATGTGGAAGCACCTTGTAAATCACTCTTCGGATTTAGGATAATATTATTATGCTGTTCTGAGTTTTAATCTGGACTCTTCCATTTCATGACGGTGTAACCTTGGGTAAATTCTTCAGGCCCTAAAATCCTTCACTTCCTCACCTGTAAAACAGGAAAGATAATGCCCAACTTGCAGAGTTGTTGTAAGAATTAAATGAAATCACATATATAACGTGGCTAGTACGACACACAGCACCCAGCACTCACTCAGAAGTCTTGGTTCCTTCCCTCGTCTCACCAAGTGTGTCCTGCTAAGCCTTCTGTATCGTGTCCCTGACAGTACCTTGCACACAGCAGAAGTCCGAGGAATATTTACTCTTCTTCGAACGATGTCGATGATGACAGATAACAACTATCGACTATTGGTGAAGATGACTTAATGGTCGTCCAACGCCCAGCAAGCCTGACTTTTAAATTGGAACGCACCCCTAGAGCCGCGTGCTTTCTCCCCCTCTCCTTTATGACCTGTGGGGTGAGGGTGGGAGGAGGCCTCCCGTCTAGCAGAGGCCCCTTTAAAGCTGTACCCGGGCTCCCCCTCTGCCAGCCAAGTTGCTAAAAATACTACTACAGCAAAAGCTGGAATATTTGCCGAGAAAACTGAATTTCCTGCCACCCTCACCCCCTCCGCTCAAATGAGTAAAATCCTGACCTAAGAAGCCCCCAAATCAGCTCCACCAAAGGCACAGCCTCCTACTTCCCACCCTCGTCTTATCATGGAGTCCCTCTGTGGGCTTGAGCCAGGATGTTATGTTCAGAAAGTGCCCACTCCCGGGAGGGGAAGCCGCAAGATTTGGCAAATAGCTTGCCATGTGGTTTGGCTTTTCTCTCTGCTCACAAGGACCAACTCTCTCCAAATCCCCCTCCATCTGTCCCAAGAAGGATCTGTATCGGACCCCAGAAGCTTCCCACTAATCCATCTTTTATCCTCTCTTTTTTTGAACCATCTCCTCCTCTGCCAGCCTTGCCTTCTATTCTGTGCCCTCCTCCTCCACGCTCCATGCTGGGTCCAGACCCTGCACCCACACGTCCCAGCTCCCTCTCTAACCGAGCCCTTCCGGAGTTCTTCTCCTGTCCAGGCCTGCAGTCCTTCTCCTTCAATAGCTGGGGTGGGGGTGGGGGGGCAAAGATAGAGGAGAGTTTTTGAAATCTCGAGATTTCAAGAGTCAAGGAGGATAACTGTAGGGCCCAAGCCCAGCAGGTTACTAGGTAACACTCCAAAGGCTGACCTTGGCCCCAGGCGAGACGCAGGGTGAGGCAGCCTGCTCCGTAAACCAGCCAGACCCAGCATTCCACACTGCTCCTGTCCCCTTTCCTTCTCATTGGTTCAGAGTTCTACCCAGCCGGACTAGCTGACAAACTCTGGCCACTTAGTCCAGATGAGGAACCCCTTACCAGGGGAAGTGCATGCCCTTGATGTGTGCTGGTGAAGGGGTCCACTTCCGTGCGTGTCTTTGGATGTGAGTGTGTGGCAAGGTGCCCACAGTATGTGTCTCTGTGGATGTGTGGACCTTGTGTGTGTCTGCGTGTAGGTGTCATTAAATGGGGCCATCCGTGTTGCTGCTCCTGCCTCTGGATATTTCAGTCTGTGGGTGTCTGTCTTCCTATCCCAGTCTCTGCCTTCCTGTCTGTCTACCTTTTCCTCACCTCGGGGCCTGCCCATCCCCCAGGACAAGCACTGTGGCCAGTTCTGCGTAGGCGCCTCAAGTGGGCTGTCGCTGAAATGGTTGTTTTGCCCATGGAACTGATAAGCGCGTGTACCTGTTCTCCCTTGGGCCCACCGGTGTTCAGAGACACCCTCACCCCACACAAAGGTGTCTTTTAGGAAGACGAAAGGGCTGTGCTGCGTGTGAGGGGGTTTGCTGGGGGGGGGCACATTTTAAAGATAGCCCCTCTTCAGCTCTGACCAGCAGGAAGAAGGGCCTAGAGGCTTTGCAGCCTGCAGAGGGATGTTGCCTAGCAACTTGGGAGACTTTACTGCAAACTCACTAAATCCTGAATTCCTCAGCTCTAATTTGGGAAGAGAAAAGCACGGAGTCCAAGCCTGATATCCAGTCTGCCCCCAGTGTCCTCCTTCCCTCTCTCCTCTGGAATCTGGAGTTGAAATCCAGCGGGAACTGGCACAAACCAAGGCCCTAGATGTGCGCATCATTTAGGCAAGGGCTCGAGTTCCCAGGACATCCTGTCATTTGGTGGAGGTGGGGGGATGGAGGATGTGCCAGAGACAGATTGGGGAACAGATTTTCAGTTACAAGGGTGGGTGGGTCCCAAACATGCTGGGAGAGACACCCCTACACCCCAAGCTCTGGAATCCCAGCCAGCAGCCAGCTCAGCTTGGGGCCCCAAGCTGGCTAAACCTGTCCCCAGCCAGAGTGGCCACTGGGATTTCCCTTCCGCTCGCCTTCCCTTTGGCAAGCAAAGCCCGTGGCCCAAATATTCAGGTAAGAAGGAAGCGTGTGACAGCCATGCTAGGACTGGCCAGGGGCTGTTGGTTCACAGCAGTGCTGTTGCAGGATCCCCTGTCCCGACCAGAGCCACAGGGCATTTTCCCCCTCCTCCCTCTGCTTCAGTCAACAGGCCTGAAGGGCAGGCTTCCTTTCTTCCTTCCCTCCTCTGGGACCTCAGCTGAGAAAGACTTTCTAGTTTTCTCAGAGGTGGCACACTCTCTTCACTAACATGCCACACTGCCAGCTCTTGTACCCTGACTGGTTTGGGGAGGCTGGCGACCACGAAAGGGGCAGGCTGCTCCTCCACGAGGCTCCTCCCCTATCTCCCCTTCCCAGGCCTCTCACAAAGCCCACATCCTTCCTCCATCATGGACCTAAAGAACTGATGACTTCTGATATTTCCCTATACTGGGTTGAGAGTATTTTTTTCCTCCCAGGGGCAAGGGTGAGAGTGGTCAGTTTTTGTCGTATTCAGAAACAGTAGATTAAGAGGTTAGGGAGAGTGTGGTTCAGTGAGTGGGAAGGAAGAGTGTCCATATCCATATATAAATACATACAATGGGTGTTGTGCATGTATGATTTTGTCTGTTCAGTGCAGGGCATTTAGATAGATGGATGGATAGATAGATATGTAATGCAGACATTTCAGGTAGTGTGATTGCCTGTGGATATGTGTGCGTGTGTGTGCACATAACAGGGAGTCTGCATGTATCTGCTCAGTGTGTGTACAAGGTTTATGTAGTTATTTTTGCAGGCTGTGTCTGTAGTGTCTGAATGTTGAAGAAATGCACGTTTTAGTGAGCCTGGGGAGTATCATATATGGGCATGTGGGGCTCAGGCGTGAGCTTTTGTGTTTATGTGTGCCCACCTCCCCACACTTCCACAAACTAGCTAGAGTCCCAAATATGGCTCCCTCTACCTTCCCTCCCCCTCAGTCCTCAAAGAAATGCCCCCTAAGACGTGCGGTTTAAAGGTATCGTCATCACTCTGCTGTGGAATGGAGAAGGTGGGTGAGGGGTGCATGCTTTTCTCTATGTGGGTGGGAGGGGTGCTGTGCACAGATGCGAGTGTATTCGTGCCCGGGATGTCGGGGTCCTCCTTCTGCCTGCGCCAGCATACATCTGCCTGGCAGTCTGCCGCCTCGGCAGCAGGGGCGGTGAGTTTGGTAGGATGGGGTGTGTAGGAGGAATGGATGGAAGTGTGTAGGCAGAGGGGTTGGGGCAGGAGGGGGAGCGAGCCGGAGGGAGCCGAGAGGGGGCGTGGTCCCCCTCCAATCTCCCCGCCCACCCTGCCGAAGGCTTCTCCTGATTGGCTTCTCGACCGCAGGGCTCAGGTTACTTTCTCCCGCAGGGCCGAGCGCGGGAGAGAGGACCCGAGAGCTGAGCGGCTGGTTTGGCCCCGGTCGGCTGCCTCCCCACTGCCCGAGTCCCCACCCGGCACCGCACCGACACCCTGCGCCAGCCTCCGTCCCAGACAAGGGCCCCCAACACCAGCATGGACTGCTGCACCGTAAGTTAGAGGGTCTGGGGGACGGGCACTCAGCTTGGCCTGGGGGAAGGGGCACCCGAGAAGCCCCTGGAGGGCGAGTGAGGGATGGAAGTGGGTGCAGAAGACCTAGCAGCAAGAAGGGTGCCTGCTGAGACGTGGGTGGTGGGTGGTGGAAGGCGCCCGCCTGACTTGAAAGCCCTAGGAAGAATGTCCCTCAACTCGTGGGGGCGTCTGAGCGCGCATCCGCCAGGCAGTCTAGGTTGGTCTGGGAGCTCGGCAAGGCTCTGCAACAGGGAAGCTGCAGGTTAGACGAGAAGAGGAACTTCCCCCAGAGTGACGCTGGAAACCGTCGCCTAGCGAAGCTACCGCGACTCCTTTCCCCTGGCTTTCGTACCCCACCCCATTCCCCATCCCACTGCCACCGCCGTCGGTGGGCTGACAGGTTGACTCTCGTGACCCTCGCGCCCTGTACAGCGCCGGTGAGATAGTCAATTATTATTGGTTAGCTTAGTAGCGATGATGGGTTGCAAAGAGCCTAGTCCGCGTGGTTCTAGGGAGGGACTGGCCAGACCTCCAATGCCTTCTAGCCCTGGAGGGGGCTGGGTGAAGTGACCGCGAGAGAGCCCTGCTGGCGAGGGAAGGAAGCGTCTGCAATTTGTCAGCGCCCACACGGAGACCTAATGCCAAAGCGGGTTGCTGTTAAAGTACTCTGGTATGAAAGCGCCTGGTACAGGACCAGGCTGCTGGCACAGTCGAGGAGTGCAGTGATCATGCATGTATACAATTTATTTGTTCATTTATTTGATATTTTAATTTATTTTTTTTTTTTAGCCCCTACATATGGAGAAAGTCCTACTCCAAAGTCTTGTCTTCTCAGCCGTTTGGTCAACCCAGCTAATGATACAAGAGGTTATCACTTTGCCTGCTTAGAAAAGGGAAAAAAGTGAGGTTTGGAAGGAAAGAATAGACCAGTTTAGAAGAGGTGAGGCTTCCCTATGTCTGGGTACCAAGAGGCAGAAAGAACTTAGGGACAAGTGGTTGTTGTTATGATGTTTAACTCTTATTAATACAAATAATAGTTGTCAGTTTGTGAACGCTTACCACATACCTAACATTTTATGTTTAATCGTCACAACAGCCCTGTGGAGTAGATATTTTCCCCATTTCACAGATGTGCAAACTGATGTTTAGAAAGATTAAATGATTTGCCCAAGGAGGCACTGCTTCTAAGTGTGGAGGTGGGACACTAGCCTTGTCTGATTCCAATAGCTGTAATTTAACCTCTCCTATAAACATTTACTATATTTCCTCATTATAAAGGTAATATGGTCATAACAAAAAAATTTAAAAACTAAAGAAAAGTATAAAAAAGAAACATATCAATCATCTACAATCCCACCCCCTGGAGAAAGCTCTAATAACATATTTTCTTCCAGGCTTTCTCCTCTGTTTGTTATTCCCCAGGAAGCAGTTTTTGGTTGTGAAAGGAGGAATGGGCTCTTAATGGAGGTTCCTGGGCTCCTCACCCCCAGCAGTATTTTACAAAACAGAGAAAATAAATGGATGGTGGGATCTGGATACACATGTAAGGGAGAGGAAATACTGCCAAGATGGTAAGAATGATGGGGAAGGGAAGGTAGGAAGAATGGTCAGTGGAAGGAGGTGAGAGAGCAAAGACTCCAAGAAGCCAGGGAAGGAATGTAAATTGTCTCCCCTGGTACCTGCAGGACTAATTAGAGTAGGATGTCGTGTCCCTGCCTGTAGGCTCTGGTCTGCCCTGGACCATGCTCCTGGGTGCCCACAAGGCCATACTGAGGGATTGGTAGACGTGGTTGGAATAAGTGTCCCCTAAAAAAAGGAGAAGCTGCCCACCCAAACAGCACAGAAGAGGCAAATGCACAATTATCCCAGTGGCCCAGCACCCTGGGTCACCTCCTCCAGCACATTCTCTACACAGGAGCCTTCCCCTTTCAGGCCCTGTCCTGGGTCTGCAGGGCTAAAGAACTGAGCAAGAGACAGCACCATTGTCAGGCTGTGGGGGGGGGGGGGGGGGGGGCGTGGTGGCCAAGAAGAGGTAACGGGGCAGAGCATAGGGGCAGGGCTGGCACTGAGCATCTTCCTACCCAACCCCATTCTGTGGAGGGCTGGGCTCAGTGCTGGGAAGCAGCTGGGATATGCATAGAGAGCAGAGCACATCTCGGGGGTGGGGACCGGTCCCTCTTCACCTTCCATTCTGGGGCTGTCCTTGCTGACCATCCAACCTGGTGTCCTGCTTTATTTTCTTCTTTCTCCTTTGTAAGGAGGCTCAAACAGAAATGAGAAGAAGAAAACAGATCCGCTTTTTTTTTTTATAAGAGCAAGAGCTGTTGATTCAGATGTATCAGTTGCCAATTTACATAGTCTGACTTTATATCTGACTTTCCTGAATTCACTTAATATAAAAAGGCAAAGAAACATTTTTTTGGACCCATTTTTTGCTTGGTCTAGTTGACTTGGTCCAGCTGAACTCATAGGAATAATTACCTGCCCTGAGGTAGTGGTTAACAGCACAGGTTTCTGAATCCCATCACTATTTATCAGCTCTGTGACCTTGGGTAAGTTACAAAATGTCTCCGAGGATGTGTCTTTACCTGTAAAATGGGAATTAAATGAGGTAATGTGTGCAAAGCGCTTAACACAGGGCCCAGCATATAAGAAGCAGTAGGCAGGGATCGTTCTTAAAGCTTTTAGGATTTGGGGGCTGAAGGAGACTTTATTCATCTAGGCCAAGTTCTAGTTGTGGCTGAAGATATTGAGACCCTCAGAGGTGAAGTGATGGGACCATTTGGGACCAGAAGCCATGGCTCGTGTTTTGCCCACCTTTGTCCCCCTCCCCCTCCCCCTCCTACAAACCCCCCAATTCGTGCAGAGCTCTCAGGCACATACCACCAGATCTTGGCTTTGGAAGGCACCAACCCAGGCACCATGACCCTTCCCGGATTCCTTTTACTGTCCCTCCATTTCTGTCCCTCCAGCTCTGCCCTGAGAATTCAGCTGGAGGGAGAGGGGGCTGATTCCGGGGAGGAGCAGCGTGCTGAGGGTGGCTCTGTCTGTTGTTCCATCCTGGATCCAGCTGGGGTGGGTGGTGACCGCAGGTGGGCCTTAGCATGTTTGGGGGAAGGTACCCCTTCCTCCGCTCAGCCTCTACAGCTGCTGGCCCAGGAGAAGGGCTCAGGAATGTTTTCTTGATCATCGTCCTCTTTTGAGAAGAAGCATCCCTATTCCCTGAGACATCCCAAGAAAGGCTTGAGCTCTGAGAATCAAGGATCCAAAAAGGGTTGTTTCTGTTTCTAAGTGGGGGATAAGATGTCGGGGGGCGAGCACTAGACCCAGAAAAGACAAAAAGAGTGTGTCAGACCCTTCCACAACCACACCGGCCCTTGATAACTCCTTTTAACCGAAGCTGAATCAATTGTGGACATCTTGAGCACAAACGGAGGAACTCTGAAGCCCAGGAAATGAAGACAGCCTTGGGAACCATATGAGAGGAAGCCATTTGTAAACCTGGGCTTAGGGTATCTGGGATGTAAATCTGTGCCTCCTAGGACAGGACCGGGCTGGGGCAGTGATCACTGAGGCCCCACGCACACCCATCCCAATTCTGTGAACCGGACGGGCGATAGAGCGAGGGGAAAGGAATAGAACTGAATTACTACTACTGCGTGAGACCTCTGCGGAGAAGCAAAGTACAGGGAAAGCAGTGGAAGTCCTCAGGCAAAAAAAAAAAAAGCAAATTCCTAGAAGCCAGAGGGTCAGTTCAAAGAAGAAATGCCCTTCTAACTCCACAGTACCCTTCTGCTTCCTACCCCACGTCATCACTGTGAGTAACGCTAAGCGAGAGGCAGGCTGGGGGCGGGGGTGCTGAGGCCCTCTCCGTTCCAGAGCCTCGACTCTGAAATCAGTCCCATCAATTCCCTAACCCTTTCTATTCTCAGCTAGGGCAGGCTGCTGGAGAAACAGAAACCTGGAGCCTGTGGGTGGGTCTCATTATTTTTAGGTTGATCCCTATGAAATTGTTTTTATACGACCACTTTAGCCTACAAAAACAGCTCTTTCACATCAACTCACTATCATTTAAAGGAATCATAATAGCTACCATTCATCGACCAACTAGATCATGCCAGAAGCTTTCTGCATATCACATTGTTTATTCTTCCCCACAACCCAGAGGTAGATATTATTATCTGATTGCAGATGAAGGAACTGAGTTAGGAAAAGCTTAGAAAAATTGCCCAAGACCACTCAGTTAGCAAGTGGTGGAGCTTGGTTCCTTTTCTTGAATGCCTTTGCTTACCTGCAGCGTAGGGGTTAAAAATATACTCTGGACTCTGACATACAAAGGATTGACTCTTTGGTCCACTGATAACTACCGGTATGACCTCAGGTATGGTTTCCACACTCTAATCAGTTTTATCAGGGGTAAACTGGGATAACAATAAAAGGTACATCATAGAGTTGTTGCCAACACTAAACAAAATAACATCTGTAAAACTCCGTGATGCTGTGCCGGGAACCAGGGCAGTGCTTAAATGGTAGCTATTGTCATAATTCTTTTCTTTCTCTTGAGCACATCATGGAAAGGGCTTCTTGCTCCTGCTCTTTTCCTTTTGTCCTTTTTTGGAGTGAAGCCTTTTCTCTGTAGCTTCTTCCAGACCATCTCCTCTCTTCTGTTTGAGTACATCCTGAGGAGCAGTGCAAAATGGAGAGGCAATGGGAAAACAGTCTCTGGCCTCTAGCCCTGGGTGGAGGGAGGCTGCGTCGCTGAGGGGTAAGCCCCATCTTCACCCTAACTCCAGCTTTGAGCTCTGGTGTGATTTTACTTAGCGAAGGGACTGGCCTGCTGATTCTTCTGAACCCTCTCCCAGGGAATCCTGGACTCAGAAGGGACCCTTCTGAGCTGGAGGCACCCTGTGAGGACGGGGGAAGGGCAGCCACGTCCAGGAGTCCCTGCTGTGGTTTGCTGTGCTCCTCCAAACCCACCCTCCGGTCAGCTGGGCAGCTCCCCTAACTCGGCTGCTGGCAAGGGGCCTTCGCTCACTCAGGGCTACCCGGCTGTCTTGTATCCCATCTACCGTGCACTTCTCTTTCCTGAGTCGGGAACACAACTGTGTCCACCTGACCCTGAACCTTCCTTTTTGCCTGCCGCTGCCCAGAAGACACACACACACACACACACACACACACACACACACAGGCCCTGCCTTAGCCCTTCTCTGCACTTCCCACTCCCGCGTCGCCCTCGTCTCAATCCCCCAACACTCTCCTCCTACCCCACCCTCGGGGGGCCTCGGCCCGGTCACCCCACAAGGACGCCCCCCCCACCCCCCAGGAGAGCGCCTGCTCCAAGCCGGACGACGACATTCTAGACATCCCGCTGGACGATCCGGGTGCCAACGCGGCCGCTGCCAAAATCCAGGCGAGTTTCCGGGGCCACATGGCGCGGAAGAAGATAAAGAGCGGAGAGCGCGGCCGGAAGGGCCCGGGCCCCGGGGGTCCTGGCGGAGCTGGGGGCGCCCGGGGAGGCGCGGGCGGCGGCCCCAGCGGAGACTAGGCCAGGTGAGGCGGGCCGCAGGCTCTCCTTCCCGACCCCGGACCCCCTCCTCCGAAGGAGCAAGGAAGACTAAGGGCGGCTGGGGGGTGGAGAAGGGTGTGGAAGGAGTCAAGAATGGGGACCTAGAAATCTGAGACGTGCGGGGGGTGGGAGGAGGCTGAGGACGCCGCGGGTTGGAGCGCTCACCTGTTTCTCTCTCTCCACCCGGCCTGCTGCCCCGCCCCGGACCAAAGAACTGAGCATTTTCGAAGGTAATGAATACGACTCCGAAGCAGCGGGGTGGGACCCCTGAGTGGGAGGAAAGGCCCAAATCCCCAGCCCTTCCCTCCGCCCGCCCTCACCTCCTCCCAGCCAGGGAAAATGCACCTGCGCCCGCAGGCTTTCTGACACTTGGAGACGCCTGAGACTGCGACGGGGACGCACCTGGACCGACACAGATACCCAGTCACCCGCGTTTGACCAGCCCGGCCGGGGGCCATAAACACCCAGCGTCTCACACGTACCGGCCGCGGGCTCATTTCAGCTCAGTGACTCCGGGTGGGCAGTTCCGGGTGACCGGGGCTCCCTGGTGCTCCCCGCCCTGGTTCCTGGTTCAGGAAGGAGAGGGGAGAGGAAGTACTGGGAGAGGGCAGGTTCTCAGACTTTCTCTCTCCTCAGTTCCCGAAGAGAGATGGATGCCACGTCCCCTTCGCAGTGACGAGACTTCCCTGCCGTGTTTGTGATCCTCTCCTTCCCACCAACCTGCCAGCTTCAGGAGCCCTCTCTGCGTCCTCAGAGACTCCCTCACCGAGGCAGACTCCGTCGAGGACTCACCAAGGCCGTGCCCTTTTAGTTAGTTCTCCAGTCTAGTATGGTCCCCATTTGCCCCCCCTTCGACCCTAACCCCAACCTCCGCGCTCCCAAATCTTCCTTCTTTAGCTTCTCGCCCACCTCTCCCCGCACCCAGCATGCTGCTCTGCCTCCGCAGCCTCGGTGCGCTTCCCTTCGCGCTCTGCGGAGGGCGCCCTAAGCGTTGCCCAAAAACACTCCAAAAAAAAAAGTCCTTTCGATCTCTGCGCAGCTAAAGGGGGCGCCGTGCCTCTCTGCGCTGTTCACGTCCCAGCTTAGTCCCAGAACTTTGGATAGGGGAGGAGGGTTTTTATGGTGTCGGATACCCCTTGCTGTGATCGGAAGTCCCCATTTCACACCCCAACCCCACACCTGCCTGTAATCTGCCCTCCCCTCTCCCCAGCGCACCCCGAGAGCCGCCTCTCCAGCTGTCTGCTTGTTTCTGCAAAGGCCGAGTGTGGGGGAGGCTCGGTAGGAGGAGTCTTCCGCGGCCCCGCCCCCACGGGCTCCTGGGGCTGTGGCCGGGAGGGTTTTTATCTCCGTGTGTGCATGTGACCGTGCTGGGTTGGAATGTGAACAATAAAGAGGAATGTCCAAGTGTTCAGAGGGTGCCGGGGGGGAGGGAGTTTGGGTGCACAAGGCCACCGTTCGAAATTTTGAACAATCTCCTTTGACCGAACCAAAAAGTGGAGGTGGACAGGGGGAAGGGAGGAGAGGAACCTGGGTTAGAACGTACCTTCGGAACCAACCAGACTTCCCGCCTACAGCATCCCCTCTGGGACTTCAAGCCCGCTCCTTCCCTTACCGGTAACACCCTCTGGGCCGCCTAGAGGAATTGGCTATACAGGCAGAAAGAAGGAGACAATATGGTACCCAAAGGCTTTACTTCTTGATATTCCCCCTCAGGGATCCGGAGAGAAATCAGACAAGCATAGGGAGCTTAGACTTGGTGGTCGTCACAGTGCTGGCAGACGGGGGCCTCTCCAGGAGCCCATTGTTAGAATCGGCCCTCACAGAAGTTTGCTCAGAAATCCCAGGTGCGGTGGCATCCTCCCTGATAAACATAAGCAATTCTTAGTGAAGGCTGGAAGCATCCCTCAGAGCACCATCATCCTCTAACCCAGGGACTTCTAATTTTCACTCTGCATAGGAATCATGGTGGAACTTTGGTTGAAATGAAGATTTCAGGCCCCATCACCCCAACACACACACACACACACACACACACACACACACACACACACACACAGATTCTGCTTCAGGAGGAATAGGAAGTGGCTTGAATCTGCATGTTTAACAAGCTCCTGGTGACTTCTGTTCGAGTAATCTGAGGACCACACTTGGAGAAATATTGCTCTGATCCCTATTCTGGACCCCATGACTGACAGCTGAAGTTGAGGACAGGCGGCTTTTGCCCCTCCTTTCCTTACTGCCCCCCACACAAGAACGAAACTCAGCTGGGTGCTCAGGACAAACAACTGGCCTCCACATCCTGTCGATGTGTATAAAAGGCCTTAAATAGTGAAAAGTAAAAATTCTTCTAAGTGTGAGGAGGTGAGGGCAGCTCATGAACCAAGCCCTCTGCCCTGCACACTTCGCTCACACGCTCAACTACACGGGCTGTACTGCCACTCCTACCACAAAAGCCCAGGGCTGAGCAGCACCCCGTGCCCTGACCGCCCCCCAACAAAGGTGTCAGAGTTTGAGGGCTGAAATCACCAACTCTTTTTTTTTTTTTTTTTTTTTGCGATACACGGGCCTCTCACTGTTGTGGCCTCTCCCGTTGCGGAGCACAGGCTCCGGACGCCCAGGCTCAGCGGCCATGGCTCACGGGCCCAGCCGCTCCGCAACATGTGGGATCTTCCCGGACTGGGGCACGAACCCGTGTCCCCTGCATCGGCAGGCGGACTCTCAACCACTACGCCACCAGGGAAGCCCTGAAGTCACCAACTCTTAACCCAAGCCCTTTCTTCCCACTCTGCACCAGCCCTCAGCCCTCCTGCTCACCGTAGGTCACTACCCCCATATGTCTCCTTGGGCTTCTTCCTCCTGTCTTTCTGGAACCGTATCAGGCAGAACACAGCAACTGACAGGAAGAGCACGCCCAGCAGCACCCCGATCACAGCCCCGGCCACTCGGCCTTTGGAAGGCTCTAGGAGACACAGGATCCTCAGAGCTGCAGACCTTCCTTGGTGCCTCAGATAGCGTCATGCAGACCCCCAACCCAGGCCTGCCAGCCCAGCCTTTGCCCAGCATCCCCTACCAGTCACAGAGAGGGTCAGCTCACAGGATGCGCTGCCCATCTGGTTGGTGGCCACACAGCGGTAGGTGCCCGAGGAAGCCAGGGAGAGATTGGTGAGAATGAGCCGGCCGGACACCTCATCTAGAGGGTAAAGAGGAAGTGTTCCATCATTCATTCAACTCACAGTGAGCTATACTATGACAAAAGCATATTTCATTTCATCTTACAATAATCCTGTCAGGAAGGGACTAACCTCATTCTATTAGTGGGGAAACTGGCTCAGAGAAGGAAAGTAATTGTCCAAGGCGACCCAGAGAGGAAGTGTCAAAACCACTGCAACTTCTGCACTCTTCCCACACTACACAGCTGCCTTTTCAGGGAAGGGGGAGACAGCACACACATGAAGGGTTCAGAAACCACAGTGGAATCGGGGTGGGGTGTCTACTGGCTATTGTCAGGTTCTTGGTTGGGGGAAAAGGGCTTGATTGCTGGAAACTGTGCCCTCTGGGTGGCTCTAAGCTGACCCAAATGCTCTTCTAAGCTGCTTCTTACCTTGCCTTTAGAAGGAAGAGCACACATTGGGAAGTGATCTGGGGGGCTCTCCGGATTGATAAAGGGGCTTGCTGGGGCTGGGAGGAGAACCAGGGCACTGAAGCCAGCATAAGGAGGCTGGGAAGCCAAGGCTCTTAGACAGTCACATGGTTCCTTGAAGAAACTGGCTAAATGATTCAAGCCAGTCCATGCTACTCTTCCTCGGCTTCCTCTCTAGGAAGTTTGGAAATGATTCATGACCCTCAAGAAATCTAAAAGGAATCCCGACCCCCAAAATAGGCAAGTGGGAATCATAGAATGCCCCTGCCTTCCACTCTCTTCCAGGATATCAGAAGTACATTTAGCTTGAATAATGCTCCGGGGACCACGCAGCCACAGACTGTACAGGAAGACAGGAGGGAACAATAACAGAAGCCAGGGAAGAAGCAGGGGAAAGGTATAGCAGTGTGTCTCATACCTGCAAGCTTGGAACTCGTACTGTGGGCGTGTGGAGTTTAGAGGTCAGATTTGCCCAGGTTCTGAGTCCCTTCTTCCTTGAAGAAGGTGGTGTGGGCCCTTACCTTGTACCATGCTGCCGGGAGGTGGTGTAGGAGAAGATCCAAGGCGGATCCAGTTGTACACTGGCCTGGGGGCTCCCTCGGAAGAGCTGCATCTCAATGCAGCAGAGGCCCCCACGGAGGTTTGACCACTCTGACTGCACGAGGGGCTATTGGGAGGCACTGCAAAAATCACAGGAAGTACCTTAGCCCTCTTCTAACCCCACCCCCATGAAGTGCTAGGTTTCCTGCTTCAATACCTCCTACCACGTAGCGGTCCACCTCTATTCACATACCACTGCATCCCAGGGAAATGATTTCCACTATTGGAAATTCTGATTGTTAGAAAATTCTTCTTCATGTTGAACCAAAATCTGTGTTAGTATAATATCCCGGTTGGTCCCAATACCTGCCCTCTGGGCCCACAAAGAGAAATGACAAAAACTCTCCTCCCCGGGACAGCCCTTCAGATATTTGAATGCAGCTGTCACACACCACCTCCTAAGTCTTCTCTTTTCCATCTAAACACCTCCAGCCCCTTTAATAGTTTCTTCTGTTTGCTCATCTCCAAGCAGGCTCTAGTTTGGGGTGAGATGGGTGCTCTGAACACAAAGTTAGTGGTTAGTGACAGGGGCCCTTTTTCCTTTAATGGGCACTCCCCCTCTCTGCTACTGACCTAGAGAGGGACAGAAACCTAGCTACAAATGGGAGGTTCCCCCAAAGATGGAGCTCTTGGGGGCATGACTCAGATCCCTATCTGTGGGAGCGACTGAGGGAGGAGGCGTTCTTTGTGGAGGGTGGAGCAGGGGTAGGATTGGAGGACTTTGGGAGGGAGGCATTTTCCTTCGGGGTCCCCAGTGCAGTTGTGCCCTTGGGCTGGAAATCAGGATAGGGGAGGATTTAGCAGGGCCAGTGCAATCTTTCAGGTTATGTGGGTGGCTGGTGGGTCCCCAGCCTGCCTCACCCAGCACAGTAAGGTTGATTAACCCCAACCCATTGGTGTAGAAATCTGGCGGGTTGTTAACATGGCAGAGGTAGGTTCCAGTGTCCGAGGGGTGGACATCAGTCAGTTTCAGGGTGGCCACTCCCCCTGTGGGGGGGTTCTGAAGTAGGCTGGCCCTCTCTGCCTTAGAACCAGTTGGATACAGCTGGCCGTTGGTGAAGTACAGGATCTGGGGAGAAGCAGAAGACACATATGTGCTTTTTGCCACCTGGCGTCAACTCTGTAGTCCTTCTTCAACGCGGGGATTAGAAGCCCCTCCCTTATGGCCACCAGGGAAGCTGATACTCTGTAGCCAGAACCAGGGAGGTCTATCTGTCGCCAAATACCATCCCTTCCCAGGTGCTGAATGAACTAGAGTCATTGCTTTCCGCTAAGCATGCTCTCAGTCTGGGGGGAGGGGAAGCAAATATTCCCGGAGGGGGCAGCATTTTTATCCTGCTTTTAATCACAACAGCTTAGCCTTGGTGGGTTTATGAACTGACACTGGAGCGGCACTAACGTACAGGGGTTGCATGGAGGAACTCGGGGAGGCGGCTGGATACACAGGGCTGTATGTGTGATATAGCCTCACGGAGACTGCGTTCCTAAGAAGATCTAGAAAGATCTTTTTCATCCAAGCATACTGATCCACAAATGCGCCCTCTCCGACCCCCTCGCCCTCATCGCTGGGTGGGTCCCCTGTTCCTGCCTCTCTTGGCCAAGCCCGCCAAAGGCAGGAGGGCCCCCCATTCCGCGCGGGTGCCCTCAGCTCACGGGTTGGGACGAGGAGACAGGCCTCCCAGGCTGCACGAAGCTCCACTCCAGGGCGAAGTTGTCTCCCACCGACGTGCTGTAGCTGCACGTCAGCTCGGCGGTCTTGCCCACCGGCACGCTCAGGGGCTCGGTGGGCACCTTCACCTCCACGGCCAGCCCGGGGGCTGCAGTGGCCGAAAGGCCGGCGGGAGAAGCGCTCAGGTGACGCGGCCGGGGTGCCCTTCTTCCCCTGGGGCTCAACTCCCTCTGCTCCATCCCTCCCTTCCTGAAGCCTGAGGTTTCCAGGAGGGAGGAGCCCACACACCACCGGCTCTTTGGGTGGAAGGAACTGAAAGGGCCAAGACTGGGCCCGGTCTGAGGGTGTGCTTGTCGGGGAAAGGAAAACAAAAGTCGGGTGGTGGTTACACCCTCCCGAGAGGCCCAACTTATCTGCTGGCCCAGCGGCCTCCTCTGTCCTCCACCCTCCCAGCGGCCTTCGACGTCTTCTACCGGGCTCTGGCCCCGCCCCCTCCCACCGCCGTCCGCTGGCCCCCTCCTTACCACTCAAGCAGACCCAGCCCAGCAGCGCTCCGCAGAGGAAGGACCCCTGGAGCCAGGCCATGGCCGCGTCCTGACGGCTCTTGGTCCGTCAGGGTGTCTGGCTCTGGGAGAAGGTAGCGAGTGCCCACAGGGCAGCCTCCTGGTGCCGGGCCCCAGCGAGACTGGCTATCTCAGAGCAAACAAGGGGAGAGGCCTGGCCCTCAGGTAAGGAAGTGCTCCTCCCTCCTCCAGGCCCCAGTACAGGAATCATTCTAGCCCTACTCCCTTCTTTTGTCCCCTTCCCCCCAATTTCTGAAGCAGTCAGGCCCTGGGGAAAGGGCTGGGCCTGGGGTGGGCACTTCAGGACAGGAGAGAGATCAAAACTGGTGCTCTGTAGGAAAAGAGTGACCCAGGAGGAAGAGGGAGGCATTCTGATAACCTGGGAGCTGGCAAATGACGTCACCACTTTGGGGTCTCACACTGTGAGCTCGAGCCCCAGGCCAAGGCCCTACCACCCCCTTCAGAGTCTTGCTCCTTCTGAGCCCCTCAGCCCCTCTTCCAGTTAATCCTCTGAGAGCCCTTCTTTGGCACCTTTATCACCACTTGTTGAGGCAGGAGTCTCCATGGAAACTACAAGCCCTCCCTCCTCCCAGAGCCACCCCATTTCACGGGCAGAGAAACTGAGGTCTGGAGGAGCCCCTACCCTTGGTAGGAAAAGGTGTGGCAGGACTGGGGTGGACACACCGCCACCACATCCTGTGCCTGGCTCCCCCCCAGTATGAGGGGGCTCACTGCTGGACGGGCAAAAAGACGGGTAAGGATTCAGTGGTCTGGGAGAGGAGCAGAAGCCAGGTTCTTCTCCTCTGCTCTTGAGGAGGAAACAGGAGATAAGCGCACACACACCTGAGCTGTGAGCGCTCAAGCTCCCGCAGAGAGTCACCAATTTTATCCCCTTGCTGCTCAAAGTGAGTGAGGTTCTCCCAGCCCCAAGCTCTTTGTGCCTCTCCACCACTGCCTGACAGCAAATGACCCTTTTAAGGACTCTAGGAGAGCTGTCCCGAGCCGGTAACCAAGCTGGAGGCTGTGCGGAGAAGCCCTTCTGGGCCCACCGCCTGGGCAGGGCCCTTTTTGCATCATCGTGAGACTCAGCTGCTCCTGGGGCTCCAAGCTTGCGAAGGCGATTTGACTCCCACCTTCCACACAAACACAACGCATCTTTATTGGAGTTTGCAAAGTCAAAACAAAACCATGCATTTCAAGTTAGTATAAAAAATATCTTCCTCATCCCCTGCCCCAACAAAACCCAACCAAACCAGCAGGACAGGTTATATTAACGCTGGGAGCTGGAGGGGGAGTGAAGGATGAGGTTAGGTGGGACGGGGTACAGACCAAGGGGGCCTGGAGGACTGGTTGACTGGCGGTCCCTACCAGGCCCTGGGGGATGAGGGTGAGAGGCGGAGGTAGCAATCTCAGCGGCATCCCACTGCAGTCTTAAAGGAGCCCGGGGCGGGGGCCTTCCTAATCCTAGGTCCACGTCCTCTTCTTCTACCTCCTCGAAGTTTGGGTCTTAACTGAGACTCAGTTTGCCCATAGTAAAGAAAGGTGGGGGCAGAGGACCAGAGGTCTGGAAGGCGGCCACCCTCCCAAGGCTCAGGCCTCTGTGTTAGGGGTGACCCCTGTAGGAAGGAGAAGCCGGACGCTCAGCCAGCGAGTGGCTGGGCCATCACACCAGAGACCCAGCCTGACTCCGGGCGGGAACCATCACAGGGACAGCACCCATGCGGCTCAGAGCAGAAGAAGAGACCCCCCCAGCGATGGGGGATATTGGCTGAGGGCGGGCCCCATCTGTTCTGGGCAGCCTTGGTGAGGGCAGGACCTGACTGGAGAGGCTGGGTGTGGGGCTCAATGCACCAGGCCTGGGAGGGCCTTGGGGTGGCCGAAGGGCTCGTGCCGAGGTAACAGAGGAGAGGGTCCCATTCTTGGAGATTGTGTCTGAGCCCTTGGGCCAGGGCAGGGTCCTGGGAGCGATGGCGTCCTCCCTAGTCATCAAAGAAGCGATAAGAGGTCAGAAGCCGGAAGGGGGAAGGGGGAGAGTTCCCACGTGCTTTGTCTTACTCTCACCTCCCCTCTTCTTCAACTCTCCTTAAAATCTGCCCACAGGAAGGATGGTTCAGCCACCGCCCAACCTTCCGTTAGATGAGAGCTGCCCGAATTCCCAAGGAGAGCCCTCATCTTGGCAGAGACCAGGGACACTTACTTGATATCGTTGGCCGGCTCCTCTAGGGCCTTGCCCCGGCGTTGGTACAACAAGACCAGCCCAACCAGGAGCCCCAATCCAACCACGGTGCCCACGACAGCTCCAGCAACCACCGTAGCCTCAGGCCCTGGAAAAACCTTGCCGTCAGAGGGGGACTCTCAGCTTATTCCCTGGCCCTTTCCAACCCCACTGCCCCACTGCCCTACCACCACCATACACATTTTCTCTCTTTGTTAAGAAGAAGGTGACTGTCAAGAAGAAAGTGGTCACTGACCAAGCACCTGCATGAACATTTGACCAAGACAAGCTCCTTGTCCTGTTATAATGAAAGGCCTCCTCCCCTCTCTTGCAAACCCACCCCCCCCATTGACCAATCTTCTCCCTAACCACACTTACCCCTCACTGACCTGTGCTCACTTTCAGGGTCACATTGCACTGGGCACTGCCCACCTCATTGTGGGCCTTGCAGATATACACTCCAGACATGGAAGTGGAAAGGTTTTTGAGGTTTAAAGACCCATGGATGGCATCTGTGGACACAATTTAGCCGTCAGTCCAGGGATCCTCTTTCCCATAAAAAACATCCTGCCCCTCCTCTGGAATGTCCTCTTTGACTCCCTGGGACAGACTCCCTGGCTATCCATTCCCTGAGGGAAGGGAAAGGTGTGACAGCCAGTGTGCTGGGTTCTGCTCCCAGTTGCCTAACTGCTGGCTCAATACCTCTCTCCATTTCCACCACTCAGTGTCCCCAAGTGGTATCTGAAAGGAGGCTAAAGAGGAAGTGATGCCCAGAAAAACCAAAATCCAATTTTTACTTTTATTTCTGAATGGCGGACAGTGAGAGAGAAAGGACACTGAGTGAGGAATTAGAAAACCTAGGATCCAGAATTGGCCAGTCTTCTCCTTGGGAAGACTGGTCAATTGACTTTAAGAAAGTGACCTGCTATCTCTGGGTCCCAATTTCTTCATCTGTAAAATGGGGGTAATACGACCTACTTGATTGTGTTGAAAGGAATATATGAAGTAATCTAATGATTTTAACAGTTAAAGCTTATTGGCTGCTTACTCTGCACCAAAGACTAAGTTCTTTACATGTACTAACTTAGAAAAGTTTCACAACAAACCTATGAGATAAGCTCTATGTAAAAATAATTTTAAAACTTTTATTATAAAAATGGTCAAATGAAAAGTAGAAAGAGGGACGAAATAAAAATCCATATACCCACAACCTAGATTCAACAGTTGCTAACATTTTGCTATACTTATTTCATTTCTCTTTCTTCTGAGACATTTTAAAGTAAATACTTCAGCATGAAACTCCAAAAATAAGGAAGGACAGTGTCCTACATAACCACAATACCATTACCACACCTGATAAATTAAGACTAATTCTCCAAGAGCATCTAGTACTCCATTTTAAAATTGTTCCATCGATTATCTCAGTCAAATTGAAAAAATAAAAGTTCCAATTGCCCCCAAATGTTTTTTATAGCTGGTGTGTTCAAATCAGGGTTATTGATATCCCCATTTTACAGATGAGGAAACAGAGTCACAAAGTCACACACCTAGTGAATGCAGATCTTCTAGCCGCAGCGCCTCTTGAGTAACCTAAGTCTGCAGCACGTGCCGACACCTGGCAGGGCCTCTTTCTCCAGCCCCTCCCCCGCCCCCCCCACCCCCGCCAGTGCTTTTCAGCATTGCCTCCCCTGGCACCCCGGCCCCTCTGGTACGTCATCTTTCCTCTACCCCAGCCACACTCTCAGTGTCTCCGGAAGTTCCCTCACCTAAAACAGGTGCAAAGAAGACCTGGGAGGATGGGGGCGACCGCACCCACTGGTATTGGGCAGCGGGCTTACTCCTTGGGGACTGGCAGCTCAGGGTCACGTTGGTCCCCACGTGGGGCACGCCCCGGAGGCGGCAGGATGGAGGAGCTGGAGGAACTGGGGGAGGGGAGACAGGTTAAAAGCTCACATCCGGGGGCCAGCGGCTCCCCTCCCCCGCTCCCACACACGGACCCCCGTCACTCTGTTTGCCCCTCCCCCAACCTTCACACTCAGTCGCTTGGGGGAGAGACCTGCCCGACCTCCCACGGGTGCCTCTCACTTACCCAGCACATTGAGTTCTAAAGTCTTGCTGCTGTGACCTCGAACAGTGCCTTGACTGTCTTGCAAGTTCACGGAACAGAGGTAGGGTCCGGCGTCTTTCTCCTGGAGGTCCTGCAGCCGCAGTGACACATTCCGGGAGGGCATGGGGTAGACCAGGGATGCTCCAGGCTTGCTTGATGTGACCCCACTGATGTGCGCCAACACCTGGTGGGCGGGCGTCACACCTCCCCATTATTACTTGTCTGCTCTGTGCCCAGGGCTCAGCTATTCCCCCTCCCCCAAACTGGGGGTCTTCAAATGCCCCTCACCTGCACCACCCCCTCTAACCTCTACCAGTTCTCCATTCACCCCTGTCTCTCTAGCTACCCTCTCACCAACCCGGGTGCTCTGCACCAGAACAGGTCCTGTTCCCCTGGGCGCTGTCTCTTCATCTCCCACTTGGGGTGTTTAGAAAGTGGTAAAATGGTTGAGGGATAATGTAAATAGGGGGTAATGTATGAAAGAAACTTAGACTGCAGGGGTAGAGCCAAGAGAAAAAATATCCTTTTAAATTTTCTTTTTCTTGAAGATCCCCACCCCACCCCCCCAGTGTATAAGCCCATGCCCTACCCCTACAATCTAAGTTTCTTTCATACGTACCCCCTACTTATCAAATGACCTCCTGAACACACTTTCTAGGACCTTGCAAGGAGTCCGGCAAATAAGCAGCTCTGAAAATGACGTCTCCTTGGCTTCTGGGTAAATTTGCCTCTGAGTCTTCGTCTGATGTCCGGAAGGAAGATAGGTGAGAGATTGTAGGAGGACATGTACCCTTGCCTCTCAAGGAGGTTATATGGGAGCCGCGGGACAGATAATCATTTGGAAAGAGAAGCGGCCTGTGACAATGTCCAAAGCACAGATAATGTGAAAACAGGAAGATGCTCAACTTTTAAAAGTTGTGTGATACATGCTCTAACCCTTCCTGTTTCCTATACCCTCAATCCTCACTTTCCCCCTTGCCCGGCAAAGTAAAACGCCTCTCCACTTGTCAGTGTTTGGTGTGCTCGAGTTCTAGGGAAACCTGGGAAAAGGAGAATTCTTTGGGGAAGCCTCCAAGATCAAAACAAAAATTGAACCGGTGAGGTGGACCTTGCTTTTCCCTGACACTCCTTCGAATCAGCCATCCCCTGGCCACCCCTCCCACCGTTGCCCGCTCTTCCCTGCTCCCCACCCCGCCCCCGGCCCCGCCCCACCTCCGGCGTAGCGAGCCTCCGGCCGAGATGATTTCCCTCACCTGGCTCATATTCATATTCTTCCCTTCCAGTAAGAACCATATCACGGTGGGCACCTCCCAAGGCTTGGGCTTGGTCGAAGCTTGGTCCCCTTGCAGGGTGTACCACGCCGGGAGCACCACTTCCGCTCCCTCTACCGCACGCAACTTGGTGAGGCCGGCGGGCACGTGCAGCTCCACTTGGGCCCGCGAGGGGGACGCTGGGGATGAGAGCGAGGAGGGTGAGCGCGGAGCCCAAGGACCCAGCTCAGCGCGGCGGCAGGAGAGGACGAACCTCGCGGGGTCCCGCCACCGTAGGCCTCGAAGACTGCCCAGGGCCCGCTGGCCTGGGATCCCATTGTCAATTTCATCAGCGCTTCTTCTCCCCAACCTCAGCCCGCTGGCTTGCAGCAGGGATAGGGACCCGTGTCTACGCATTTATTTGTACCCAGAGGCACAGATTTCCGCGCACCAAGAGGAGGAGGGGAGATTTCCAGCGAGAAGGGAAAGACATCCAAGAGGAAGGGAAGAGTTAATACTTTTTATCTACACTCTACGTAGGCCACTTGCTCCCCCAATTTTCCTGGGCGGAAAGGCGCCGGTCGGGATCAAGAGCGTTCCCATCTCCTGCGTTCTCAAACAGATGCGCGGAGGGGGGTGGGAGGGTTAATCGGTTACCGATTAACTCCGCGGCTCCTTCTGAACTACTCCGAGCCAGGGAAGCCGGAGTGGCCCAGTGGCTAACCCGGCCCAGTGACTGCCCGTGCTCCCGGGCCTCCCGCTAGGTTCCCACACGTGGGCTTCCCCAGGAAAGTTCCCAAGGGCCCTTTTGGGGCCCAGGGGATCTGGGCGGGTCGCAGGGAATCCTGGCAGAGCTAGAGGAGAATGAAGGTCCCCTGACAATCAAGTACAAAGCAATCAAGTACAGAGCTTGCCTCTGCCTGTGACTGACCTTCAGGAGGTGGCCTGGGGTGTTGGTTTCAAGGAGGGGGCTGTCGAATCAAAGCTTGCATCATGGCGCCCAGGAACACTCACTTATTGCCCTTTGGAGAGGCAACGGAGCAGCCAGTCAAAAGCCCTTTGGGGGAATAAGCTTGGGCTTGTCTGTGGCCAGGCCTGAGGATGTTGGCCGCCCTAGTTCCTAAGCCCTGCTCTCACTGAGGCCCTGAGTCCTTGGCTTCAACACTCTGCCCTGGAGTCTGAGATGCCACCTCCACGTGGTGAGCAAGGGGCCACCGCTCGGACAGCGGCCGCGCACGGGTCCGGCTTTCCACCCTGCTAGAGACCGGCTGAAGGCCTCTAAGGGCCCAGGAGTGGATCCGGCCAGGATGCACACCGCCCCCGTGGCTTCCTGGCTGCGTGTCTTTACAGAACCCCCAGCCCGATTCCTTGGCCTTCTTAGCCCCCCCCTCCCCATTTCCTGGCAGGTCCCTGTGGGCCAAGCAGGAAACTTGTGCCCGGTGATAAGCCAGAAGACAATGAGGAGGGCGCCGCTGGACCGGAGGCTCTGCAGGCAAAAACAACCTCTGCCTCAAGGAGCCTGACACCCGCTCGGGACCAGCCCGCCGGCTGGGACGCGGAGAGGCCTACGGGTGGTGCAGGCTCTGGCCCAGCCTTTCTGCCGCTCACCCCCAGCGGCCAGACACAGTTCCCGCCAGAAAGCGGCCGCGGTCCCGGGAGAGGGATGAGCCGCCTACTCCCTGGGCCCCCCGCGACCTCCCTCAAGTCCTGCATTTACAAGGTCACTTTGCCAAAGGTAGAGGGGTGGTAAATCAATAGTAATGCGGACACATTGGGGTCTGGGCAAAGGCCAGCTAGGAGCTGGAGAGGGCCCCAGGCTTCGCTGCCCTGGTCCGGGGTGTCCGCTGGAGCAGAAGCCCCTCAACTCTTCGGCCCTTTTTGCTCCCAGGTGCCACAGGGAGAGGCAAAGGGGGTGGTTGGGTCTGAGTGAAGGAGACGGGAGCCGCCCAGGAAAGGGACCCTTCTGGTCTGGTCATGCCAGACCAGAGCGTGGGGCAGGCTAGAGCACAGGAGAAGGAAAATGGGCCTGCTCCCCAGGGCTACTATTTTTAGTCTCCCTCTTTCTCTGAGAAACTCCCCCCGCGGGCTTCTCACGCCCCAGGGGCAGCATCGCTGAGCCACCGAGGAGCAAGGGAGCAGAAGGGCCTCGGTGGAGAACCCTGTCGGGCAGAGCCCAATAGAGCCTGTGCCACCCAAAGTGCTGACCATCCCGAGGGCCATTTAACCCTCAGTGGCCCCCCGGGGGTGGCCGGGTAGGGATGCTGAAGCCTGGGTCTTCAGTGTGAAATCGAGGCTCAGAGTTAGGACAGAAAGAGGACGGGTTGCCGGAGAGCTGCCTAAGACACCCTAGCTGCTAACTTGAATTTTTCTCCCTTTCTTCAGAGATCCCCAGCAGGAAGGGGGATGGGGAAGTTGGGGGTAGAATACAGAAGGGAAAGAGGTGTTGATGTTGAAGCTGGGACAGAGGGCCTGAGAAGTCAAGGGATCCTGGAGCAGCCCCACCAAGGGGCTGGTGGTCTGGTCTTGAGCCCCACTTCGTCTGGGGACCCTAATACTTCATGCCCCAACGCCCTTGCAGCACAGACTGGGCTAAAGGAGACACGGGTAAAAGTTAGGTGGGCCCCATCACTGTGGTTGAATTTCACTCTACATCTTTCCAAGTCTTACTTGCCCTGGCAACTTCCAACCTGAGAGAAATGAGGAGTTAAAGCTGACCTGGACAAACCCACCCTTCACCCTCATTCGGGATCCTTGAAGAAAGATGGCAAGAAAGCCTGGGAGGCAGCATGTGAAACAGCTTATAATGAGCTTAGTTCCTGTGGGTCCTTTGCTCCCAGATATTGCACTGGGCCACCCCAGCTCCTGGGCGCTCCTGGAGCCCTTCAAACACTCCTCAAGCACTTGCTCCAAGGAGGGGCCCTTCCTCTCTGACTCAAAGGCCCTCTTCTCTATTTCCTTTGTCCCTTTGGCTCTGGGAGCCAATGGGGGTGGTGGACCTCTTGGGGGGGGTCACAATTCTGCTCCTCTAGGCATTCAAAGCCCTCCTCCATTTCCTGTGTCCCAAATGACCTCACGGTCGTGCTTTGGGGGCACCTCCCTTGATTCCCAGGGCAGGAAGCAGGAGGAGGGGGCAAGTGGGAGGATCTGGGCTGGGGAATTGAGGTGAAGTGCGTGTGTCAAGCCCGGGAACCAGGGAATTCCCCAGGGGCTCTTGCACATCAGTTTGTGGTGGGGTGGAGGTCGGGAGGGGTCTGGAGTTAAGTCCTTAAGCTCTTTAGCCAGTGTCTCATCCAGCAGCTCAGCTCATCCGGCTCTGCTGGGTGGAGGTGGGGAGTGGGGATGAGGAATGGTTCCAACAACTCACCCCAGGCAGTGCCCTAACCCTCTCCCCGACCACAAACACACCGCACCCAAAGTGGGAGCTGTTCCCCAACGCAGCGGGGACACAAGTGATGCCCTGCGTGGGGGGAAGTATAAGGGCGGGGAGGGAAAGAGTCAGAGACGGGAGTCCTGTCCCACCCAGTTCCTCATCAGTGCCCAAAACCACCTCCCTCAGGGTCGGATTCACCCCATCTCTCCCATCTCATGTCCCCTCCAGGTCCAGGGTTTCACTCACCGAGAGTAGTCAGCCCCAGGAACAAAAACCGCAGCAAGCTGGTCGCAGGGGACCCGGGCAGGGAAACCATGGCCTTCCCTGGCCCCGACGGAGTCAGGGTCGCCGGCTCCGGGACACACCAAGCGACAGGTGCTGGGGCCGCAAGACAGCCGGAGCGGAGGCGGGAGCGGGGCCACTGACACCAAGGGCGGCTCTGGCCAGAGTCTGCGTGCGTGTGCCGGTGGTGGGGTGGGGACCGACGGGGACTGGGGGCGGGGCATTCGAGGGGGCGGAGAGGTCGCCGTCCTCGCGGGCGGGGCTCGAGGGTGACCCGCCGCAGGGGGACGCTCCTCGCGCTCCGACGGCCGGCTCCCGCGGCCTCCACCGGGTCAGGACGCAGGGTGGGGTCGGGTGAGTCGTGGCGCCCTCACAGCCGGCCGGGGGCAAGGGCAGAAGAGAAGAGCCCTAACTCTCAGACTACGCCATGGCCTTCCCCCTCCGCTAAGTGGGGTAGGAAGGAGGGCCAGGAAGGAAGGGAGGTTTGGGGATTATCCGACGTCCAGGGGCCACCCGTACCCGACACCCTAAGCGGCCGGGGCTCCCGCCCGACCAACCGGCTCCGAGCTTGGGGGTAACGCGTTCTCAGCCTAAGCGGGGAGGAGGGGAGCCGCGTTTTCCCGGGGCCACTGGGGCTCCGCAGCGTGGGGCTTGAGGCGGCAGGAAAGGTCCAGAGTGCCGGCCGCGCGGGCCCGGTTCTGCTGCCCGAAACGACCAATTTCCCAGGGCCAGGGGCGGGTTGGGCCGCGGGAGCGGGTAGAGAGAGAGGCTCAGGAAGGGAGGCGGCCACGCCCACCCCTGCACGTGCCGCGTGGCCCCGAGGCTGCGGTGGAGGATGCGCCGGCGGTGGACCCGAGGACCGTGTTCACCTGTGGCCGGACAAGACGGGGCCTCTCAGCAGGTTCTCGGAGACTCCCTAAAACCAAGGCCCGAGGGTCACCCGGAGCTTGCGCCGCAAACCCGAGCAGGGAAGTGACTGGCGCAAGGAAACCCCAGGAGCTGAGCAGGAAACTGAGGAAACAAGATCCCGGCTCCCCGCTTAACTCATAAGGCTTTGCCTTATGCAGACTGGGGAGGAGGGGGCAGCTGCGGGAAGGTAGACTGGACCAAGTCCCTCCATTTATTAATCCCCATGTCTTCGCTGCCTCCCGTCCCTCCTCAGGCCCGCTGTGATCCTTTAATTCCCGGGACTAGATCATGTTCGGGGTGAAATTTAATTTAACCGTCCCTCCCCGCGCCAGCCGGTCACAGGCACCTCTGCGCCCTCTGGCGGCCGCAGCTTTCTTACAGAAGGGCACGCACCCGTTCTGGCTTCTCGGTCGGACAGCCAAAATAAAGATGCTTCAAACATCCCTGCACGGCTCAACCACAGAGCAAAGGTCACCGAGGACAGAAAGCATAACAACGAATCCCTGGCGCTGCCTGCTCTAGGTGACAGTTGACTGGGTAGAAAAGCAGCCAGGCCTCCTGGATTCCATTTACTCCACACGGCCCTGCTCTGTTTTAACACTGAATGTGGTCTTTGAGCCTGCGCTGCCCAAGGTCTTTTTCTACACAGCGCCCCGTAGACCCTCTCAGCTGCTTCTTCCTAGTGTGACCTGCCTGGCTGCTCTTTAAATACCTGCCATGCAGTGGCTTTGAGAAATGGCTATGCAAACACTAGACTGCTCATGCAACCCCTGGAATCTAGTATTTGGCGGCTCAGTGACAGCAAAGGCAACAGGAATAGGTAACTGCTAGTCTCATATCCTTATGCAGGGCCCTCCAAACTTGGAATTGTCAAGTAGATTGTGTGTGTGTGTGTGTGTGTGTGTGTGTATGTATGTATGGGGGGAGGGTGCTGTTGGTTTGGTTTGTCTAGTCTATCACACACTTTTTCCTTTTTTTTTTTTTACTTTGGTCTTCACTGCAAAGCACCCTCTTGTAAACATCCCTCCTTTATTTCCAGGTCAGGCCTAGGTTACCCCAAATAAGTAATTCCTTCCAAAAACAGCAGTACAGTGCTCTTGGTTGTATCCCAGGAGCACCAAAGCATCTTATTACAGAGGCTGTGCTCATCCCTATCAAGTGCTACGTAAGGCAGGGAGGGCCTCAACATTCACTCAGTAGCTAACGTTCCAGGATTTGCACCCCAGATAATTTACAATATCAGAAGTAAAGATACAAATAAAGATTTGTAGGCAGTGCTTCTCTCCATGTGACACTGAAACAGTCCCTTCAGGACTCTTCCACTGCTCTCACCCAATCAAAGAATTTTCTATACTATCTCCTACTCCAGCCACTTCTTTTCTGCTGACCCTGAGGCAGTCAAGTGGTAGAAGTTAGCAGAGCTCTGGAAGTTTCTGCTGAGATGCAGTTTAGGGTGAACATTGCTCTCTACCCTTGTGTAAAATGGGAATGTTAGTGCGGATGATCTGTGAGTGACCTGAATAAACAGGTTGTGTGCAAGAGCTAAGTTCATAGTTTCATATGTTAAGAGACTTGCAGCTCACTAGTGTTTCTCCCCGTCATACCTCATCTTTTGTCTCTACAGTATTTTTTAATGCTGATTCTTACATTTGAATGTAGTGTCTCCATCCTCCTGGCATCAGTTATAAGGCTTCATTAAGGTCTAAATAGTCTTTTTGTTTTTAGAAATGCTCATATAGTTATCTGACACCCTGCTGTCCTCTTTTCTAGATTGTTCTGGCCAAAGAGAATGGATATTCAGTATCAGGAAGGTACTTTCTTTCCAAGTCGCCATTTCCCAGTGCCCAGCTTTGTCCTCTTGCCCCTACCCCTCATCCATCCCAAGCCACATGGTGAAAACACATACTGGATCAGGCTTTGCCATACACCCTGTGCCGCTCACAGTGGTCTAGCAATGCCCTATTCTCAGTAACATTAGGTAGATCTCAGACATCCTCACTAAGTGTTCCCAAATGTTCTGCCCCTGCTAAGTAACTAACAGCAGTGAAAAGCGGGATAGGGGGAAGAAATGAATGAAGCATGATGTTAGTTTTAGGGCTGATCAGTGGCAAAGTTTGGGGGATGCCATGTACTACTCCTGGTGATAATGCTTTTTCTTGCAGCACTTGGCACTAATATTATGAGATTATTGCTACAAAATGGTCAATGAAGCCTCGGTCTTTAGGACTATAATTCCAAGTTCCAAAGAAGAGCAAACTCATGAGAATTTCCTAAAGCCCACACCTACAGCCTGTGCCCAGGGAGAAGAGGTGCTGCACTCAAATATTCCAGGATATTTATTTATACTCTCCATGAACTAGCAGCCACTTTTAGCAGCTCACATCAGGAAACGGCCAACTCCATAAACCTAGACTCAAATGACATTAATAAAAGTCATCCCATTGGTTATAACTCTCTAGTCACTGGAAAAATAAATAAGCATCAACCAACCAAGAGGTATCAGAATGAGAAAAACCACTGATTTAAGACAACTCAGGTTGCAGGAAAGAACATTTTTTTAATCAATATGCAATTTTATCTTCAATAGTACAGAAAAACGGGGAGAATTATAGCTCTTACCTGGATTTGCAGTCCACTTAAAGCAGAGTACCCGAGAGATGCTGGGGGAATCATTAAAGATAAATAACCAATCTAACAAGTCCCTGTCATGAGACCAAAGTGACCCTTGACTACTCCACTAGTAAGGTAGTTCTTAGCCAAGAGTACTAACCTCCAACTGGAGTGCTAGTTGACCCACAGAAATCACTGAAAGATCTAAACGTGATAGTTACCCTCCTAATGGACTGATACCTTACAGTTTCCTATCCTATGGATCACTTAAAATTTTTGTTCGGATGTTTCTATTAGATCTTCTCTCCTTTTTTACAGGAAGTATGATGACATCAATTGTCCACCTGTGCTCCTGAGAGAGCTGCCCCTGATTACTGAGTGTAAAGATGAGGAATGAGAGTCTCTTACAAATTCATGTACGTAGGGCCAAAAGGAATATCCTTTTGTAGCTTTTTAAAAAGTAGCACAAAATGAAATGTCCAATGACCTTTGTTACTCTGACAAGAGATAATGACATTTGTCAGTGGGGTACAGAGAGTGAAAGGAAGGGAAGCTGCCCTACTCTGTTGTGTTCATCCCTAGCAGTAAAGTCAGAGCACAGTCCCACTGCCAGTGCGACCACACTCTGCTACAAAAAGCTCCACTAGTACGCCAAGAGGCCAGGAATTACTTTAATGATTTTTTTAAAAAAAGTTTAAATGGCAGCACAACCATAAAGTTGGTACATCACAGAAACAAAGGTCTTTGCAGGCAACACTGATTGGGAATAGCAAAACACTTGATTGGTGAAAAAAATGAAACTCTAAATTATATACAATAGTAGCTAAGGGTAATATTGAAAAACAGTCTTATTTACTGTGACTCAAGATTTAACTTGCCATTATCTATTGCTTATTTATTCAAGGTTGTAAATAATACTTATATAGAGACATAGAGATGTGTAAAAATGAAACATCGTGAAAAAAATACAATTTTTCAATTTCATATGAAACTCAAAGTATAAGTTTTGTCCAATATGGAATGTACCTACATTTGTTTACATCAGGGCTCTAAAATCCATTTAAAAATTGATTTTTGTTTTTAAAAAAGAAACAACTGACCCACCATGCAAGTCCGCTGTATAGCTTGCTGGCTCAAAATGAGCATTTTCAGGTGAGGTCTGTTTTTTCTGCCCAAAGTCTACTATGATTTCTTAGTTGTACTGGCTCGATCGTGGAAAGAGTTTCCATGAAGTCTGATGGCAGCATCCGGATGAGGGACAGTCTGGGTAACAGGATGTGAGTAGAGAAGAGAGAGGTAAGAGCCCAAATCCTTATGAAGGATGACATTCAGTTGTTAAATTTTAAGGGGTAGCCAATGGCTTTTTCCAGGCACTCAACTAAAGAGCCAGCGGAAAGAAAATCCCTCTCTACTTCTACAAATTTGATATAGATGGATTTGGGGGAAACTCCAGGATCCACAATACAGTTCTGAGACAAGAACCCATTAATACCGACCCAATCTTTGCTGAAGGTTTTGGTATTTGCTTGGAAATGTAAAAATAAGCATTGCTGCAGAGTCCTGACCTCAGCGATCCCGAGGTAGCAATAGATAATTCGGGTAGGTTCTACTTCCACCTGTAGTGAGGCTTGTGCTGAAAGGGTTTCCAAGTCAACCCGGCCCTCCTTTCCTGGGTCCAGGGAATGTCGCTCCATGTGGGGTGAGGGGGGCCTCTCAATACACTCTTCGTAGCCAATGGCATAAAGGCCTGGGCTTTTGGGAATGCCTCCCGGCAATAAATACTGAACAACGTTCCCACCGGTTGGTTTGGAGTGGGCAATGGGTATCCAGTCAACTTCCATGTGCAGCTCCAGGCACCGTGCCTCACTAATAGTGATCTCCAAAAACTTGTAGTAAACGTTTTTCCAGTTCATTTTCTGCACTCGGGTCATGATGATCCGTCCCTCAGGCTTCTCAGAATTGAAGTACTCCCGGAGTCGCTTGCCAAGGGGCACCTGGGAGCTGATCTCAGCATAATGGTAACGGATATCCTCTTTCCAACGGGTGTTATAACCAATTCCAAAAATGGCCAGTTTATTAGAGAGATGAAGCCTTGAAAAGTCTGTCCAGCTCTGAAACAGTTCCCATTTCAACTGTACTGATTCCAAAATCTGTATGATATTCTGCATGATGTCTCTTTTCCTGGAAAGAGAAATGAAAGTCAGATTCTTCAGGTGTCTAGATGAGCACTGTCCAGTAGAAGTTTCTGCAATGGTGGAAATGTCCTGTGCCTGTGTCTGTCCAATACGTTAGCCATTGCACTTAAGATGTGGCTAGTGTGAGTGAGGTATTAAGTTTTTAATTAATTTTAAATTACATTTAAATAGCCATAGGTGACTAGTGGCTACCATATTGGACTGTGCAAGTCTAGATAATCTTAGTATTAAAATCTGAGACATGCTCACCCTTGGGAAGTTCCTAGGAACTAGTGAAAAACTGCTTTCCATTACTTCTGAAGTCTGGCTGTATTCCACTTAGTAACTATTGATACATAAGACCCTAGGATTTCAGAAACCAAGGATCATGTACTTTTTAAAGTGGCTAGTATAGTGCATATGATGACCTTCAGACCTAATTACCAAAAGCAGGTGAAGGATGCTGTATTCAGAAAAGTAACCAGTAGGTATCACTTAAAAGAATGAACACATTAATTTCTAACTTGGAAATTCTGAAAGTTCAATAAGTTTGGCCCATACATGCTGGCCATAGGAAAATATACAACTGATTATGACTATTGATCTGATATAAAAACATGAAAAAAGGACATTTTCTTCTATTTGTCTGAAATACATTACTATTCCCAAATTTAAAAGAACTGTCAGTTTAGCACAGAATTAAGATCTGAGAATTCAGATGAAAAAGTTCCATTATTAAGCTTCAGTTTTAAGAGAAAAAAAATTCCAGATAATGAATTGAGATTTTTCTAAAATATATTTTATAAAGGGAAGCAAAAGTATAGAAATTATTTCAATTTTGATTTGGACAGTTAACAGAAGAAGAAAAAGTACAGGGAAATTCTTGTTTCACATGCTGCTTAATTCATGTAATTCCAATGGATACTTCATGATGATTCGTACATTTATATGAGGATATTTCTCAGGTAGGGTACCACTTTGATGTTGGAAGACTGAGGTTTGTTAAGTATCAACTTAGCAACAAACAATTACACTCGACATCAATCATAGTTTAAGCTACAAAAATACTCAACTACCACACTCACACACAATCAAACACAGGCAAGAAAAGAGGGTGTAATGGTGGTTTGGTAACAGCTTCTTGGAAGGCGACAGATCCTGGAAACTTTATTCTTAAATGCTCATACCTTCTGGAAGAGCTTTTGGAACAAACTGGGGAACCTTCCACATAGTCATTCTCTCTTACTTTCCTTGATTTTCTTTTCAAGATGGCAAAGAGCTAATGTTTTGTTGTCAGTTGCTTCTTGAACCAAAGACTGCCCTGGACTTATCCTCCACACTTCAGTTTGTCTTGAAAGCTACTCAAGTATCTAAGTGGCCATCAGGATGAAATCACTGCATTTCTGGAGATTGTTTGTCTTCTCAGAGTACACAAAGGCACTCGATCACTTTTCTAATATTTAGATTGTGGTGCTTGTGAGGCTAAGACATAGGACCATGCTTCTGCATGGGTCAATGCCTTAAAGAAAAATTATCTTTCATAGCTACCATTCTTCCTGTCCTCTTTTAAAATATTTTACTGACCTCAAGGAGGACTCGGCTAAGGAGGTGGGATGGAGAGCAGAGCTTTTTGTCTGTTTTGCTCACTGCTGTACTGCTATACCTGACATACAGTAGGTATTGGATAAATAAGTGGTGACTCTTCTTCGTGGGTGAAGGATGGTGTATCTGACTACAGGCTATATCAGCTAGTTCAGGCTAATCCCACCTAAGCCTAGAGTGAAAAGATCCCGTGCCCAAATGAAGTTATTTTATTCAGCACAGTCATAGCTCTAAATCATCAATAAGGAACAGTTCGGAGGAAACTGTTGCATTGGGAAATGAATTGCCTCTTAGAACCCTCTCACCCTGTGAGCTGAAACCTGGAGTAGAGGCAGCCACACAGGACATTTCTGCAGAGCCTGTCAGTTTCCTGCCCCACTGATCTGATCTTGGCCTGAAGCTCCCTGGGCTCAAGCCTCAGATGAGCTATTTACAGCTATGGAGCACAATGAGAACTAGATCCAGTTATTGAAACAGTTCCTGAGAACTGTCTGTTCTACTTCTGAAGTTCCAACCGTGGGAAAAGTTCAGGGGGTCTGAGACTGGTGACACCAATTCTGTGAAGCTTGAGTTCATCCCTAGTTACGTCAATTGGGCCTCCCCTGTAGTTCCTAAGCACTTGCTTTTTGAGTCCCAAAATGGAATATTATAAGGAATTTAAGTGTCCCTCTGGCCCTCCTATCATTTCACTTAACCCCAGACAAACTCTGGGCCCTGTGACTTATCTCTGTATCATATTTAAACATCCAAATACCACATGCACACACAGGAAAATACCATAAACACGCTTATTTTCATATATTTATTTCTTCTTGTTGTATACAACATTCTCAACATTTTGGATTAACCACTGGAAAACTTAGGCTAAAAAGATGAGGAAGAACAACTAGACATGCTCTCTCAGTGGCATGGCTGTAACTCTCATAGCATGCTTCATTACAGCAAGACTTTTGTCATTAAACTTAGGTAAATACACTTTGTAGAAAGGTGGAACATCTACTTACTGTGCTTCTTCAGAAGACTCTTGTTTTATTTTTAATGTTCTCTTTGTGACAGGTATTTCATCTGAAAAACAGAGGTTTTGAAAAAAGTTATATTTTCCTAAGCGGTGGCATACATTTATGAAGCTAAGTAGCTATATGTCTACTGTTTGTTCCATACTTTCCAATGTGAGAACTTAATTCTAGTGTCAAACACTGTCCAATGCCAGATTTATAAATATAACTCTTACATAATGAGATGCATACATTTATATGCAAGATCAGAAACCAGCTCTACAAGTATAAAATTCTTCAAGGTCACCAGTGGATTTCTAGCTAGGAGCTTAAAGCTTAATTTCATGGCAAACATGATTTTTAAAGGAATGAGAATGAAAATAATTCTGTTCTATTTAGACTTTCTATGTAGGTTTTAGAGAGCAATTATTCCCCTAATATCAGGATCAATATATACTATGCATGTCATTTTTTTCCCCAAAGGTTTAGGTGACTTAACTCTCTCCAGCAAAACCAGAGTTAGAGGATGCCAAAGTAATTTAGATCTTAGTACCGTTTTGAAATTAAGAGGTAGTGATCACTTAGCATCTGCCCTTCTTATTCTTCTAGTCATCAATTCTCTCTCTTACGTTGTGTTAGTCTTACAGTTTTATAACCTCTTCGCTCCCTCTCTCTTCTGATATTTGAGAGATTCCTTTAGATACAGCATTCACAAGAAATATTAACATTTAATCCTTTTTTTTTTCGAATTAGGCATTTCTCTGTCATCAGGAGTTCTGTAAAATAGTGCCCATTGGCTTTTGTCTTAAGCTAGGGAGGCACATTTATAGTACCAACCCTACTTATCCTTCCTTGGGGGCTACCTGAGTATTTCACTGGAGAGCGAGAACATTTACTTATAAGTGAGCACTCATTACACAACTTGCTATGAATGTACAAAGGTTGCAGCAGAAACTTGATTAGTACTTGCAAATTATGAAAACTAAAATTGGAGCATTTATGGAAAAGAAAAAAGAAAAACAACTACATATACCCTCTTAATTAGTCCACACAAGTTTAGATTTGATGGCCAGTTTTGTTTTCCATTTTTTTTTGTGTGTGTGTGTGTGTGTGTTTTTGTTTGTTTTGTTTTTTTGTTTTGTTTTCCATTTTTAATGTGAAGACTGGGAATAAATCATTCCAGCTACTGTTGGGATGGGATCCTTTACAGAGTTTGAAGGAGTATGATCCCTGATAATGTTCAAATATCAGCTCCTTTCAAACCAAGGCTCCCTTCATTGATTGTTCAGACTGAAGCCTGGAAAGGGACCTTTTGCAAATCACAGTCAGGAAAAATAAAAGTATTGGGGATAAAGGAAGGAAAAGACAGTTATATCTATACCAGTCGAGCCAAGAGTCAACACTCTTAGCAGTCATCTTAGAACTAAGAGGTGCAGGATATTTTTAATTGCGTAGCCTGTCACTGAGCTTCCTTGTGCAGCTCAGAATTAGGAATTCTTCTGTGTCTTTAGAATTTTGTGGAACCCAAGTCACTAAGCACTAGGCTGGTAGTTTAAGGATGCCCAAATAGACTGGCTATATGCGTTGTGTTGTCGGTGGGAACGGTATAAGAAGATATTACAGATATGAAGTACCTGTGCACATATAAAGATATGTATATGCACGTGCACGCGCATGTGCGTGCACACACACAGAAGTAACATAGATACTGGCTCTCTTACCCAATTCCTGATCTGTTGGATAGCCGTGGAGATCCTGACTGTGGTTTCCCCAGTCCTCCTGTGAATACTCCTCCATAGTGCTGCCATCTGACTCCAGCTCCTGGTACAAGCCACTACTGTTAATAAGTACAGGCTGGCAGGGCTGAGCATCCCATCCTCCCTGACCAAACACCTGTTCCAACTGTTCAAATGTGTAACTGCTCTTTCTTTTCCCAACACCATGTTCTTTCACCCGACTGTAACACCTGCGAAGGGTCTAAGACACAAAGTCTTTTGTTATTCCTTTAAAGCTGTACTTCCTCTTCCAGGTACGGACCACAGATATTAATTACTATTAGACAGACACAGACAGACAAACACAGACACATTGTTACAGGAATGCTAGATTTTAAATTCATGATTATATTAGAAAAAAATACTAATTTAGCATTTACTCAAACATGTTATAATTCAAACAATTACTTTGCAATTAATTATCCATTAAACAACAAGAAACATTACAACATTATTGCATGTGTCCCATACACGTATTTGTACACCCCCACCCCCATTTTAAAAGAGTAAGAAAAAAAAAAAAAAGGAAAACAAGAAATACCAGCCAGCCAATAGGATGCACACCTGCCACAGAAAAGAAAGAGCTGCTATTTGTGCCCAGAATTTGGAAAAAGTGAGGGGAGGGAGGACAGAAAGAAGAATTTCCCAAAGCAAAGAATATAACCTTCCTTACCCTTGATAAGAAGGAATACAGGGTAAAAACAATTGCCTAAACAAATCAGCTGGTAAAACTTGTTATTTACATAGCCCATAATCTATACTAACTCACTCTGTCTTTGGGGAAGTTGCTAAAATTTAAGAGATCAAATCAATAATGCTACAGATTCCCAGTCTCAGACATCAATTATCAAGAAATACACTAATACCTACATCTAAAAATTAGCCAGTGATAATACTAGTCTATACTACCAACTCAAACCGCCAGCCAAACACACCAACAAATGAAGCCCGTGATTTCCTTTTGCGGGGGAAGTGAGGTGGAAGGGTGTTATTTCACTTCTTTTTTGTGGCACACAGCAAATATCATTATGCAAATCCACAGATGAAACCTGGATAGTTTTATTATCTTGCACAACCCTTCAACTTGCTTCGTGGTCTTCTAACGCATATTTCTGATGATTTCCTTAGTTTCATGGTACATCTTATGCTATCTTACACGACATTTCAAAAGATAAATCAAGGACTTAGTCCCAGTCCTTGTGCCTTAGTTCCAAATTTAGTTTAGTTACATTCGTCCTCTGTCCCATCGCTGTCTCCTTTTGTTCCTTCTACTCTCCTCTCCACTCTGCTAGGTTTTACTCTGAGGATTTTTGTGATAGACAAGACCCTTTTTCTCTGGCGGCTCCAAATACTTTCTAACTCAGCTGTGCCAAACAAGTTCACCTCAGGCTTACTTTACACACATCAGCCAGACTATAAATTTCTCCTGAATGTGAGATGACTCTCCATAAGCCAATATGTCCTCTATTCTCGCCAAACAAAAACAACTCTGAATAATCTTTATCGGGCCTCCTCGGAAGTTCAGTACCTTTAAATCGCAGTTGATAAGCTACAGGAAGACACTCTGTCAAATACTTTGCAGATCTGTCCCTCGAGGCCAGAAATCCAGATGGGCAAAAGGAATAATAAACCTAAGACATGGATGATGATCCCCCTCTGACAAAAGCAGAGGAGTGGCTAGAGTCACCCCGTCCTAAAACCAGCCAGCCTATCCCCTGCCTCATTCTCCCTTTCTGGAGATTTCTTCTGGTGCCTCAAATGATGCCTTAAAGAAGTTAGGTTTCTGCCACACTTTAATTAGTGTTCCTCCTCTCTCTTTGTAAAGGAGAGTCACAAGTACGTAACACACAACTTTCTGGAACAAACCAGAAATGAACCTGGGAAACGTGTGATGAGCAACCCTTCCAATGGAAGGAGACAAATGCCTGCAGCAGATCTCATCTGACTTCCTACACACTCCCCTTCCCGGTGCCCTCTACCCTCCCCCCAGGGACTGGAATTTGAATTGCAAACATCTCCTATTTATTTTTATCTCACAATGTCTACTTTCTGCGCTCCAAGAACACCCCAGCCACTCTTCTCAGCTCCTCCAAGGACCGTAAATGGAGAGTCCCAGCCATGTCCCTGTCACCCTTCCAAGGCCATAAATGGAGATGGAAACCATGCCACTGCTCCCTACTTACTGGCCGCCTAGAGAAAGGCATTCAGCACACAAAAGAGCCCAGCTGGATCTGTCATGGAGGGTTATTTCAGAAGTCAGGGAATAAAACTAACATTCCTTTGAAGGAAGGGGCCACACTTAGGACGTGACCTAGGCGTAAGCAAAGCCACCAATCTTTGACACTATATATGGTGGGAAACCACAGAAAAGATTTACTTTCTCTGAAACCACCGAATCGAGCTTAAAATTTCACTTGGCTTGTGTAATTATGAATAAGGAAACTAGAAATATCTAAGCGTTCTGGATATGGAAGAATAGTCAGATGATATATTTTATATTTCATCAAAAAAGCCTAACAGATCTTGCCACCTCTTATTTTGTAGTGTACTTTTGAAATACACTTTAATAGTGCAATATGCTGATATGTAGAATATCTATTAGGGGTCTGAATGCAAAATGTTTGGTAACTCCTAAATCCATATGATAGGCATCTGATGGGTTGAAAGACTTCCAAATTGACTTTAACTCTCTCAAGACACAAATATGCAAAAGACGTATCTTCTGGATTCAGTAAAGACCACAGATCCAAGGAGAGGCTGTTTAAATAGCACATATCAACTAAGAAGAAAAAGCAAGAACTTAAACATCAGCTTGACTGCTACTATAAGAAACACTGGTATTTAGATAAACGAGAGGGACTTTGGAAATGGATAAAAAGGACATATGGAGACCTTCCAATTCTTATCATCCATAATAAATCAGAAAAGGTTACACTTTCCACACTCTACATGATTAACCAAAGCATATAACTAAGTGATTGTGTGTCTCTGTCAACAGTCCTAAATAAACCAACTTAACACCTACTGTAAATCTTAGATTAAGAAAATGCTCTGGAATCTAGGAAAAACGAAGTCTTGCCTCCCATTTTGGACAGCTGTACCAAACCCAACAAGAACCTCAATTCAGCTTCCTTGGAGAACCATTTCCTGTTCAACACAAAAACCTTGTTTCTCTTCCTTCTTCCTTTACCTCACTCATCTTAGAAATTTATAGTCACTTAGCTGTAGCATTTTTTTAAAAATTAAGATCTCAGAAGGGAAAGAATTTGCTTGAAATTATTAAAGACTATTCTAGTCACAGTGAAGAAGAACACTTTCCTTATTGTTAGGAATGTCCATGGTAAATCAGTGTTACTGTCTCCTCCCTGGGACAAGAGCTATGAGATAATACTATATCCTGAGTGAAGTTATAAGGATAGAGGTCAGGAGAAGTCAAAAAAATCTGAACAGAAGAACTAAAGTATAGGAAACAACCTGACCACGTGGTCAGATCAGAGAAGTCCAAAGGTATTTGATGTAGAAGAAATGCCAAGTGAATGCTTGGTAAATCCACCGTGCCAAGTGTTCAATGACTAGGAAAGGAAAAGTACCACAGGAAAGACGTGAAGGACGTCCCATTACCAAAGCAGGGAGAAAAATCAGATGGCTGACAACTGACAATTTATAGACAGAGGGAAAGTTTTGCCAAAGTTTAAGATTACAGTGAAAGAAAATGAGAGAATAAAGATGACATTCATTGTGGATGAACGTAAGGGGAGTCTGGAGGTAGGGGATGGGGCAGGGAAACAAAGGCAGGAGTTTTAGATTGGCAGGATTGGGGGTTTAACGGCAGCAATGCAGAGAAAGACCCAGGGTTACAGTACACGTAACATTAAATACAGTGCACAATGCAGCTATCTTGCCAAAGTAAGTAAATCCAGTATTGGGTTGTATAAGCAGAGGAATCACATGTAAGCTATGAAGGTGGCTCTTCCTCTCTATTCAGCACCGGTGAGGCCACAGCTGGAGCACAGCATTCAGTTCTGGGCATCGAACCAGCTACAAGAGAGGGAAATTGTAGAGTTCAGAAAAGGGCAAATAAAATAATGAAAGGCTTGGAAAATAAGATCTTTAAGTAGGGCCAGTGGTTTCATCAAAGCCCTTCCTGATATTATATAAGCTACTGTGGGGATACAAATAAGGTTTCTTTTGTTTCAGTGTCCTCCAATCCCTCCTTTGACTTTCAAGAAGTGGGGAGAATAGAATTCCTCCCTGGTATGGCAAAGTAGGAAGCAAGCTAAATAAATCATATGAGCACATGCCAACCAATTCTGCTGCTGGCTCAATCATTTTCTCAAAATGTGCCCCATTTCATACAATCATAAAATCGTCACCATGACAAAACCACTGTTCTAACAGAACTGTCTATCGATGGAACAGGGTATATAACAGGGAGGAACGGAAATAAGGCATAATTGCCATATAAACGTGTTGTTTAGAAAACACCGGCATGATCAGTCTAAGATGTCAGATGAAAATAGTCATACTGCAGGGAGGACAGCTTAGTTCTAACAGCAGGAAACAGTGTTATAAGAAAAAACAAGCAGTGAAACAGATTTTCAAATGTAGTTGTCAAACTGGCCATACGAGAAATGACTTACATATTATAGTTTATCTTAACCTTCTGCCAACTAAATATGATTAAATTTAAAATTCTTTAACCCAAATGATTAAATAAAGAATATACTTATTTGCAAACAAAATCTTAAAAATCACATACTATATTCCACAAGAGATAGGGGAAATTACACTGGGAGCAAATCTCCAGTGACTGTTTATAAGTGTTCAGCCTAAGCAGATGTGTACTGCAAAGCAAAAGAAGCTTTGTGAAACAGATCTATCCTCTTCCTGTAAACTGAAGCTACTGCTTTACTGTGTTGCAATTAGTTGCTCTTAGTTAACTGAGGCAACAGAACAATACTGAGTTTATTTCAATATCTCTAAGAAAGACTCAAGATTTCTTAAGTTTTATTTTCTGTGAGCACAAATGCAGGGGGGAAAAAAACCCTGAAATGGCAGACAACTGTAAAAACATTTCTGCACAGTAAGAGGGATATTAAGGACATAGTATAAATTGCTATATATATTTTTGACACAGAGCTGTAACTAATGACGAGGAAGTCACTTAAGGTAAAATCCATCTGGGGCCAGTAGCAGCTTTACTACCTGCTTTCTTAGGTTTTCTGTACATTAAGATTTGGCAAACTGACTTGCCAATCACCTAATCCTTTAAAAACAACCAACCAAAAACCCCAAGAGGAAAACCAAAACCAAAAACACAGCACTTGTTTCACACTCCCCGGTTCTTAGTGCTACAGAAGTTTTGGCAAGTGAGAAACCTTTTTATTCTTAAGATTTCCTTTTCCTTTTCCACTCCAGAGCAGAGGTTCTTAACTTTTTTGAGTCCTGGATTCCCTCCCCAGAAGAACACACATACGAAACTGTTCCACACAATGTCATGGGGAACATGGACTCTCTGAAGAGCTCATACAAGAACCTTCGGTTAAGAAACTCAGCTCTACGCCATGTGGTTGTTTCTTCCGTAAAAAAATATAATAGGTATTAGTCAGAAACCCTAAAATGAGGTAGACTTAGTCTGTGTCATAGGTTTTACAAGAGAGTCTGGAGACTGGGGCCAGTTCAAGAATAACTTCTCCAGTTTCCTCAGTATCCTGCTCATTTAGATAAAGCAGCATTAATATTTCCTTTAAGAGGTAAATTAGCAAAATTGCCATTTCTTGAAAGAAACAATTTCTATCAGTAAAAGCATACAAGGATATCAACTTACTCTTCACAAAAATATAGCGCTCTTTTTCTACCTGCTGGGGAAGAAATGTTTTTTGTCAAGTGGCAATTAAACAATAATAAATGATTCATAACATGTTGATCACCTGTTCCAGTTGTATCACATAGTACTTGATCATTCACTATCTGATTAACTTATCAATAGAGATGCTAGATAAATTACCTAAGGTAACAACTTAGGGAAATGCACACACCTAGAAACAAGTATAGGAAAGTAAGTCTTGACTACCTTCCTTAGTGGATAATGGCTAAGCCTTAACATTTCCCCATTTTAACACTGCCTGAAGACTAAAGGGACTCAAAAGGAATAGGCAATGTCTACACTAATTCAATCCTTAACTCAATGGGATCAAAATCTGATCCATTATTCCACTGAAACTGTCATGGTCAGCAATGCCTTCTTAATTACTAAGAACAACGGTCCTCAAACTTTGTCCTTAACTCATCTGACTTTCCTGCAGCACTTAATACTATTAATTACCTATCTGTGTCACCATCCTTGCCAAGTGCCTCTTTTCTAAAACTTTCTGTAATACACTGATTGACAGAGAGCGGGTGGAGCTGCCCAACGCTCTGATAGCAAACCAGGTTCCAACCTCCAAAACATTAGAGAAGTTTTGAATGGAAAAGAACTTTAGAGATCATCTAGGTCTAATTAACAAATGCGGAGTGGAGGCCCCAAGACAAGTGAGTATTCCTTCAAAAGGCATTTGCATAGAAAAATTACCAAATGCCACTCACAAAATGTTACTGTATCCTAAGAAAGCTATTCCACTAGATTGTAAATTCCATGAGGTAGGGGTTATGTCTACCTAGTTCGCTGTTTCCCGGAGCCCAGAATAGTGCCTATCACATAAGGATTGTTCAATATATATTTATTAAATGAATTGAGGTAATTTTAAAGTAGTAAATCACTACCAAGAAGATCAAAAATTTTTTAGCAAAGAAAATCAGGAAACTCATTGGTTAATCACAACGATGGATTATATTTATAAAAATCAATAAATCCAAGGTAGGTAGGACTCCTAAAACCTTTTGAAAAAAGTAGGAGCCCTAAAGGGTATAAAACAGTTACAGTTATAATTAGCAAAGCAAATTAATTTCTTTGTAACAAAGGAGGACTAACAACAGAGGGCAAGGCTATTTTTAAATATCTACCATGTTACACTTTCTTTGGGGGGGCGGGCGGGATTACCTGCCAAATGGAGCTCTGTAACCCTGTCCAAATTTTATTATTTCTTATGCCTTACAAATTAAATAAATAAAATATTCAAGAATGTATTATTCTTTGACAGTAGTTCTGTCAAAGATAGAAAAGGAAAAAGGATTCAATTGCTTCCTGGATTTTAACAGGGTCAGACAGAAGAATGACCACCAGAAACCAAGAGCTCCTGCCTCTCTGGAGCCTTAGTCTTTGTGGGGAACTGTCCAGGATTGAATTCTATCAGCTGCACTTCATCCCGAATCTGCCTATCAACGACTCACTTTTGTGTCTATAACTGGTCAGTATGTCTTCATGAGGGAGAAATACTTGCATAGAACAAATCATTCAGGAAGTTTTGTTCTCATTGAGTATCAACTCCTAAGCTTTCTAGCTTCCTCCATGCTAGGAGCTGAGGGTCTTAATCCATTCAGATTATGAAGAAAAAAGCCCTCAAGGAGGACAATACTAATTGTCAGAACCAAATACCTTTCGTTGCTCAAGGAACTATACTCATATGGCCATAAAGCTTTTAACTCTACTCTGTATGTAAATCATACAGATACTCATACAAAATCTCATATTGGCAGCAATACTAGATAATCTATACCTAGTATGTATGGTCATGTTTAAGGGCTTCTTTGGGATACAAGAACCCTTCTAGACATCTTCAAGGGCTTCTCCATTTAGAACAAGACAGGTAAAAATATTACGGTTTACTGAACTACTTAACTATTTCAGACAAAAGCAGCAGGTAGTCAGTCATCAAACATAGTCAGATAACACTATGTATCTAGAACTTCCCACCTAAAAGGGAAAAGAAATCAGTTGTTTGGTAAAGCACTGACTTGAATTAGAGGTTATTTTCATCTGACCTCCTATATTACCTCTGACGTTGCTACATTAGCATCTCTGTTGAATCTTTTCTCAGTACTTCCCATCCCACGGCACCACCTAGAAGTAGTATTTGGATGATATTAAAATGGTAACTTTTATTAGTATGTGAGAACTAGAAAACACACTCAAGAGAATTACCTAAAATATATCTAGGATAGCAGTGACAGCCATTCATCTTTAAAGTCCTGCCATACAAACACCGTGCATCACGCAATGACTGTTCTGTTATCAGCGGTGTCTAAAGGTTAGGCATTACACGTGCACACATACACACACATTCCAAAAATCCTCACGGACCTTTATCGTTACAACATTGTATGGCTTCCCAAACAGCAAGGTACTTTCTTATACTCATGAGACCAATGTTTATGCAGAGCAGGCTCACCCCTGAAATAGGTCACTTGATTCCTTTCATATGGTGACCATGTGATTCTCTGTTTTGTAGTTATTTTGTTACTAAAAACTACCCATCTATGATGCAAAGATAACTTACAATACAGATTTTTTTCCCATTAGTAAGTTTTATGTATTTGGTTGTGAAAAAAAGTAATTTGGACATCTAAGATAAAATCATCTAAAAAGTAAGGTTATTAGAAATCCTCCATCAAGATATCTGGGTACAAGCATTAAGTCAAGATTCAGTCGACTGTTAAAACCTGGTAAATATTAACTTACTTTAAAAGGGTTTAAAAAAGATTTTTTTTTGCATTTACATGGTATAAACTATAGGTCATAAATGCATGAAAAGAATACATCTTCACATCCTGACATATAAACTTTCTATGAAAAATCTGAAAATAAGCCTGTTTTAAGTTTAGGCGCCTGTCCTTGGGCAACCTGAACTTATTTAGGAAGTTGTTAGAAAGAAATTCAGGTAATCATAACACTTTTTATAGCTCATTTGGTAGCATTTTTATATTTTACTCTTACCTTTATGAGGACTGCTAAAAGCAATCACCATATGAAAAAATGTCTGTACCCTCTACAAAAATCAAAACATTTCCACAGGTGGCTCAATGTCCCATGCAAAGAAAGTAAACCATAACTACCATTTTCTCAGTGCCTACCATGTGCTGAGATTTGGGGTAAGCAGTTTACACTTATTATTTCTAATTTTTACAATAAGGCTAAAAGAGAGGGTCCCAGGAAACAGACGCTGAGGAGACCGTGCAGGAGGCTTAGAGCAGAGGGCTCTTCAGAACAGCACTTGTGAGCAAACGAGGAGCAGGATGGGGTAGAGAGACGAGTTGAAGTAACTCACGGTTGCAGCAGAGGCCTCGGTTAATCCTAAAGTGAAGTATGGAACCTGGATGACCCTTCAGAGTTGCCCTGGATTGAGGCAAGGAGGCTGTACCTTTGTATTTCAGCACTGACCAATCACTGGGTCCTGGATGCCACTGGAGAGGGAGCCTAACCTTGGGCAACGGGAAATTCCTGGGAGAAATCCAACCAGAAGCCATCACCAATCAGTGCTCCAGGCAGCTGGTGGAGATGCACCAGTGTCTCATTCCTGGAGGAGGGGTCCGGGCAGTATATTACATATCACAGAAGATATGTGATGCATCGCTATGTAAAAGAAAAGAGAACTAAGAGAAAGGTAAGAGCTTATCCAAGGTCACTATCAGAGTGTCCTTAATGCAAATTCATCTTAGCTTTCAAAACTAGGACCTGGTATGCTTCTCTCCTGCAGACATTGAAAAGTACAGAAAGTCACTGTATTTACCTTTTTGCCATGGTTGCCGGGAAGTTCATAGCTCGTTTTACTATTTAGCTGAAGTAACCATATTTACCTGCTATACTCCCTGTACTCTGATTTCTCATTTTCTGATTCTATTTTTAGCTTTCTTCATATGCATATTCCCTTCTTTGTATATCTATATTATACAAGACAGTGTCTCATCATCTCTAAGAAAAGTATCCAAATCATTTACACATCAGGTGAACAATGGCAGGCATAATGGACACTCCGTGGCCTCCTTTGGTAAGCCACATCCTTACCCACTTTTACTGTCAGAAAGTAATTCTACTTTGTAAATGTTTCTCCTTCTATAATGTCAAACTTACTTCCTTTAAGAGCAGTTGGTAGTCCAATAAATACCATCACGTACATAAAGGCTTGAATGAATGACTGAATGAGGCTTCTACAATAAAAGTCTTATGTTTCAACATTTGTTTTAAATTCTTCCTTGGGACTTCCAAATCAATGTTTCTCACTGTGTTTACAATCTTAGGACACCATGAATTATCTGCAAGAATTTTTTAAATTTGTGTTTTCATTTCTATGACAAGAAGCATGTATGAGCACAATGATGTCCATCTGGGTGTTGCTATGTGATTTTGGTATTTTTGGCATTTATGACTTTATGATTTCATTGTTGCCAAAATATTAGTTCAACTGTCAAATTTTAATAAAGGTGGGCTGATAATTCACAAGGTGACAGTATAATCAAGTGGTTAAAAGCATGGAGTCACACTCCTTAGTCTGGCTTCACCACCTGCTAGCTTTGTGACATTAGACAAATTAATCTCTCTCTGCCTCAATTTCTCCATCTGTAAAGTGGAGCTAAAAACAGTACCTCCATCATAGATTTGTTGTGTTAAATGAAAAAATTCAAGCAGAGCATTTAAAACAGTGTTTGCTTAATAGCCTGTACTCAGTAAATGTTAACTATTTGTTATTATTACAAAAATGATAGTCCGACCATTTGGAGACCAAGGTGCCTTATGTAAAGGTCAGTTCAAGTAGAGAAAAAGTAGCAGCAAAGTTTTATCACTAAGCACATGGTAAGAATAACAAACTCAAAAGAACCTTACTGTAGCAGTCAGTATAAGAACCTTGTTTGGAAAAGCAAGTAAGTTTCAGCTGAACTACACCATCCAATATTAAAAGAATGCTCACTTAATTTTTCTGTTTTTTAGTTTTATTAGCACTTAAAAAATATTGTATAAAGTTGGTTTTGTTTAATAACATGTGAAATCTATAAGTAAAAGTTTAGATTTAGGTTTGTTACATGTTAAGTAACATTGTTATACAAACATGTTTTTGCCACACATTATTCAAGTTTCATAAACACCTGGCTTTGTCATCACAGCTTCAACTTCATATTTATTCTTTTATAGTTAAAAGCCAACCATTTAACCATTTTCAAAGGTTTATAGTCTTAGCAAGAATATGGTGACTAACACATTGATACATAAACAAGGGAGAAAAAAGGAATCCTAACTACCCATCCAGAGTGAGGATTTGGTCTCACTCACTGGGCAACCTGTTTGCAAGAAGCAGGTGGCAGGCATGAATCAAATAAGAAGTATGAATGACCTTTATATTTTCTTGGAGTTCAATAAAACAAAAAGCATGTAGACCTCTCATTTTTGGTGCATGGAAATTTTACTGGAATTAAAATCAGATTCAGCACTTCTTGAAAAATAACATTTCACAGTTATGTAGTTATGCTACAGTGGAGAAGGTAAAATTCTTCCCTTGCTTTTTTCTCTTAATTTTGTAATGTGGTTTACGTAATATATATTAAAAATATTTTATATTGTTCTAAAATTGGCACAACTCTAATTTCTCAAGCCCAACTATTAACCATGTTTCCTAGTTTGCACAAAAGAGAAGGAACATTACCTATTTCTGCTGAAAACTGCACCTTCAGGACCAGCACAGACGTGCTTATTATCTAATGACTGCATGAATACCAACAATATGGCACTTTGCTGCTTGGAGGGGTAAAAGTGACAACTGAACGTATCACAATAAGAAGGTGTAACATGAAATCATGTAAATCATTCTTAATAAAGCCAAGGCAAATGAATTTCTATTTCTTATGCATAGTGAAAGGTAGAGAGCTCAAACTTTCTAAGGTCAATGAGGCTGATATAAAGGAATATCATATTTGAGCGGTTTTCTAATTGTGTTGTTTTGAATTAACATATTTAAAATATTCTGTTTTCTACCAGAATATAAGCTCTTTGAAGACAGGTGGGGTTTTTTTTCAGTTTTATTCATTGAAGTATTCCCAGTACCTGGCACCCAGAAGTGGCTCAATAGATTTTCACTAAATGAATGAATAAATGAAAACTCCTTAAGACTGTATGTGGCAGTTGAGAGGTCAAATATAAGGTCAAGGTACTTTTTGACCTATCACACTCTTCTTTCTAAATCATAAAGCAGCTCTATCCATTTAGAGAAAAGTATTTGTAAATTTTAAATAATAATGATAAAAGCAGGTTTTGGTAGGTATGAACTTTATTCTGGTTTTATTAATATCAAGTACAAACATAATTGACTTTTTGGATAAATGAAGTAATCTGAAGGTAGATAGTAGAGAAACAACATTGTGAGTTTCAAAACTTCAGGCTATTACAACAAAGTCATCTTACACAGGCTGAGAAAATGCAACTAGAAAACATATCTAGGTAAATAACTTCCATTCTACTGTATCACTTTATATTGAATGAAGTATTATTTGGTAGCTCAAAAAATGTAATTTATGAATACAGCCAAGAACACATATATAAAAAGATGATGGCTGTTATTCCTAAGATGTCTGAGAATAAACACAGGTCTGTATTTTACTAAGAAATAACACCACATCCCACCCACTAAGTGACAAGGTAACACTCACTTGATTGGTGCCAAGAAAAAAAAGTATTTCCATTGGCTCTCAAGGACTCTCTCAACTACGAATAGGTAAGAATTATACAGATTTAAATACATGCCTTATTCCAATATGAAGACATTTTTCAATTATTCAGAACAATAGGGGGGAGACGCCACTTAGATTACAAACCCCAGATAATTTGTAACATATGCAGCACACGAGGTACAGAGTCATTAAGCATTCATTTTGAACACTGAAGGGAGTTTTTGCAATGGTAAACAGCAGGCAGAAGAACACATTGCATAATCCCCACAACAGAAATAAAATTAAAGACTACCTAATAATCAATGGGCAATCCTAACAACTGTCTAAAATCTAGAGCTTTTTATGGTACTGGTCTTTGTTTTTGAAACTCAAGAAGTTTTTTCTCCCATTTTTTTTTTAACATTTTGTAAACATTACACAGATACAACCATCCAAAGGGTAGGGGACGGGGGACTGCTATTCCACCTCATCCTAGTGATATGAGCAGACTTCAGAGTGCCTGCATGACAATTAACATTTGAAATTTTAGATCTGAATCAAGAGAGTCTGTATATAGCCTGGATGTAACACAGACAGGACTGCCCTAAAACAGTGCTTTAGTTGGATCTCGTTGGGTTCTAGAACCAACTCTAGGGAATTCCCTGGCAGGTCAGTGGTTAGGACTCTGCGCTTCCACTGCAGGGGGCACAGGTTTGATCCCTGGTAAAGAAAAAAAGAACCAATTCTTAAAACTTCGGCTATGAGGTACTGTGATGATCTCTGAGGACTACAACTAAGAATCCTCTGGGTGAGTTGGTAGAGAAGTACATAGTGAGTTGTATGCCAGGTTAAGATCTAATAAATCCGATAAATTAGAATTTTCTGATTCTCCGAAACAACTCCACTAGTTTTGTTATGTCTGAAATCCGTTCTCTTCTCTTCATTTTCACTGCCACTGCTTTATTTCACCTCCTGTCTAGCTCACTGCAAGGAGCCTCTAAATGCTCTCTGTGCTTCCAGTCTCACCCTTTCCAATTCATTTTCCACCTTACAGCCAGTTCTGGAACCTAAGATGAACCATGCCACTCCCCAGCTGAAAATTCTTTGATAATTTAGGATAAAGTCCAAACTCCTTAGCCCATCATCTGACCTCGTGTTTATGTCTCCCGTCTCATTTCTTACTGCTTCCCACCTCCTTTCACCCTTTCCCTCAAACCCTAGGCTCCAGCTGTCTAGAACTACACAGTATAAAATGTTTCACCAGAATATCTGGGACATGACCTGTTCCAAATTAATGATGTTTCTGGAGTTTTGATACCTTAAGTCTAAAGTAGCACAATGATCTCTCAACTTGATCTCACCTCATTCTCTTCCATTCCTCTCTTATCTAACTGCAGGTTCTGGCCCATCAGTACGTTGGGCAATTTTAATGAGTTGCGGGCACCTTTCTAAACACCCCAAGTGGGAGATGAAGAGACAGCGCCCAGGGGAACAGGACCTGTTCTGGTGCAGAGCACCCGGGGCGGTGAGACGGTAGCTAGAGAGACAGGGGTGAATGGAGAGCTGGTAGAGGTTAGAAGGGGTGGTGCAGGTGAGGGGCATTTGAAGACCCCCAGTTTGGAGGAGGGGGAATAGCTGAGCCCTGGGCACAGAGCAGACAAGTAATAATGGGGAGGTGTGACGCCCGCCCACCAGGTGTTGGCGCACATCAGTGGGGTCACATCAAGCAAGCCTGGAGCATCCCTGGTCTACCCCATGCCCTCCCGGAATGTGTCACTGCGGCTGCAGTGCCTCCAGGAGAAAGACTCCGGACCCTACCTCTGTTCCGTGTACTTGCAAGACAGTCAAGGCTGTTCGAGGTCACAGCAGCAAGACTTTAGAACTCAATGTGCTGGGTAAGTGAGAGGCACCCGTGGGAGGTCGGGCAGGTCTCTCCCCCAAGTGACTGAGTGTGAAGGTTGGGGGAGGGGCAAACAGAGTGACGGGGGTCCGTGTGTGGGAGCGGGGGAGGGGAGCCGCTGGCCCCCGGATGTGAGTTTTTAACCTGTCTCCCCTCCCCCAGTTCCTCCAGCTCCTCCATCCTG